>NC_048238.1:103942735-103979505 GCF_002007445.2 Ailuropoda melanoleuca | reverse complement strand
CAAACTGAGGATTGCTGGAGGGGAGATGGGTGGGGGGATGGGATGATTGGGTGATGGCCCTTAAGAAAGGCATGTGATGTGATGAGCACTGGGTGTTATATGCAACTGATGAATTATTGAACTCTATATTTGAATCTAATGATGTGCTGTATGGTGGCTAGGTGAATTTAAATAAGAAATAAAATTAAAAATTGCCAAATGTATAGATTGCCATAGAATGGTGACCCCAGACTTCATCCTGTGCTGAGAACTACTGGAGTTAACTGTTAGTCACACCCACTGTCCTTTAAAGGAGGACAGTGTATTTGAGACTCTATACAATGATCATTCACAGTGTCCTACCTAAAATAAAAACTATGAGACACATGATGAAGGAAAATTTGACTCTAATTTTAAAAACATAGTTGAAATAAAGAGACCCAGAGATGACCCAGATATTGGAATAAGTAAGGATGTTAAAGGAAAAGAAGATCATAATATATGACTAGATGGAGAATCTTAGCAGTGAAAAGGAAAATATACAAAACAACCAAATGGAAAATACGGAATTGACAATGATAGTATCTAAAATGCTAAATCACTGGAGAGATTTAATAACTGATTGTAAAGATAAAAAGGTGAACTTGAACATTGATCAGTAGAAGTTATCCAATTTTTAAAAACAAGATTTGGAAGAAATGGATAGAAACTCACTGATTTTGGGGACAATATCTAGTGGCCTAATTATATGTAATTTGGATGGGAGGAATATTTGAATAAATACTGGCCAGACATTTAGAAAATAAGATCAGTCTTTGATCAAGAAAACAGATTATATGCACTGGAATAAAAATGTGAGTGATGGCTAATTTCTCGCCGGAAAGAACAGAGGTCAGAAGACAGTGAAATCTTTTTTTTTTAAGATTTTATTTATTTATTTGAGAGAGAGTGCACACGAGCAGGAACATGAGTCGGGGGAGAGGCAGAGGCAGAGGGAGAAGCAAACTCCCCACTGAGCAGAGAGCTCAATGTGGGGCCTCTATCCCAGAACCCTGGGATTATGACCTGAGCCAAAGGCAGAAGCTTAACCAACTGAGCCACACAGGCACCCTGACAGTAAAAATCTTTTAGTACTGAGGGCAGGGATAGAGGATTCCCTGTCAAGCTAGAATTTGATGTCAATTGGAAATGCTCTTCAAAAATGAGAGAGAATTTGGAACACTTCTGGATAAATAAAATTTTGGAGAAACGTGAGCGGAAAAAAAATTATATGAAGAGATTTTACTAAAGGTAGTTTTTACAATGTGTGTGCAGGTTTAAGGAAACCACCACAAGATAGTATATTAACCCAGGGCCACTAATGGTGATTGTTAATATCTATTAGCACTAACCAAGAATAAGGGGGTGAGAACTGTTTGAGGGACATAACAGGTCTGAAAAGACTAGAAATAGATGAAATTGGAGGAATATTTCTGTCAATATCCCTCCTCCATGCTGGTTCTTGCCAGTGATTGTTAACACCCAAGCCAAAGCTGAACCCAGACATTCTCAAGGAAACATGTTGAAGCAGTCCATATAGGTTAGTTTCCTTGGGCTCAGAGCAGAATACGAGTAGTGGAGAGTGGACCTGCATGGGGAAATAGTAATTATCCTTTATGGGCATAGATGGAGGGAAAGAGTCCTTCTAATTAGGATGGTTTCACTCATTTGTTCTTTTGCTTGTTTGTTCAAGAGCCATTTACAGTGTATTAGTATGTACCATGGACTGTTATAGAGAAATAGCAGAATTGGCCTCTGCCCCTAGAATTCTGTGGTCACACTGAAAAAAAAAAATAGAGTATCGTATATTCAAGGTAGAAAAAGAAACTATACAAGAACAGATTAAAAGTATAAATACTATTCAGTCCAAATAGCTAGTAGAGGAATAATTCAATTCTAGAAAGCTATGATGTGTAGTGGGGATAATTGATGGATAAGGACAACACATTCTATGTGTCTAAGGAATAACAACATAGGGGCTGCATAGATAAATTGCCTATTGATGAAATAACTGGATTTTCTGAAGGCTACATTTGAAACATTTTACCCATATTAGTAAAAACTGTCTTGGAAAATACTTGGTTGCAGAGATTTATCATGGCTTCTTATGTTTATAGGCTTAAAACAAGTATCTTAGTAGACATATTTTACTAGTGTTTGTGATCACAAAAACTTTCTGCTGGGTGACTTGTCAATGACAAATTCAGTTTTTCAGTGGTGCCAAATTCAGAAAATATTGCAAGAGATTTATCCAGTTTGAAGTACTTTGTCCAAATATCCTGATTTGTGAAGTATAGATGCTTTATTGTCATGTATTCTTTTATTTTTTATGAGGTACCTCATTCCTAATGACAAAATCTTCTTTTTGTATTCTACAATCTCAGCAGCTAATACAATTTGTAGAAGTCCTCCTAAAATATAACGATGCCCTCCTTTAAAAAAATTCTTTTCGTTTTCTATATGACATTTGTATTATGACATATGTGACTTATTATGAAACTATGGTTAAAAAGCATGACAGAATTCAGGGGGTGCCTGGGTGGCTCAGTCAGTTAAGTTTCCAACTCTTGATTTCAGCTCAGGTCATGATCTTGGGGTTGTGATATCAACCCCTTCATCAGACTCTGCGCTGGTCATGGAGCCTGCTTAAGTTTCTCTCCCTCAGCCCCCCCCCCAAATAAATAAAAATAAATTTTTAAAAGCATGACAGGATTCAGAGATGGATGCACGTTAAAGTGAAAAAGTTGTTGGGAACATACAATATTGTTGATAGTTGCCTTACCATTTAAAGATTTCATGCCTGACACAGGAAACTGTGGTCCAGTAACTATCCAGCTGTATAACCAGATATTCCCATTTTCTGAGTCTAAAAATTATAATGTAGTTCTCTATTTGGTTCTGAAATAATAGTATCCTCAACGATAGTAATAACTGTTTTAGATGAATTTGCAATGTTCTTCACATACATTTTAATTGATTCTCATAGAAATGTTATTAGTTTATTTTCAGGTAGACCTCATTCTTATCATTTTCCCCCTTGGAAACCAGAATAACAGAAGCATGATTTGTACAAGGTTACAAGGATAATCATAGAACTGGGTCTTGATATCTGACTCTTAGGTTATATAATTTCTTACTCAATAGAACAAAACCATTTTTAACTGGAGAAGTCTCTTTTTGCTTTTGTTTTCCTGAGTCTTTGCCTTTCTGTCATTCATCCCTAATGATATCAATCAGTGTCCAGTATGCTGGAGAATAGTATTGAAGAGGAATTTCATTCCACTTGTGGACCCATCTCCTAGAGGAAAGCCATATGGAAATGTGACTTGGCTGTCTTATTTTTCACCTGATTGAAATTTAGGAGGTTTCAATAAAAAACTAGCTACTAGAATGCAAAATGGTACAAAACCTCTTCAAGATCAAGTTAATGACCCAAGACAAACGTGAATAGTATATTTGAGGAGGTGGAGTAGTGCCAGTGTAACTGGAATTCAGAGTGATGTAGAGAGTTATGTAGGATTATAATGAGATATAGGTGAGTTTCAGGCTATAATCAATCTTATAGATCTTACTAGAATTTTGTACCTTAAAAGAACACCTTGAAAGTTATTTAGGTATTTTAAAAAGGGAATACTATTTGCTATGTGTTTAACAGATAGGGCAGTGTGAAGCTTAAGTCATATAGAAGCACAATGAATAAATGTTAGGAGGCTGATGCAGTTTTCCAAGCAAGACATGATTATGGTTTGGACTAGGTAGTGGTGGACATGGAAAGATTTGAATTGATTTAAGGTACGTTTTAGAGAGGCGCCTGGGTGGCTCAGTCGGTTAAGCGTCATGATCCCAGGGTCCTGGGATTGAGTCCCATGTCAGAGGGTCCCTGCTCAGTGGGAAGCCTGCTTCTCCCTCTGCCTCTCCCCCAGCTTGTGCTCTCTCTCTCCCTCTCACTCTCTTTCTCTTTAAAATAAATGAATAAAATCTTTAAAAAAATACACTTTAGAGATAAAATCACAATGACGTGGTGTTTGATTGTAGAGAGATGTCAAAGATAGTTCCTAGATTTCAGGTTTGAAAAACTGGATGGACGATGGTTCCTTTTATCTAAGATATGAACAATGAGGAAAGGATGAGTGAAATGAAACTATTTATGACAAAACTCTTAGCAGTCAAGGAATTAAAACAGGGATGTTTGTTATTTTTTAAAGATTTTATTTATTTATTTATTTATTTGAGAGAGAGGGAAATAGAGCACGAGCAGGGGGACAGCTGGAGAGGGAGAAGTAGACTCCCCTGCTGAGGGAGCCCAATGCAGGGCTGCATCCCGGGACTCTGGGATCATGACCTGAGGCGAAGGCAGATGCTTAACTGACTGAGCCACCCAGGAAGGCACCCCTGAGACCGGGATGTTTAAATACAATGAGTAATTTCTTTAAAAATTTATAAGATATATGATTCTTAGTAGTTGAATATTGAAATGTTTCCTGTGCAGGCAAGAAGGAGACTAGGATGCCTGTATTATCAACACACATATTCAATATTGTACTAGTGTAAGAAGGCATAGAATGAAAAAACAGAAGAAATGGAAATAAAGAAACTATTATTACTTGGAAAACAACATGATTGTGTACCTAGAAAATTCAGAAGAACTCTCTAGCAAACTATAGTAATATCTTTTACATATTATCCATTTACATTTTATATATTATATATTCATAAACTGTATACCATGATTTTTATAGTACATATAGTAACATAGTTTAGTAATGTAGTAAATTTAGCAAGGATATTGAGTACTAAAGCAAATATATGTCTTATATAAGTAACAAATTTAAAGTAGAATAAGAAGCACCTGCCTGGCTCAGTTAGAAGAGCATGTGACTCTTGATCTGAGGTAACCAAAAATAAGAGCAGTAGCTGAAATTAACAATACTGTGTTGGATGCAGGCAATATGACTTTTCAGTAAACTCCATTTTTATAATAGTTATATGCATTTATCTCAAGGAACCCTGGCTTTTAAGCTATTTGCTTTTAGAAAAAAAATTCAGGAAATATATCTGGGCTCTTGAATACAATTTGAATGTGAAATATATATATACACCATAAAAGGAAAAATAAGTGTGTATGTACACACATACTCATACCCTCATATATACCTGAAGATACCATCAGATATTTTTGGCCCATGTAAAAGAAATCTTAATGTTCTAATTGGCACATTACCAGGAATTTAAGCCATCTTACTATTGCAAGACTTACGCAACTGTGGTGATAAGAGTGACAATAGAACATAAATTGTATCTTTCCAAAAAAAATTGCACTCAATATAAAGATTTTACACCAAAGTTTTTTCTTTTAATTAGAATGAATGCATTGTCCAGTCTACAGTCTTACAAATCAGTTATTTAGCAATGGGCTGCTATCAGCATCTGCCAAACCTCTTTAGGTTCAGAGTGAAGTAAAGGTGAATGCAAATAAAAGCCCATTAAATCTGTTGCTAGACGTTGTCTTCCTAGTTTACAAATGCAGCACTTTATTTTAATTGTTTTAATAATATTTTTTAATATATTAGTCACCATATAGTACATCCCTAGTTTTTGATGTAAGGTTCCATGATTCATTGTACAAATGCCACACTTTAAAACACTTCGAATGACATTGCAATGGCAAAATATACCTTCTTGGAAAATAAATAAATAAATGTTCTTTTGGAAATTCTCTCATGACCACGGGAAGAAGACCAGAGAGAGAGTAACAGCAGCCTACAGCTATAAGCGCAAAGCAGAACAAGTCATTGCTGCATCGGCCATTTGGAAAGAGCAGCACATTGGTATATAAGCCAGGTAAAAAGTTTCAGTTCCTAATGTTTGTGATCTTGCATCATGTTCCCTCAAAAGAAAGTTGACCTTTCATAATTCCTCTTTGTAGGAAGAATGCCTCTTGGGAAGCATACTTTGGAAAGATTGACAACGTTTTAACGGAACTGAATATTTTAAAGTATGAACATTTTATGTATTAGAAGCAATCTTTAATTTCAAAACCGTCACCTGCTTGCTAAAAATAGGGACTCCTAGCAAGAGAGCATCTCATTGAATATAATTTCTATTGGTGTATTTTTAGTACACGGTATGATAAGTTGACTAATGGGGAATTTAAACGTGTATTTTAATGATAGGAAAATTTGAAGTGTCTTAATTCTGATAAGAATTCCCAAGCATTATGCTGTTAGGTGGGCAAAATGAAAGTATAACTCTCACCCCCAAAAGATATTTTTGAGTGGTTTCACTCAACATCTTTTGTTGAACCCAGTGTTACTGGTTTCATTATTTCTATATCTGGAATTTGGAATCCACATTAAAGAAATAGCAGGGAAGAAAGTTAAGCTGTCAATTTTCTATTTTTAGCTCTTGTTACATAGTACACTTTCAATAACATCTTTAAAAAGATATTTTAGGGGCATTTGTGAAATTGCTTAAGGTAATTAATTCAAGTTCAAATTAGAAAATGAACTCATCAGGGACATTTCTCAGGAAAGAATTCCTTCAGAGTACAGCATGTCTGAGAGGAGATATTTTGGGATTGCAGTTGATTGGATACTCTTAGAAACATAAAGTAATGTTTATGCATATATTTATATAAAACTATCCCTTTCTCATTTGCCAAAGAAGTTTCTTCTTTCCTTCTACCTCCTTCCCACATTTTGTTTCTGTGTGGTGTCTACACTGCTGTTGAGCTCAGCAAACTTCCTCAGCAGATTAATCCACACTTATTCTTCTCTCCAGAGCACTGCCTAGTGCCTAAGGCACGCTGGCACCTACCAGTGGAGCCTCAAGTGACCCTGCACTGGTCTCCGCAACAGCTGAGTTGTGTGCTTTCTGCAAGGGTAGCTGTGTATGTCTGAGAACCTGATTAGTATTGCAATGATCAAATTTAATTAAATATCATGTATGTTGAAGAAATAATAATTTGAAAATTATCTATGGAAAATCAGGATGAATATCTTAATATAAAAAGGAGTCATTAAAACACAAGTTGTCAAATTAGATGTGGGAGGAGAAAAGTATAAAATATTGGGAGAAATTACAAGATCCTCTATTATATCCAGCTTTCTACACAAGTTTCTAGGTTCCCTTTAAAGAAGCAGAAACTGAAAATGGTAGTGTTGGCATTATGGTTGAGATGTATGCACTAAAGGCCTGACACTTGACAACATATCCAAAGAAGCCCTTAGCCTGCATCCAACATTTGGAAAATTAATATTCATTTTTATGTTTTCTTTTTAAAATGTTTAGCATGTGTTTATACATTTTTCAATGTGTATTTGTTTTGTAAACAATGCTGCTTCAATAAACTTTCAAGTAACCAAGCAGTTACTGTTTGCAGTTGGAAAAAAGAACATGTAATGTAGTAAATAACAATTTGCATCCCCACCTAGTTATTCTCAATTAATTTGTATAATGAAATTTAATTTGTTGAAATATAATTTTAGCAGAAAAATGAGTTCAGAAAGACCACGTGATAGAGTAGTGTGTAGTGAAACCAGTTTAGAGAAGGATAAATTATAGAACATGACAAAAGTAGTCCACTCATTATTGTCTGGTAATGAAACAGGATTCTTGTGTGGTACCAATGTGCAGAAGAAATTATGCCAAGAAATCTATTATGCTAAGAAATACATTGAAATTTCCTCAAGGACTAGAACAGAAAAGGTAATAGAGAATTCTTTGATTTGCTACATAGGGTCGTCACATGTTTGTTTTCCTAGACATGATATTTGAAATCTTTTCTAGTACTCAATAGATGTAGAAATGGCACACATAAATATAAGAAACACTGAATTGTGCATGAATGAGCAAACTAATATTTTATTTGTCAGTAGCATGTGGTTTGGGGAGATTAGGCTAAAGAGAAGAATATAATTGGTGGGAAGTCTGTGGGAGAGCAAAGAGGAAACGAATGTTTCTTGAACAATCCAGAAAAGCTCTGTAATGAAGGTGGGTCTTATTGAACACTTAGAGAGGGAATAACCTGTCTGGGTAAGACCAGAGAGGCGTAATGTTTTCTTTTTTTTCCATTCAGTTGTGAATGAAGACAACAAACCATTGCGCTTGTTCCCTCTCGGCAAAGATAGGCAAGATGAATAAAGATTCATTTAAAATTTGGACCACTGAGTAAGCAAAGAATATGTTTTCCGGAAATGTTCTTTTGAATACTCTTTTCCTTCAGTAGCAATTTAGTTATAAAGGAAAATCGATCTGTTCTAATAGACTTGTAAAAAGAGAGGGAAAGAAATTTCCACTAGTAATTCCAGACACTTATAAAATTTGACAAATTACCAGTCCTGAAGCAGAATGTCAAATAGTCATTTTAGGTGGAACCTTTCCCTAGAAATTAAAGATTAAATGAGTTTAATGAGTATCCAGTGTAAATATTCCATGAATTATGTGAATTACAGGATTTGGATTCTTCAACAGCTTTAATCTTTTTGAGTTTTTTTAATGTAGTGTTACCTAGGAAGTAGGCCCATTCTAAGATAAAAATAATCATATTCCTAATTTTGAAGTTTAACACTGAATTCTTATTTTCCAACAAACTAATCTATATTGTTATGTTTAGCTGAAACATATTGCTATGACCACCATGGTATACTTCCATAAATTATTTAGATCCTCTTAATTACATAATTCCACAAGGACAGCACTGATTCTTTTTAGAACAAGAAAGTAGGAAACAGACTTCGCCCCCCACCCCAAAGAAAGTCCTACTTGTCCATCTTACCTTGAATCCTAATGTCAGTGGTGTGCAAATGAACACACAGAAAGTGATCAGGAGACGGCTTGGTCGTTGATAAATTTCAAACAATATTTGATGCAAAATGTATCATGGAGTTTGGAATGAAAAATCTATTATAATTGCAGTTGGTTGACTGTTGACATCACTAATTTAAGAATACTGGCACAATTTTTGTCCCCATCATGTATTATCTAATATATACTTATACATATGTAAAAACAGCTGATTTATTTATTTATATCCTACCTCATCGTTTCACTTGTTATCTAATTTTATTTAAGTGGCAAAATTGTCTCAAGTGTCTGTTGGCTTAGAGAAGGGATGGGAGGCAACATGGTATTGCAGAAAGATCTCCAGGATTATAGCTGATAAAATTGGGCCTGAATGTCAAAGCTATATTTACATGATGTGGCAAATCACATCTCTTTTCTGACAATCAGCTCCCTCTATAAAAATGTGTTTATGGCTGAAATGTATTGTCAAATGAGAAATGGTATTGTTAACTATTGTGGCAGGATAATTTACTATAATACTTATTTTTATCCTGCTACTGTGGACAATGGAAGAAAGAATGGGAGTTACCTCATCTTGCCTATCCCTAAAACTTTTGTGTTAAGAATCTAGACTTCTGATGCTTGTATAGGACCTTAATTTTCTTTTCATTTCTTGGGCCCAAACCAAACTGCACTAAATGCAATGTGGCATCCTGGATTGGATCTTGGAACAGAAAAAGGATATTAGTGGAAAAATTGGTGAAATCTGAATAACATCTGGAGCTTGCTTACTGTTAAACAAATGTTGGTTTCTTAATTTTGGTAAATGTACTAAGGTACTATATTAACATTAAAGGAAACTGGATTAGAGAAATTTATTTTCAAAATTTTACAGTAAATTCATAATTATTTCAGAAAAATATAGTTATTTTAAAATATAAAAATACATAAATTACTTGAAGAAAAAGCCCTGCCAATGCTTTTGTTAGGGCAGTATATGGGATATATGGAGACATGCAGGAATGTGGGACAGAACCACTTCTGCCTTTGAGTAGAAAGAGATTCACTAGGTTTGTGAAGGAGGTTGGTTGGTCCCAGTGCTGGAGACATCCACCCCACTACCCTGAAGCATCCTGAGTTAACAGCAACTCTGATTTGTAGATAGGTTGAAGGAATTGAATACTAATTAATAGTAATTAACTCCAATAGCCTTGAATTTGTGGTAGAAGAAAGCTTTACCGCCTCTTAGTACCAAGGGATTAGAGTTCTCAACAGAATTGTATAGTAAGGCACCTCAGCAATTTATGTGATGTGTTAAAGATTAGAGACCCTTTCCTGAGGTTTGGTTCAGCAAGTACTTGTTAGTATTCTTAGAAACTGTGGAGAGGTGGGGCCCCAAAAAAGAAGATTGAATTTATCACCATCCTGGTAAAGACTTTTTTACACTCCCTGGTTGGCGATGGGGGGCAGAGGGATGTAAGCATACATACTACATTATAATTCAGTAATCATGTATAGGAATCATTATTTCAGTAGGCAGAGAATTCCTGCTTGGGAGAACCCTCCTTTTGGCATACAGCCCCCCACAGGATGAAGAGCGCTTCTTGTGGAAATCCACAACACAGGCTGATTAAACAGATACTGGCAGTTGCAGACTGGACAATGAAGGTTATATTAAACGATACAAGATATGAAGTAAGATGTTATAAAATTTAGTGAGATTAATGTTCTTTTATTGCATACATTATTTTCCAATATAATTTGGAATGGAGAAATATAATGAGTCTTAGTGAAATAATTTTTTTGTCAGTTGGTAATATTTAAGTTTTATATGCTACAGCAATGAAAATGCATGCAAAAGACTTCAGCCTGATTATGTAACAATCATTTAAAAGAAGAAAATCATCAATATGCTTTGATGTTCTTAATGCATGTAAATCAATATCTAAGTGCCTAACATATCCCAAAATATACGTAGCATACAACAGCTGGATGTTAAATGAATCTTTCTAAATAAAATAATAAATTGGCTGCCACCAGGAACATAAACTTCTATTGGATGAAACATTTTTATCTCATAGTGTAAAATTGGCATCTTTGGTGATTCATTGTTCTTGGAACAGCTTGAGATCAGCGCTAAAATGTCGATTATTTTGTTTTAATAGTCTAAGCTTTCTAAACCACTACAGATGTTTTAAGTATAATGGGAGGTTGAAAAAGAATCTAAATGAATTTTTGAAAGAACTGAAGCTTCATTTGCATCATCATACAGAAATTGAGAATAATTCGTGAAAAAGTAATTCATCTTGGTTGCATATATTTGATTAATTTAAATATTTTGAATCTCATCAGTTTCTTAGAGCTGTTATGCTTGGAGAGATCTTAAGAGAAGTGGACTGTTATTAAGTGGGTATTGGATGAAGAAAAAAACATATTTGAATCAGTTTCTGAGGATATTATATATGTTAGATTAATGGGGAATAAATTATAGTCCAACCCTGTAGCGGTAGTCACAATGGTTCTGATTTGAAAGAGGTAAGGAGTGTAATTATAAGTCTAGAGTCTAACATTTGGAAATAAAGATTAAGTTTTGAGGAAATTTTCCCAGTGTTGCTCCCTACTTTATATGAGTTTGCAGATGTAGACACTCTTCATTTTTAGTTTCTTGAATGATTCACAGATCTGCATTTTTCATTAACAGGCACTTATGCAGATTTAAATATTACACTCATTTAGTCTTTATAACCGTGCTATGACATAGGTAATTTTCTATTGCAGTGCAACAAATTACCATAAACTTATTGGCTTAAAATAACTCAAATTTAGTATCGCATGGTTTCCGGAGGTCCAGAGTCCAGATACAGCTTAGCAGTGTTCTCTGCTCGGGGTCTTTAGACCAGCTGCGTTTTCACCTGGAGGCTTGATTAGGAAAGGTTAGCTTCCCAGCTCCCTAGGGTTGTTGGCAGAATTTTTTTGCTTGGGTCTGTGGGACTGCAGCCGCTGTTTTCTTGGTAACTATGGACCAGGAATCGCTGTGGGATCCTAGAGACCATTGTCAGGTTCTTGTCGCAATGGCCCCCTCTCTGGGCACTTCACATCATGGTTGTTTGCTTCTTCAAATTCAGTGAGCAAATATCTCAATTCAAATCTCCCTCTTCAGTCTGCTAAAACATTCTTAGACGACATAATTACTAGGGTGACTATGCCATCCTATTTACAGGCCTCACTCAATGAGGCTTGAAAGGCTTTGTTCAAACGCCCAAAGTCCTATTGCTAGTAAGGAGCAGGGCCATGATTTGAACTGAGGAGGTCTATAGGCGTCTGTGTGGTAAAGTGTACACTACCTTTTTGTTCTCTTACTTTCCTACTAGAAAGCTTTTGTAAACACTTTACCAGAGCACTATTTCTAGTTAGACACCAAAATAATGAAATGAGGCCACGTTTAATTTCTGGAAATGCCAAGAATCTTGGAATGGTTCATAATGATGCAGCTATTCAAGTTTAGCCTCAAACTCTTGTAGAAGGTTTTATTCTGATGTTATCATTTTATTTAGAAAAGAGAAATAACCAACCTCTAGGAATAACTGTATCTACCTTTCCATATGCAGGGTGTTGGATATGCATGCTGTCTGCCACTTCCCTTAGGCAATTAGAGAAAGCATAATGTTCATTGATTCCATCCTTGTGTTATGGGAAGTAAAACAATACATTTTGTAAGGCACTTTGACTAGGTGGCCAAAATTCGTTTGACTATAGCGAAACTATGCCAGAGACTACTATACAAAGGTCTCCATTCTGCTAGGGTGGACAAGTACCCACTTTTGATGTATGAGGAAATACTTTATAAGGTCTAAAGCACTGTATTTTTGAAAAGTGAAACAATGTATGTTTTTTCAATTTATTTAATAAACAGTTGTTCAACATTTATTATAACTCCAGCATTCTCATACTCACTGTGTATTTGTAAATTAATAACAGAATATCCTAGCCTTAAGGAGTGCACTGTCTAGGAGGAATATTGAGAATAGAATAAGTGATTACCATGTGCTCTGCCATTTGTTTTAGTAAAGGTGTGTATAACAGAAACACCACACAAGAACTGTGAATTTTTCAGCTGCAGCTTAATGACAGGGAGGACTTCATAGATGGATATTACAGGTGACTATCAAAAGGTGAAGAGGAGTTCCATGAGTGGGCAATGCAGGATAAGGGTATGAAGGGCATTTCAGGCAGAAAAACACGTGTTTAATGTGACAAAAAGCATGTAGGAGAACAGAGGGTTAGACAATTTGCAAAGAGTTTGGATTTGTGAAAGTAGCAGAGGGGATGTGTTGGGAATGGCAATCTGGACTAAAACAGTAGGAATGAACCAGAGTATTAATGGCCCTGTAGACCATACTCATGTATTAGCGCTTGAAGATGATTTTGATTTCTCAAAAACAGATGGTTTAGTGATGTGTAGGCTTTTTCATTTGAATTAGCACATATGTTAAATTTTGCTGCTTCTAGATGTGTATTTGAGCCAAAGTATTTTAAATTTTATTTTTTAACTGAGTAAGAATATAACTGCTACTTCACAATCCACACAATTATCATCGTAGACATCATGATGGCCAAGATCTTTCTTTAATTTCCTGATGTATCCCAAGTTCACAAAACAGTGACAAACATATGGTAATGTCTCACTAATTACTTTTTGAACGAATGTGGGTATTCTCAATAACATGTAAAAATAGTCAAACCTGGTTGTTTTTATCTTCTTTATTTGTTACAATATTTTCTAAATGTTGAAAATAAATGTACAGTTTTTTGTGAGAAAAAAGATTTTAAAGCAATATAAACACATTGATTCTATAATATGATTGTATTCCACTTTTTTGCATTTCTCCAATTTTTCATAATGAAGATATATGACTTTTATGATGAAAAATATTTGTTTGAGTATTGTATTTTTCTTACAAACAGTATAAAGGGCACTTGCAGAATACTGGGTATTTTCTTATGTTTGAAATATTAAGTTTTCCACTGAGTAACATCGTGTAGAGTAGAATAGAGTACTCTTGGAGAGTCAGATGAATCAGTTGTTTGTGGTTTGACATTACCCATCATGGAACTTTGGACAAGTCCCTTTGCCTTTGAATCTTCATATGTGGAAATAAATTGGAATAATTTAGAATAGAATAATCCCAAATGCATATTGGGATCCACAAAGAAGTTTTAAAAAATACTAATACTGAAGCCCCAGTTCCAAAGATTCTGATGTAAGTGGATCTGAATTGGGCTTGGGCATTAGTGGGTATAGATGGGTGGGTGGATGGATGGAAGGATAGATATGTTTTCTAGATAATTCTACATAAAGGCAGTCTTTGGAAGCTTGGGGCTAGAATTTCAGTGTTCGTTAAGGCCTGATGTTCTGTAATCTACTTGACTACGCCAATTAAACCCCCAAAAAGAGGCATAACATTTTATTCAGTTTCTATATTTTTATCTTACAATTTTCTACATCATGCAGAATTTTATTAAATAGCCCCTAAATCAATCATGCTATGTTTCTTAGTATGTCATATTGTTGTCTGTTCCTACCTGGGTATTAAAGGAGAAAAATTTGATTATTCCAATTCATAGGATTCTCTTCAGTTGTTCAGAAGCACCTGAAGTTTTCTGGCTCTCCAACAAGCATATTTTCTAATGGCTTAAAATGCTTTCTGCTATAGCACAGGGTTTCCATATATCTAGACTATGCAGAGTAACCACGGGATTCACTGAGTTTTTGAGTTGGTGGTTAAGTTTTCTAACTGAGACAACTTGAATAGTTGGGTGGATTACTGGGGAGTGATGGAGTAGGCAGTTCTAGAAGAAAATTTTAAAAATTCATTTATTAGGAAGACTTAGTCTTTGGGACTGTTCTCTGGCTGCTGCTTTTGTAATTTCCTCCAAAAAGGAGACCTCTGAAAGCTTTAAGGTAGTAATTCCTCATGAGGCTTAAAATACACAGTGATTGTCCACCTAGAGAGGCAGAGTCAGCTTAGAGAAGCACTCTAAGCAGGGGTGAATTAGGAGCCTCATGACCATTTAAGCATCCTCCTTGCATTTTTTTATGGGGAGGTAACTTGGGGGGGTAGGTGGTAGGTGTAGAATTGAACTATTTAAGTGCGGAGATGAAGTCAAATCAGAAACAAGTAATTGCTCATTTTCTATAAATTGGCAGTGTATGTGTCTATCAAAGTCTTATGACTACATTTTCAGTTAGTTTGAAAAGCATCTAGTGACCACATAGTATGCTGAGTACTAGCAGGGTTGGGGCGGAATAAGGAAATTTTAAAAAGAGCTGTGATTCGTGCTTTCTCAGGGCTTACAATCTAGGGAAGAAGAAATGTATATACACATTGCGATATAGACAAATACCTACTAAATGTTACTGTCAAATGGGCAGGTGGCAGATGTAAAAGATACTCTTCTATGGGGAGAAACACCTAAATCAATCAATGGTGTGGTTCCTAATATCTATGTTATGAAGGGTCAGCAGAATAGTAGTGAAATGGAATTACAGATCTTCCCTTTCTTCTTGGCTAGACTATAGCCGCTGTGTAGAACACTGCCAGGTAAGGAATAGGCGCTCAGTACATAGCTGTTGAATCAAGAAGTGAATGAGTTGCTTTAGATTGCTTTCATGAGTTTTGATGACTAATCTCTATAAACAGTATGAAATGGGAATTCATTTTTATCTATCATTGTTCTTATTTATTTTTGTAATATTTGCCTACAATAAACTTCACTGATTTTACCTATGCTCTTTAATGACCTTTGACAAAGGTATATATTTGTGTAGCCACCACCACAATCATAATAATAGAAAACATTTCCAACGACCCAGCAAGAATTCCTTTTCACCTTGCAGTTAGTCACACCTGTGCACCTCAGCCTTTGGTATCCACTCTCTTGATTTCTGTAGTCTATTTGCCTTTTCTCATATTTCATATTAGAATAACGCGTTAAGAAATATTTTGTTCGCGTTTGTTCACTTAGCATAAAACTTGAGAGTTGCATCCATGTTGTCAGTTGATCAGAAGTACATTCAGTGGATTAACCACACTTTGTTTATCTAATCACTAGTTGATAGGCATCATATTGCTTGTGAATCATTTATCTTAAGTAAATAGCTAAGGTCAGATTGCTAGATCAGGTAGTAATATCTGTTTAACACTTTAAGAACACAGATTTCCAAATTGGCTCTGCCATTTTGCATTTCCTCCAGCAATGTATGAGTTTCTTGTATTCTATAACATCACCCATACTTAAGTTTATCAGTCTTTATTTTTTTTTTATTTTTTAATTTTAAGGGTTCTAATTGGTGTATGGTCGTAACACAGGATGCTTGTAAGTTGCATTTACCTGGTGGCTAATGATGTCATCTAACATGCTTCTTGATCTTCTGAATATTTTTCTGGTGAAATTTCTGTTGAAATATGTTACCCTTTATTTATTTGAATGTTGGTGCTTCTTGTTGTTCAGTTGTGTCTTGTATTATTATGGATACAAATCCCATTATGGGTTTTTTTTATTCAGGTAAAGTTCACATAACAAAATTCACCATTTCAACCATTTTAAAGTCTGCAGTTTGGTGGCATTTCAACTATTCACAGTATTTTGCAACTATCACAACTATTTAAATCCAGAACATTCTGACTACCCCAAAGGTAGCCCTATACACATTAAGCAGTCACTTCCCATTCTTTCTCTCCCTAGACTCTATAAACCAGCAATCTGCTTTTTATTTCTGTGGATTGGCCTGTTCTGCAAATTTCACTTAAACAGAATCATAGATTTTTGAGTCAGTTGTTTCACTTAGCATAATGTCTTTAAAGTTCATTCATGTTGTAACATATATCAGTACTTTATTCCTTTTTACATCTAAATATTCGATCATGTATAGACTGCATTTTATTTGTCCGTCACTTGATGGATATTTGGACTTTTTCTACTTTTTGGCTATTTTAAGTAGTGCTGCTATGACTATCAATGTACCTTTGAAACCTATTTTAAGTTGTCATAGTTGATTTTATATGTCAGCTTCACTAGGGCTTGGTAACCAGATATTTGATCAAATGTCTTGATGTTGCTATGGGGGTAATTTTTTAGTTGACACTAATGATTTCTC
The DNA here is from genome assembly GCF_002007445.2 of Ailuropoda melanoleuca. NCBI lineage: Eukaryota > Metazoa > Chordata > Mammalia > Carnivora > Ursidae > Ailuropoda > Ailuropoda melanoleuca. The sequence continues at coordinate 103,962,545 of NC_048238.1, read as the reverse complement.
GGAAAGTTTTCTACATGTGTTTTTACTTTTTAATATTTATTTCTGTTGTGTGGTTGACAAACAATATTAGTTTCAGGTATACAACATAGTGATTCAACATTTATATGCATTAGGAGATGATCACCATGATAAATCTACTTACCATCTGTGACATAAAAATTTGTTACATATTGTTAAATATTTTCCCTAAGCTGTACATTGTATCCTAATATTTTACTTATTTTATATGTGGAAGTTTATACCTTTTGATCTACTTGCCCTATTCGGTACATTCTGCCCACTCCCCTCCACTTTGGCAACCACCAGATATTTCTTTGTATCTATGAGACTGTTTCTGTCTTGTTTTGACTTTTTTTTTTTTAGATTCCACATATAAGTGAAATCATATGGTATTTGTCTTTTCTCTGCCTGACTTTTTCAGTTAGCATAATACCCTCTAGCTCCATCCATGTTGTTACAAATGGCAAGATTTCATTCTTTTTTAATGCTGAGTAATATTCCATTGTGTATGTTTGTATGCATGTACACATATATACATATACACCACATCTTCCGTATCCATTCATCTATTGATGGACACTTAGGCTGCTTCCATATCTTGACTGTTGTAAATAATGCTGCTATGAAAATGGGGTGCATTTTTTTTTATGAATTAGTATTTTTGTTTTCTTCAGATAAATACCCAGAAGTGGAATTGCTAGATCATATGGTAGTTGTATTTTTAATTTTTTGGACAACCTTCATGTTATTTTTAAATTTTGAGCAACCTTCATATTGTTTTCCATAGTGTTTGCACCATTTTGCATTCCCATCAGCAGTGCATCAAGGTTCCCTTTTATCCACTTGGCCATACTTGTTTCCCTTTGTCTTTGATAATATACATTCTGACTCCTGTGAGGTGACATCATATCGTAGTTTTGATGTGCATTTTTCCTGATGATGAGTGATGTTGAGCTTTTTTTCATGTGTTTGTTGGCCACCTGGGTGTCTTCATTGGAAAAATGTCTGTTCATGTCTTCTGCCCATTTTTAAATTGAATTGTTTTTTGATATTGAGTTGTGTGAGTTTTCTACATACTTTGGATATTAGTTATATGATTTGCAATTATCTTTTGATAAGATTAACATTTTTTTATTTAAATTCTAGTTGGTTAACATATAGTGTAATATTGGTTTCAGGAGTAGAATTTAGTGGTTCATCACTTACATATAACACCCAGGGCTCATCACAAGTGCCCTCCTTAATCCCCATCACTCATTTAGCCCTGAGATTAACATTTAAATAACCCCAGAAGACTGTCAAGTTGACAGTTAAGGGTAACCATCACAAATATGTTTAAGGCAATTCCGGTGAGATGTCGAAAAGGAAAGAGGAACACTGTAGAGAAAGCTCATATGTTCTTAGAGAATACATATATATTGTCATGGAGAGAATGTTGGTAGAAATGTGAACATTAACGGTGCTTATGTTGAGGTCTCGATTGGGAATGAGGAACATGCTATTGGAAACTGGAAAACAGTTGATCCATTTTATAAAGTAACAGAGAATGTGGCTGAATTATGTTTTATCGTTTACTGGACAGTAGACAGTTGATCACTTCTGGGTGATCAACTTGAATATTTAGCTGAGTAGATTTCCCTGCAGAGTATGAAAGGAGTGGCTAATAGCAAATTCCCTTTTTATTGCCATACATGTGTCTGTCTTTAGAAGAAACTAATGTCTTCAGTTCCTGAGTGTTTCTTGGGTGCTACATCACAAATTGTTTTACTTTTTGGCTTTTCCTTCTATAGATGCTTAAATTTCTCTGGACTACTAAGTCGATTTCCAGTTGTCCATCTGCTTGCAATTTTCCAAAATTATTTTGCATGTCTTGTGATCTGTTGTTTCTTCTCTTGTTTCTGACTTTGCAGCTTTATGACTTTAAATATTTTACTGTCATTTTAGTGAGGTTAGGTTGAGAACAGAGGTTAATGATTAGATTAAATCTACCATATTGAATGAAGTAAATGTCTATAAATGACTGTCAGGGATCTTGGAAGCTCCTCATTCTGACATGATAAAAGTTCCACCCTTTCTGAATTAGCCTTCATGTTGAACATTTGACCTATACCTTTAAAGTGAATTAACCATTAATTTGGTTGTTACAATATTCCTATACATGAGTGAACCAATCATTTGTATGCTTTCAAAAAAATGAGTCTGTTCTGCTCTCCCATGCGTAGGTTTCTGATCTTTACAATAACCATGTGAATTAAGAATTATTTTTCCTTTTTGGGGAAATGGTGATTGAGAGAATATTTGTAAATTATGTAAGAACACATAGCTAGTAAGTGCAGAGCTGGAATGCAAACACAGTATTTTTTCTAAAGCACGCTTGTAGCAACATTCCTCATTCTTGCTACAGTGCTTGCTCCTATAAATTTTGTAAGTGTATTACAATTTTTTTAAAAAATCATGTGTTTTTCATATATTTAGTCTTTGCTACTGTGGGTAGCTCCAATGGGTAACGATGAATGGTACAATGTGTTTGCCTTTATGTCTCTGTGACCTTTAGGATTGAAAACAGAACTTCATGGTCTAAGATTCCTGAATGATTTCTTTCTGCTAAATCCTCTAGTACTTCACTACCTGGAAGGTCGGCAAAGAAGCTGTGTGTGTGAATGAAGTAGGAAGTGAGTGAGATTATATAACTTGGTTCACAGATGACATACTTTCTCATTGTCCTCACTGTTTGAGAGAGAAGGAACAAAGGAGAAGACATGTGGGAGTGTAGAAAATGCAAGGTGCTGATATTAATGCTACAGTATAATCTTTGTGGGTGTTTAGCCTGGGGACTAGGAGACTAAGGGGAGACATGCTAGTTGTCTTGAAATATTTGAAGAGCTGTCATGTGGAAGAGGGAGTAGACTTTTCCCTGTAGGCGCAGAGGGCATAACTAGCATTAAGAGATGAAAGTTTTAGGAAAGAAAATTTTCACTCACTATAAGGAAGAACTTTCTAATAGTGCACAGCATTGGAACGGTCTGCTGCATGAAGACACAGGAAATGTTCATTCCTATCCTGAGCACCCGTGAATTAAGGGTCCTGTTGAGAAGCATCTGCAGGGAAGGAAGGATGAAGCAGAATTTATTTTTTTTTATTTTATTATTATATTATGTTAGTCACCATACAGTACATCCCCGGATTCCGATGCAAAGTTCGATGCTTCATTAGTTGCGTATAACACCCAGTGCACCATGCAATACGTGCCCTCCTTACTACCCATCACCAGTCTATCCCATTCCCCCACCCCCTCCCCTCTGAAGTCTGGATGAAGCAGAATTTAATCTAACCTCTTCTTAATAGTATGTCCATCCCATTCTGTCTTTTTTCCTCTCTGTTCTTTCTATCTATCTATCTGTCATCTAACTTTCAGAGAGAAAAGATTAGGAGAAAGGAAGGCTAAATGTGAAAAAGAATAAATTTATGTGGGTGTGTCTTGAGTGTGTGTTAGGGTATTGGGTGTAGGTTCTGTATATATATTTACCCCCTTTATGTTTACCAACAAAATAATGACAAGGATAATTCTGTGATAACATACCAGACTCCAGAGGCACATTTTTGTAGGATGAACAACTTTTTGATCCAAAAAAATCTGAGTTCAAATTCTGCATTTCTTAATTTTAGCTTTGTGATCTTGGTAAAGCCATTGAACCTTCATAGGCCTCTATTTCCTTTCATGTTTTTTGATATTGAGTTCTGTGAGTTCTCTGTATATTTCGGATATTATCAGTTATATGATTTGCAAATATCTTCTGATAAGATTAACATTTTTTTTTTAAATTTAAATTCTAGTCAGTTAACATATAGTGTAATATTGGTTTTGATATTTGACTCCCATATCATAATTATACAGTTATTGTGAAATTGAATGAAACAAGGCACACAGAGCACATTGCAAACTGTCTAGTGTAGAATCAGTAATAGAAAACAGTTTTTCATACATTACCTTACCTTGGTTTTTATTGTTTGTATAAATATATTACATTAAGCTGATAGAATTTTAATGTAATAATTTAAATTTCCAAGTGTCTGTTATCAGTATAATACAACTGCTTTTCTGACTTGAGAGAGTTTAGCCAATGTGAATTTTTCTTCATAAAGACAATTTTGCATATCCCATCCCTGTGTCTTTGAAAAGGAAATGTGAGGTGTGTCACTTTCACTTTGTAAAATTGAACACAAGGCCAGCCTGTAGAAATATTTCCCTTCAAAATAACACATCGCTTATTTATTTTAAAATTTTGCCTTGTAAAATAGTTGCATTATATCTTTACTAAATTGCTGTTGCTGTGGAGATGTTTTATTAAGGATAAACAATTTCGGTGCTATAATTCCCAGAGAATATTTTAATTCTTAGTTATCTGTAAAAGAGTCTGTAGTTTTGTTTTTCACAACCCTGCATATTTGTAGATACTCTTCTCAACATCTGTGTAGGAAAGTTTGCAGACACATACTTAAATTCAGAATTAAAAATAGAACTGTATAAGAAAATCAAATTTTATACCTCTGATTGTGCTATAATGATATGCTTAAGAAGTTCCTTTAGTGCAGGCAATAGTAGAGAAACTTCATGTGTGTGTTGATTTGTATATAGTTTCAGAGTTCATCATGACAAATATATAAGGTATGCACATATTACACTGTTCATGCCTGATTAATTGATGAAAGACAGGTGTGTGAGTGTATTCATATATATCAGTATGTCCTTATCCTCAACTCTGTGTGCTTGTCTAAATGATGAAGATTTTTGGTGTATGTTTGCTTTCAGAACCTATGTCTGGCTAGCCACTGAGGAATCTTTGTTTAAATTCTGCTACATTAATTATTTCTGATTGAATTACGTAGTTGATCATATGAATCATGAATTAGAGTCTCAGATTAATGTGACTAAAAGTATCAAATACCACATATTTTCAGTTTAATTATTTTCTTCCATCAATGTTTCTTAGTTCTTATTAATTTTTAAAAGTCTTTTGATTAAGATATAATATCATAAAACTGTTGAAAAAAATAATGAAGAAAATGAAAATAATTCAGTATATTAAGATCCAAACAATTGCAGTGATAAATTTTGATAAGACTTATTCCTTGTGTATGTGTGTGTGTAGCAGATGGAAAAAAATAGCCATGGCAAGTGACATGCATATGAAATTGAGATATCAGTAGGACAGAAACATTAGAATCATAAATATCAGAAAAACACTAGTCTCTAGTAATTTCCTGTAATCTTGAGGTGATCTTTTCATTTCTACAGAACATGTGAAAGAGGTTGATAATGAATTTCTCTTTCACCAAAATGACAGTCACCCAGCTGATACATGGTTGTAGATAAAAATATGTGGTTATATAGTTTATAGCCTGAAGCTTCACATAATATGTTAACACAGGCTTTCTGTGTCCTTCAATAATCATTGAAAATGTTGCTTTTTTATGACCACAAAATAATAAATTACAAGAATAGACAGAAATGTTTTTGTTGATTCATTTATTGAACATTTAGATTGCTTTCCATTTTTTGCTTATACTAACAGTGGTACAGTGAAGATATATGTACTCAAAATTTTTCATGTGTCTTCTAATTTCTGGTAACTATATTTTTACATATTTAGATTAAAGCATATTAAAATTTAAATTCCTTTGATTCTTATCACCACACCACATTCTAGAGCATCTGTGCCAATTTATAATTCTACAACTAAGTTAATATGAAAAAAATTAGATGTCTCTGAACCCAATAAGAACAATATAAATAACAGAAAAAGACCTCTGCTGTATATATTCAGGCAGTGACATTATCTTACAGAGTTTGAAATGGAAATGGTTTTATTTTCAAGAAAATAGCAAAAATAGTAGAAATTATGGACCAATTATAAAAAATAATTAGAATTTATGAGAAGGAACCAGATTCATGTTCTAGAAATAAATACAGTATCTCAAACTAAGGCCATATTGTATATATTTAACAGAAGATGGGACATGGCAGGAAGCAAATGAATGAAAAGGAGAAGTTGTGAATTGAGAATACTTAGTATGAAGCACAGGGCCAAAAGAATTTTAAAAGATGGACATAATATAAGAAAAATGTGGTTACAGTAAAAAAAAAAAAAGTGTAACATATGTAATTTGAGTTCCAGAAAGAAATGAGAGAAAGCAGAGCAGATGCAATATTTGAAGATGTGATATCTAAAATTGATAGAAGGCCTCAACAAATTTATGATTCCCAGTGAATCCCAAGCAGAATAAATGCAAATAAAGCAACACATATGCATTTCGTAGTCAAATTTCTCAAAGACAAAGCAAAATAAAAAGGATATCTTTAAAAACGGGAAAAAAGGTGTATAAGGTTACTTTCAAGTAAGCATCAGTAACATTAAAAGATGGATTTTCTCCAAAAGTAAAAGGAAAGCAGAATACAATTGAAAGGCATTGTTACAATAGAGAAGTAAAACCAAACCTAAACAATTGGAAAATCTTACTGTCCTGTGATACTAGCCCTGTCTTAGACTATTTCCGTGCTGTAATAAAATACGATGAATGGGTACCTTACATACAAGAGAAATTTATTTCTAATAGTTCTGGAGGTTGGGAAATCCAAGATCAAGGTGCCAGGAGATACATTGTCTGATAAGACCCCATTGCCTGTTTCATAGATGGCACCTTCTTGCTGTGTCTTCACATGGTAGGAGGGGAAAGCAAACCCTTTGGGGGCCTTTTTTGTAAGGGCACTAATCCCATTCATGAGGGCTCTACTACCCTAATTATCTAGTCCTCTCCCAAAGGCCCCAGTTCCTAGTACATCACCTTGGAGGTTAGGCTTCCAGCATTTATATTTTCAATGGACATTAGCAATTGGGCCATAGCAATCTCCTGGGAAGATATTTTCAAAATCAAAAGTTAAATAATAATCTTCAAAAGATGCTGGGAGAATTTATCAGTCAAGGAGACAAAGCAGAAAAGAATATGCAATGGGAAAAAAAAACTCTTTTCAATAAATGGTGTTGGGAAAACTGGACAGCAACATGCAGAAGTGGACCACTTTCTTACACCACACACAAAAATAAATTCAAAATGGATGAAAGACCTAAGTGTGAGACAGGAAACCATCAAAATCCTAGAGGAGAACAAAGGCAGCAACCTCTTTGATCTTGGCTATAGCAACTTCTTACTAGATATGTCTCCTGAGGCAAGAGAAACAAAAGCAAAAATGAACTACTGGGACTTAATCAGGATAAAAACTTCTGCACAGAGAAGGTAACAATCATCAAAACTAAAAAACAACCTATAGAATGAGAATGGGAGAGGATATTTACAAATGACATATAAGATAAAAGGTTAGTATCCAAAATCTGTAAAGAAATTACCAAACTCAACACCCCCCCCCAAAAGAATCCAGTCAAGAATTGGGCAGAAGACATGAATAGACATTTTTCCAAAGAAGACACACAGATGGCCAACAGACACATGAATAGATGCTCTACATCACTTGGCATCAGGGGAATACAAATCAAAACCATGATGAGATACGACCTCACACCTCTTAGAATGGCTAAAATTAACAACTCAGGAAACAACAGATATTGGCAAGGATTTGGAGAAAGGGGGACCTTCTTACACTGTTGTTGGGAATGCAAGCTGGTGCAGCCACTGTGGAGAACAGTATAGAGGTGCCTCAAAAAGTTAAAAATAGAACTACCCTGTGACCCAGCAATTCCACTACTAGGTATTTAGCCAAAGGATACAAAAATACTGATTCAAAGGGACACATGCACCCCGGTGTTCATAGCAGCATTATCAACAATAGCCAAATTATGGAATGAGCCTAAATATCAATTGACTGGTGAATGGATAAAGAAGATGTAGTGTGTGTATACACACATGCACACACATGTGCACACACACACACAATGGAATATTAGCCATCAAAAAGAATGAAATCTTGCCATTTGCAGGGACATGGATGGAGCTAGAATGTATCCTACTAAGTGAAGTAAGTCAGAGAAAGACAAATACCATCTGATTTCACTCATATGTGGAATTTAAGAAACAAAATAGATGAACACAGGAAGGGAAAAAGAAGAGAGGGAAACAAACCTTAAGAAACTTTTAATTATAGAGAACAAACTGAGGGTTGCTGGAGGGGAAGTGGGTGGGGGATGGGGTAAATGGGTGATTGATATTAAGGAGGGCACTTGGGTTAAGTACTGGGTGTTATATGTAAGTGACAAATCACTAAAATCTACTCCTGAAACCAATATTATGCTATATGTTAACTAACTAAAATTTAAATAAAAATTTGAAAAAAAAGATATATACATATTTACACTGGAAAAAAATACATAAGTGAATTCTTCAAATTGAAATTAATTTCCACCACATGGAAAGCAAAATCACAAAAAATGAATAGCATCAGTCTGTTAATGTGTAGATAATTAGAAAAGAATATTATATAACAATGTAGTGAGGTTTTTAATGTATATGTGTATATATATGGCAAAGATCAAACAGGGCACAAAAAGAGGTTAGCTACAGGTGTATTTACACCTATGTGAGAATCTTGTATTTTACAGAAATAGTAAAAATACTAATGAAAAGTTTAGATTATAATAGCTTAAGGATATTTAATGACTTTAATCTCCTGATACTAATAAAAGAATAATAAATAACAAAAACCTAATATAAAAAATTCTATTTGAATATATAATTAATTGAAAGGAAATGTATTTACCAAAATGAGATAGGAAATAGTAAGTCGAAAATGGCTGACTTAAGCTTTCCTTTATCAGTCACTCTTTTAAATGTAAATGTACAAAATGTTCTATTAAAAGGTAAAGATTGTCAGGGTGATTTAAAGAATACAATTATATGCCTTTTAAAAGGGGAGATACTTTGGGGGACCTGGGTGGCTTAGTGGGTTAAGCATCTGACTCTTGGTTTTGGCTCAGGTCATGATCTCACAGTCATGAGACTGAACCCCAGTTGGGCTCCACGTTCAGCACGGAATCTGCTAGAGAGTCACTCTCCCTCCCTCTTCCTCTCCCTGTACTCTTCTCCTCTCCCCACTTGTTCCTCTCTCTCACATGCGCATTCATTCTCTTTCATAAGTAAAATCTAAAAAAAAAATAATAAAAGGGGATATGCATTATAATAACACAAAATGTAAGAAAAAAGATGGAAAGAATATACCATGAAAACTAAAACGAAAGTATAGTTTAATATTTTTTAAAAATGATTATGTCAGACCTTGTTAAAATTAAGAACTTTTATCTTTTGCAAGGGAAACCCATACATACAAATCAAGAAGATAATTAAAATATGTATTTAACAAATGGCTCTATCCAGAATATGTAAAGAACTCCTGGAAGTGACTAAGACAAGACAGACAGTGCAATTTACAATTAGATGGTAAAAGAGCATGAACAAGACTTTTAGAAAACAGCATATCTTTGGGGCACCTGGGTGGCTCAGTCATTAAGCGTCTGCCTTTGGCTCAGGGCATGATCCCAGAACTCTGGGATGGAGCCCCACATCGGGCTCCTCTGCTGAGAGCCTGCTTCTTCCTCTCCCACTCCCCCTGCTGTGTTCCCTCTCTCACTGTCTGTCTGTCTCTCTCTCTCTCTGTCAAAATAAATAAATAAAATCTTAAAAAAAAAAAGAAAAGAAAACAGCATATCTTTATGTCCAATAAGCACATGGAATGATGTTTAAAGTCATTAGTCATTAATTAAATGCAAGTGAAAGCCACAGTAATCTACTAGTACATGTACAGATGACTAAAATTAAAAAGAAAATAATACCAAGTGTTGACAAAGATGTGAAAGAACTGGAATTCTCATACTTTGCTAGTGGAAGTGTAAATTGCCGTCAGCCTTTCAGAAATCTAAGTAGCACTTTGTCTTGGGTTACATACATTTGTTGACCCAGCAATTTCACTCCTTGGTGTATAACCAAGAGAAATGAGTCATATTCCTTATGATATAATTAAGAACGTCTATAGCAGTTTTATTTGTTGTAGCCATAAACTGGAATCAGCCCAAATGTCCGTCAGTTAGAAATGAAGAGATTGCAGTATATTTACAAAATGGCATATTACATGGCAACAAAAATATAAATCATTGCTACATGCAACAACGTAAGAAAGAAAGAAGTTTACTACAAAATAATGCCTGTTATAGGATTCCATTTCTATGAAGAAGGCAAAACACATGTATAGCAATAGCAGTCAGAATGGTGATTACTTTAGGTTTATGGTTAAATGGGAGGTGTTAGGAGAGAACATAGAAATCTATTTCAGTATCAAGGTAGTGAGTACACAGGTATATTCAGCACATTGTCCCTGAAGATTTCTTCTTTATTCATTATACCTCAATATAATATTAAATGAAACAGGTTTCAAAGGTTATGGAAAACAGGCAAGGAGACAGATATATATATATTAGATTTGTCAGTGCTTCTAGTAGAAAGTGAATACAGTCACTTAAAAAGGACTGAACACTTCATGTAAAATTATAATGATATTTATATTTTTATTTTATTTTTAGTATTTTTTAAGCTTCAGTAAATCAACTCCTTTTATTAACAAAAAGTTTTGTATTAGTACTGATTTTATAAATAATTGAAAATTAGTTCTTGTTGAATCTTATTTAATCCTGCTGATATATAATGTATATAAAGGTAATGCTAAAGACTAAAATCTCAACTTCCTCCCTCCCTCCGTTCTTTCTCTTCTCCTTTTCCTCCTTCTCCTTCTTTTTTTTAAATATGTTACATTATTTTTAATATTTTTAAAAGATTTTATTTGAGAGGGAGAGCACATAAGAAAGAACATGAGTGGGGGGAGGGGCAGAGGAAGAGGGAGAAGCAGACTCCCCATTGAGCAGGGACCCCCATCACAGGGTTCCATCCCAGGACCCTGGAATGATGACCTGAACTGAAGGCAGATGCTTAACTAACTGAACCACTCAGGCACCCCAAATTATAATGATGCTTAAAAGATGAGTATTGTAAGAAGTGGAATGAGATGGAAAAACCTCCAAATATTAAGAGAAATACAAGAAAGTAAAACAATAAAAATTTCCCTAGATTCATTATTATGAAAGACAAAAGTAAATAAAGAGGAATCTATAAAAGAACAGCATTATAGGAATAAAATGTCCATTCGGAACAAATTCTATATCATCAATACATGTAATGAAGTAAGCATCAGTTATTACAGGAAAATAAAAAGGCTAATTAAAAGCATAATGAAAATATAGGCAGTACATAAGAGATACCTGACAATATAGGTTATATAGTTTTTAAATATAGAAAGAAAGCAAAATAAACCAGTATAATACAGCACAACAAAAGGAAAATCTTTAAATGTTATCAGACATGGGTGAATTCAAGTCAGAACAATGATTATTCAGTAGAAATTATGATAAACAGTATATCAGAAGCTCTGTGATCTTAATAAGCTAGAGAGATACAGGAGATCAGGCATTGTACGCACAGGGTGGATCTCTGCATGAGACCCTGCATTAATCTGTGGTCTAGAAAGAGCTCTATAAATTCTTTTTACTAGCTCAGGAATTAAAAAGGAAGCTCGTATCTACCTTTGACTCAAGGAAGGGAAAAAGCAGCTACGTGAAATTAAAGAACTAGACTTATGGCATATGCAGTGTTGAAATATGAATTAACAGCTCCTTCCTGGTATATAACTTTTATAACAGAGAATTAGCCTTAAGTTGGGCAAATTGCAGAAAGCAAATGAGAAACAATCCATAGCAACAGTTTGACAGAATGGACAACACATGAATCCCATATATCAACAATTACTACTGATTACAAGCTCATATTAGAAAGTTTTAAAGCACATTGAAAAACAAATTGCCCTGAGGATGAATCTAGCAGACCATATGTAATACTATTATTTCTGTATATATAATAAGGATGGGTTACATGATCTATGTCAATATATGCTTTTTTAAAAAAGATTTTATTTATTTGACAGAGATAGAGCACACATGCAGGGAGAGTGGCAGTCAGAGGTAGAGGGAGAAGCAGGCACCCCACTGAGCAGGGAGCTCAATATGGGACTTGGTCCCAGGACCCTGGGATCATGACCTGAGCCAAGGGCAGACACTTAACTGACTGAGCTACCCAGGCATCCCTCAATATATGCTTTTTGTGCATTTGTTGTACATAGAAGGAAACAAAAGTTCATAAAATGGTTGTCTTACTGGGGAAGGACAGAGGACTGGGAAATTGAAAGGAAAGTAGAACTACCTTTGTAATTTTATGCTTGAATTTTTATTTTATAATAGGCTCATTTGCTATACTCTACTTATTAAAAAGTAGACATATCGAGCTAAAAATATTTAAGACCTAAATAATAGAGTGATTGACTTTATTAAAATTTTTAATGTAAGAAAATCGCTCTGTTATTAAAAACTGATCTAAAAACAGATAAATGGATAAGCAAAATAGAGGACAGAACACTTTCAAACTCATCCTATGAGGCTAGTATTACTGTGATATGAAAACCAAACAAAAATGTCATAAGAAAACTACAAACCAACATGTCTTATGAATATGTACCAAAAGTTTCTTAAAAAAAACCACAAATCTTAGATACCAAATCTAGGAGTATATGAAAAGGATATACCATGACTAACAGGATTTATCCCAGGAATGTAAGGTTGGTTTAACATCTGCAAATCATATAATATACCATACAAATAGAATAAAGAGCAAAACACACAGAGTATCTCAATAGATGCAGAAAATGCATTTGACAAATTTAACATTTCTTCACGAAAAGATAAACTATTCAGTGTTCTAGGAATAGAAGAGAACCTCCTCAAGCTGATAAATGGCTTCTACACACAGCTACAAGATACAGTACAGAGAGTGAATTCTAATGTAATGGGCTTTAGTTCATAATATATTGAAACCAGTTGGTTAAACGTGTGGTTCCAGGAACATTCTACACTAATATGGGATTGTAAGTAGTAGGAGAAAACATAGTGTGCATGAGGAATTAAGAGCTAAAACTATAAAAGTCTTAGAAGAAAATAAAGGTTTAAATGTTTGTGACCTTTGATTATGGAGTAGTTTATTAGATACAACATCAAAAGTAACAAGTGATAATGGAAAAAGAGATAAGCTGACATAACTAACAAAAATCTTTGTTTTCTGAAGGACACAAGACAATGAATCCCTAAGCCAGGGATGGAATAAGATATTTCCAATTTTTATATCTTATATGCAGCTTATATGTAGAATATATATATATATATATACAGAGAGAGAGAGAGAGAGAGAGTATGGACGCACAGGGGGAGAGGGCCCAAGGGAGAGGGAGAGAGAAAATCTTAAGCAGGCACCATGGCTCAGCACGGAGCACTATGCGGGGCTCTGTCTCACCACCCTGAGATCATGACCTGAGCCAAAATCGAGTCGGAGGCTTAACCGACTGAGCCACCCAGGCGCCCTTAGAATATATATATATATGTATTTTAAAAAGTTTTAGAACTCCATAGTGAGAAGACAACCTAATAAAAATATAGGCAAAGGATCTGAATAGACATTATATACTAAAGAAGAATATATACATATGGCCAATACACAAATGAAAAAAAATTGCTCAAAATTATTAGCCATTAGGGAAATACAGATCAAATCCACAATGAGATACCATTTAAACCCAACTAGGATTGCTGTAATCAAAAAGAGAAATCATGACAAGTGTTGGCAACAATGTAGAGAAATTAGAACTTGTGTAGAATATAAAACATGTCCACACAAATACATGTATATAAATGTTCATGGTAGCATTGTTTATAATAACAAATGAAAACACTACAGATATCCATCAAGCAATGGATGATGAAATGTGGTATATCCATTCAAAGGGATCTTTTTTGGCAATACAAAGGAATGAACTGCTGATACCTGCTACAACATGGATGTACCTTGAAAACATTACGCTAAGTGAACAAAGCCATAAATGAAAGAACACATTGTATGATTCCTTTTACAGGAAGTGTCCAGATACCTGAATAGGCAGTTCTATAGATAGAGAAATTAGATGGCTTGTTGCCAGAGCCTGAGAGAAGGAAGGTGGGATTGGAGAAATTTGGAGTGAGTGTTAATGGGTACTGGGTTTCTCTTTGGAGTAATGAAAATGCTCTAAAATTATTTGTGATTATGGGTACACATTCTTTGACTACATTAAAATAAACATTGAGTTGAATTGAATATGAATTATATCTCAATAAAGCTAAGTAATCATTCTGAGTTCACCAAAACTGTAGAGAGAATTGGATATCGCTATAGAGAGAATAGCATAGAAGACAGGAAACTATAAGCCTATCTTAATTGTATGAACTAATTGTTAATAATGTATTTGCAAACAGAAACAATATGTTTAAAAAAGTGTTAAATTGAGATCAAACAGGGTTTGTACCAGTAGTTCAAAGGTGTCTCAATGTTAGGAAATTTTAGATGTAAAACACCACATTTAGCATATAAAAAGGGAAAACCCCTAGAATTCTCTCTTGTATTCTGAAAAGGCTTTTGTTACTATTCAATCTAGGACTTTCAGTCCCAATATCATGGTGAATTAAACCAAAATGCTTGGAGACCCTTTTATTTAAAAAGCATGCTGGATAAAATGTGAGAAAAATTTTCAGAGCTTAATTTGCAGGGGAAAAATCTGAAAACACCAGGTGCTATAAATAAAGAGGGAACAAAACCCAGAGAGATAAGTATATAAGCTGGCACTGCAGATACTCCCCAAAATGAGTGGGGAGATGTAAGTGAAATACGAGTCATTGGGATTACGGACATTTAGTTTAACATCCATAGGGGAAAAATTTATAAGACCTTGTCCTCTGAAACATAAGATATTAGAAGTTAAATCCCACAATACAGCCAGAACTCAAATATCTTTGCTTCAAGTAAAGTGATCATACTAGAGAAGTCCTTTTAGAGAAATGTAAACTCCATGTGTATGTCACACGCAACAACTGAATAGACTTATTGAAATGTAAGTTACTGAATTCTTAAAAAAAATATTTTCCACGATGAAATTACAGACCCAGATATTTTCATTGCTAAATCCTGTCAAAAGCTTTAGAAATAAATAATACCAATGTTACAATATTTCAAAAACACAAAAGAGGGAACACTTCTCAACTCCCAATGGGAAGCCAGCCCTGTTCTGGTATCAAAATATGACCTAGAAATTGCAAGAGAAAACTACAGACAAATATCTATTCTAAATATAGATGCAAAAACCCTATAAAACATTAACAAATAGAACCCATCAGTGTACAGAGAGTATAATACATCATGACAAAGTGGATTTTTTTTAACCTGGGATGTAAGATGGGTTTAACACATTTGAAAGTCCATCAGTGTTATCCAATACATTGACTCCGAAGTGGAGAAAACCATAGTATTATGTCCACCTCAGAAAACTGGAAGAGAAGGCTGTTTCCTCTACTTAGGAAGTGTTCACCTTGCGTGCTACCTGATGGCAAAAAACAGCCCTAAAATCAAGAACAAGGAAAGGACATCTCAGTTCACCATTTCTAGTGAAAATTGTCCTCAAGACCCTAGCCAATGAAACAGGCTAGGAAAAAATATAAAAGGTATACAGCCTGAGAAGGAACTCTGTTTATTTGAATATTAGATGATCACAGATATTGAAATTACTGAGGAATGCACAAAATGCTAATACTAGTAAGTGCATTTTGCACACTAGCAACAATGAATTGGAAAAACATTGAGTTACTACTTACAGTAGCATAATAATAAATGGAGTAATTAAGAATAAATTTAACAAAACATGCAAGACTTAAGCACTGAACTGTAAACATTGGTGAGAAAACTGTAAGAAGTCATGGATTCATGCTGAGATACGGCGTTCAGGAATTTGAAGAGTTAATATTTAATATGTACTGGGAAGAATAGAGTTCCTCCCCTCAAATTCACATTGCCCCAGAACCTGTGAATGTGGCCTTATTTGGAAATACGGTCTTTGCAGATGGAATCAGGTTTATTTGAGGTCCTCCTGGATGAGGGTGAGCCCAAATCCAATGACTGGTATCCTTTTAATAGTAGGGAATTTTTGACACATCCAGTGACTGGTGTCCTTTTAAGAATAGGGAGATTCTTCACATATTTAAGGACAGAACAAAGAGAGCCCTGTGAAGATGGAAGCAGAGGTTAGAGGGATGCTGCCACGGCCAAGAAAACTAAGGATTGCCAGGTGCCACCAGAAGCTAGAAGAGGCATGGCAGGTTTTTTTCCCTTGAGCTTTTGGAGGGAGCACTGTGCTGCCAGCAGTTTGATTTTGGACCTCTAGCTTCGAGAACTACGAGGCAGTACAACAGTTATTTTAAGCCACCCAGTGTGTGGCAGTTTGTTACAGCAGACATAGGAAAGAAATCTACAATGGGATACTTCATAGGAAGAAAAAAAAAAAAAGAACAACGATACACAAAACATGGATACACCTTAAAAACAGTGAAAAAAAGTAGGAATAAAAAATACGTTATGTATGATTTTCTTTATATGACATGTTAGCTAAAAATATAGCGAGATAAAGCCTATCAGTATCTCCTAGGTCCAGGTATGTGAGGAATTTACTGCAAATGAGCACGAGCTAACTTTCCAGGGTGAAGAAAATATTCTTTCTTGTTGTATAGTTATGTATAACAGCTGTCAGTACTCATCACCCTGTACCCACCAAAGGGATCCATTTTATGCTATTCAAAGCATATATCAAAAAAGGTAATTTAAAATTCATGTGCACCCAATCTAGCATATTTGAAAATAAAAGTAAAATAAAAATAAAGGTCTCGATTTTATTGGTTAGTAGTCAATCACTGTTCAATTTTGAAAGTTGAGATCGTATTTTACAAAATTCTGTTTTATCTTGTTTTCTCACACCAGTTTCCCAAATTGATAAAATATTTTCAAAGAAATATAGTTTTGTAATTTTCATGATAGGCCCATGATATGATTATCATTTATTTAAATTTTCCATTTTAAGAAAGATATTTATGATTTTTGCTTTTAATTATTTAATTCATCTGCGATTTATTTTATGTGTGGTTATCAAAATACAAGTAATCAGCAGTAGTGTTTTATAGCCAGTGGACTTTTTATTCCCTAATTATTTGAAACAAATATTTTTATCATATAATACATTCATGAATATTCTCAGCTCTCTGGACATTATATTCTATTCCTTGGCTCCATGTGCCCAGCCTTTTGTCAGCATATCCACTCTTGTTTTCATTTGCTTATTTATGTGTTTTGGTAATCACTCGTGCAAGATTTTTTGTCTTCCTTTTCATGACTTCTAAATGTTAATTTTAGATGAAATTCAGAATAATTCATGAAGTTTTAAAAATAAGGTGTACTCGTGCAAGATTTTTTGTCTTCCTTTTCATGACTTCTAAATGTTAATTTTAGATGAAATTCAGAATAATTCATGAAGTTCTAAAAATAAGGTGTACTGATTACTTTTGGAGAAAGTGGTATCTACATGGGTTCAAGTGATTGCATCCTAGAAGATGGAATTCTAAAAGTCCTCTTAAGTCTCTGAATAATATGTTTTATATTTCTCAAGATATTAAATATGTTATTTATGTTAATTTTATCATTTATGTATAATTTTATTGTGATTTTGATGAAGATGTATTTCTGTTTTCTCATTTATAAGGAAGTTATTGATTCTGTGTATTCAGTTTATAATCCATCTTCTGTTGCTCGTAACTTGTAGTATTTTGTTGTTGCCTCGTGTGTTTTCTAGTCAGGTAATACTATCACCATAGAAATTATTATTGTATCATCAATATTTCAAGTGTTAAATCAGTTACTCTTCTCATAGCTTGAGTAAGTCACTCAGACTAGTATTAAATAACAGTTACGATAGTGGACATAATTTCTTTTGTTTCAATAGATGTAATTTGGCTTCCAAATTAAAATAAATATCCTTTATCTTTGAAAGACAGCATTGCACCGAGGTTGGGAGTATGGCCTTTAGAGTGATTCTGCGTTGACTAGTTGTCTGACTTCCATAGGTTACTCAGCCTTCTGAATCTGTCTTCACTTGTAACAGATGTGTTCCTAGTGCCTATCTTAGAGAGTGATTGTGATGATTAAATTAGATAATGAATGTAGTGTTTTCTACAGTGACTGACATACAGTAAGGGTTCAGTAGTAGCAGAAGCAGGTGCAGATGCTAAATAAAATGTCCTTTAGGATTCTTATGAGGAGCTTAAGCCTTTTTTCTCCTTATTTATAATATAGATAATAAAATATAATTTACTAATATAGTAATAGAATTCATGACATTAAGTCATGTATTGATGGAATAAAAATGTATTCATCAGGAATAGCATCTTTTAATACAAAAATGGATTTGATTTGCTGAGATAGTATTAAAAGTGTTTCTTAATCTGTACATGTATGATTAGTCTGTACATCTACTCTTTCTGCAGGATCATAGTATTAGCTTAAACTAGGTTTCTAAAATACGGGACACCAAGGTGACTCAGTCGGTTAAACATCTGTCTTCAGCTCAGGTCATGGTCTTGGGGTCCTGGGATTGATAGCTTCTGCCTCTCCCTCTGCCGCTCCCTCTGCTTGTGCACTCGCCTGCTCTCTCCCTCAAATAAATAAATAAAATCTTTAAAAAAAATTTTTAAAAACTAGGTTTGTAAAATATGAATTTTANGGGACACCAAGGTGACTCAGTCGGTTAAACATCTGTCTTCAGCTCAGGTCATGGTCTTGGGGTCCTGGGATTGAGAGCTTCTGCCTCTCCCTCTGCCGCTCCCTCTGCTTGTGCACTCGCTTGCTCTCTCCCTCAAATAAATAAATAAAATCTTTAAAAAAATTTTTTAAAAACTAGGTTTGTAAAATATGAATTTTTGTTCTTTTTATAGGTGATGGAACTGTTTATATAGCATATTAATTATCAGTATCTTGAATTTTGAAAGATATTTTCTGTAAAACAATATGAGTATAATGCTATATTTGAGGCAGTACTTTTACTTTCACTTTTTCCATATTCTCCATTATCATTGTCTTACTCAAGTTTTCTTCCTTTAGATAATCTGTATCTCACATAGAAAATCATCCCTTCAATTGAAAATTAATAATTAATAGCATATAATTGTCGATAGTATTTTTTATAATTTACAAATATCTGTTTTCTTTATTGTGTCTTTATTTCCTTTCTAATTAAAATTGAATTTGTGTTCACCTTCTGTTATTGATTACAGTTACAAGAAGGCTTTTTAATTTTTTTGTGATTGTTTTTCCTATTTTACAAAAGGGAGGAAATTATATTCATATTATTTTGTAAGCTGCTTTTTTCCCACTTAATTTCTTCAGATGTCACTAACTTTTATATTCTGATTTTTCCTGTAAATAGTTTTGTGGATTTTCATTGTAACAGGTTTACTGGGATACCTACTGTACAATTCACTTATTTAAAGAGTACAATTGAATAGGTTTAGTATATTCACAGAGTTTTGTAACCATTAATATAATCAATTTTAGAACATTTTTTCATCACCCCCTAATATACCCCACACCCATTATTTTTATGCTCCCTTGGCATTCATTGTGAGAACATACTGCGGTTATTTCAGTATTCTTAATTATTGAACAGATAGATTGTTTATATATTATGATATTATAAACACTATTCTGATGGACATCCTTGTAGCCAAAGTTTATGTTAAAAATTCCTGAGCATAGGGGC
>NC_048238.1:103854768-103942626 GCF_002007445.2 Ailuropoda melanoleuca | reverse complement strand
GAGCCTGCTTCTTCCTCTCCCACTCCCTGCTTGTGTTCCCTCTCTCGCTGGCTGTCTCTATCTCTGTCAAATAAATAAATAAAATCTTTAAAAACAAATTCCTGAGCATAAATGCAAAAACCACCAGATACATATACCAAGAGCTTAAAAAACTGTACAATTTTTAATGGGAAAATAGGTTTCTTCCAAATTGTCCAACATTGGGTATTGCCATTAAGAGAACAAATCCAATGTAATGCTTGACAAATGATAGTATGTTTTTGTATTATTTTGTTTTCCTTTGAATGTTACAAGGTGGGATATATTTTAATATGTTTATTGACTGTTTTGGTTTATTTTCTGCTTTAGAAGTATGTTAAAACAATTTTTCTTTTTTTTTCTCCTTTTCACTTTTTAATAGTAACTTTGTTTCTTTTTCAATTTCTATATATCTTGTTTAAATTGCTTGTCTGCCTTCATTTTGCAATTAAGGTAATACTAGGTTTCCTTTTCTCAAATGTTATTTAATGACAATGCAGTTGTGTTTTAAGTTCTTTGAGAGTAATCATATTCTTAAGTTATAAAGAACTTGTTTTTCATCAGAAGTGGTAATTGAATTTTATAGGTTCATTGAAAAGTTAAGAAAACAACAGCCTTAGTTTTTTTTCTTAGTCATGTCTCATTTCATACTGATGACAATATCAGGTTGAGCTCTAAATTTGCACTTAAGGGACTGACAAAATTGAACAATGAATATAGAAAATGATGTATTTCACAACTTTGTATTTGCCCAACTTACAAAAGCTCAAAAGCAATATATGGATTCCTTAGAAAGTTAAACAAGGAGTTACCCTATGACTAAGCAATTTCACTCCTAGATCTATACCAAAATGTAATGAGAGCAGGTATTCAAATATCTGTAATGAATGTTCATAGCAGCACTATTCATAGTCACCAAAAGGTGTAAACAACCTAAATATCCATCAGCTGATAAAGGGATTTTTAAAAGTGTGTACACACGCACGCGCAGTTGCGGGAGGGGGCGAATATTATATAGCCGTAAAAAAGAAGAAAGTACTGATACATGGTGCAGCCCAGATGAATCTTGAAAAATTAGTGATAAAGAAACTAGACACAAGAGATCACATATTGTCTCATTGTAGTTATATGAAATGGCCAGAGCGGCAAATCTATAGAGACCGAAAATATATTGATTGTTGTTAGGGGCTGAGGGGCATGACGGCTTACTAGGTGTAGTTTCTTGGAGATGATGAAGAATTGTTAGAACTAAATATAGGTGGTGTTTGCACAGCATTGTGAATATAGTAAATGCCACTGAATTGTGTACTTTGAAGTGACTGATTTTATGTTATGTGAATTTAACCTTAATGAGAAACAAGAAATATGATTGTAGGAAGAACATCAATGTATTTGAGGATATAATTAAAATGAACTCCTATGGGGTTAACTGATGTTGTTGTTGTTTCTCTTTACCTTGTCTTCTAAATTCATGGTTTTGCTTAATCTCATAAGAATCATAAGAAATGATTTAAGAACTCATTGAATATTAAATTATTTCAGGTGGAACAAAGTACATAGGTTTTTCTTTTGGGAGCCACTTCCACATAGAAAATAAATGTTGATTTCTGGCTTCGGTGTCAGGGTACTGATTTAAAATATGAAAAGACCTTTCTGTCTCTCAGAATCACTTGTTTTTAAATTACATATACCACTGTCATAAGAAGTGATATAACCTACTGACCCTAGAATTTGAATTGTTGGATCTATTTTATAAATAAATATAATCTTATTGCCTAAAACTGTTAAAACTGTGAAAAGGGTACTAAGTATCATAAAGAAAATGCCCATCGGATGGTGTCCCTCTGCAGTAGAGAAACTGATAGATGGGAATATGCAAGAGTACTTTTAAAGGTAGTCTCTGGTGTCCCTGACCTCATGTTGCAGTAGTCGCGAGCTTGTTTTAGGAAGCACTTGGTAGATGGTTTTGCTGAAGTAGAAGGGTCTGTGTTTTCATCTAGAATTCATTCATCCTCTTCCCTTGAAAAACAGCCCTATTTCTGTTTTTGTCTTTCTGGAGCCCATTCTTATAAAAGAGCCCAGAGGGACTTTTAAAAATGTAAATCACATCATATCACCATCACTACCCTCAAAACCCTCCAGATTTTCATTTTATGGAGAGGGAGGTCCACAGTTCACAGTGGCTTACAAGGCCTTTCCTCCTTTGTGCTCATTCCATTCCAGGTATGTTAGCCTCTGTGCTCTAACTTCTCTATGTTTGCCACACGGTCACCTCAGGGGCTTAGCATTTGCTGTTCCTGTTGCCTGGAATGTTCTTCTAAAGATGTCTATATACTTAGTCCCTTAATTTCTTAAAATCTCTGCTCAGATATGACCTTTATTATTAGAAAGGCTTATCCTAGCTATCCTGTTTAAAATACCAACTTCCCCAGCACTTCTTATCCTTTATCTGACACCCTGTGTATTTCACTCGTTTCTTAATTTATTGTCTGTCTCCCTCTTCTAGAATGTAGGTTCCGTAAGGACAGGGTGATTTTTGTGTTTTGTCTGTTAGATTCAATGCTGTATTCCCAGCATCCATAAAAGGTCTGCCTCCAGTAGACTCTGCATAAGTACTGGTTGAGTCAACAAATACATCCTCTTTGGTACATGATGAGTGTGTTCCCTTTAAAGACTTATTATTATCATTATTTATGACTAATATTTTTCCCCTTTAGTAACATCCTCTCTGTTCTTTCTGGAATTTCTATTAATCAGATTTCTCCAATGTATTCTGTTTTTGTCACTTTATTTTTATGAGATACCCTTGACTATATTTTATATCCTTTTTAAGGCCTTCCCCTTTTAAGATTTGGTGATGTTTAATTTCTACAAAATCTTATTTGTTCTTACAGTTGCCTTTATAGAACATTCTGTCCTTATTTTATTGGTGCAGTTGGTATCCTTTCAAATCTATCTGAGGAGTCTAATTAGATTTTTTTTGTTCCTTTTCTCTTCCTTGAATTGCATCTATTTCCTCCAGTGTAAAGTACTTGGCATGATCATCTGTATATTTTTTTTACATTGGTTTCTTCAAACATATGCTGATCCTTGATGATGAATTTTTTTTTTAAATGAAGGCCTAAGTTACTTATTTGTAGTGTGAATTGTTTCCCTGATAGGTTGCTTCCTTCTTTGAAAGAGTTCTGTGTAATTGAATAAGTACTATAGCCTACTAGATTTTGCTTATTGTGCATTGGAGAATTGGTTAATAACAAGCCCATGTTCCGTTCCATACCATGTCACAAAGTAGTTGGTGTGCAAAATCCCTCTAAGAAGCCCATCTCTTCCAGGCCAAAGTGCAATTTCTTTAGAGAACAGTCTTTTGGTGGTGATCACGGGGCTGATTCTGCATTAACAAGAATCCAAAGTGGTCACTGTCATCACACTCAGCCATTCCTTTCACATCGCCTTAGCATAGTCACCACTTTTCTGTTTTGATCCCACGTGCATATATTCCAATCGGGAGTGTGTGGTTTTTCCAAAGCTATACTAGCAATATTGACTCCCACCTCAGTTGCAAACTTTTCTTGTGTCTATTCTGGGTGGTGGCTTCCTCCTCTTTGTTCTATGCTGACATCTACTTTTTATCTTATAGAATTTTATGAGTAAATGTACCTTCTAGGGATTACCTCCCATTACCCTCATTTTCCTTAGTGTTCTATGTTTATTTCCTTGCATTCATAATTTCAATGGGCTTTTGGAAGGTAGGTCAGTACATACATATGCTCAGTTTACCATCTTGATCCAAAGCCAGTAAGTATTATTTTGGGGTTATATGTTAGTCGTTTTTACATAAAGGAAAACTATTACTCTATTTCTCTCTCACACCCCTGTTATGGACTGAATTGTGTTCCCTCAAAATTCGTATTTTGAAGCCCTAATCCCCAATGTGACTATATTTGGAGATAGAAGTTTTAGAAAGTAATTAAGGTTAAATAAGGTCGTAAGTGTGATAACCTGATAATATCGGTGACCTTAAACACAAATACACTGAAGAAAGGTCATGTAAGCATATTCCAAGAACATAATCATCTTCAAGCCAGGAAAAAAGCTCTCACTGGAAACTGACCATGTTGTCACATAGATCTTAGATTTTCAGTCTCCAGAACTGTGAGAAATTTCTGTTATTTAAACCACTGAATTTATAGTATTTTGTTATGGCAGCCTGAGCTAATGTGACCCCTAATCAGGTATTGACAATTATCTATTCCTTCTAGATTAGCTCCTTTGAGATTCCTTTATACCTAGCAGACATTCTTGAAAAGGCAGGGGACTGTATCAAAGTAATGTAAGAGCATGTATTTACTTCTATTTTGTTTGCTAACTTCCAGCACTTTCCCTTTTTACTGACTCTCTAGCCTTTGTTACCACGCTTGCAGAGTTGTTTTTATTCATCTAAGGCCAAGTTCTTAAAAATGATTTTTTTAAAAAAATGATTTGACTCAGGTAATATCAGGAAGTGCTTTTATTTTAGAATACTCTGCAATTTCATAGTTAAGCTTTTAACATCTTACTTATCAAATCACATTTTTCCTTACAAATATTACACATTTTCCTACTAGCCTAACATTTCACCCTAGGTTTAGCTTCTAAAAATGTCAATAAATGTGTCAGTAATTGCTTTTCTTTGCTTAAGGAGCTTTAATGCACTCAGGAAACTAAAATGTACTGTGTTGGCAGGTGGGGGATGATGTATAATTTTTCTTTTTGACCAAAATGACTAACAATATTTAGAAATAATCAA
Source organism: Ailuropoda melanoleuca (assembly GCF_002007445.2). Lineage (NCBI taxonomy): Eukaryota > Metazoa > Chordata > Mammalia > Carnivora > Ursidae > Ailuropoda > Ailuropoda melanoleuca. The sequence continues at coordinate 103,937,822 of NC_048238.1, read as the reverse complement.
ATGAAACTCCCTTAAGGTTAAATAAACCCAGAATCATAAAATTTGAAGGGATTGGACTTTAGAGATTATGGCATCCACAGGCTTCACTTTGTTGATCTGAAGACTGAGACTTAAAACTCCTATTACATATATTTTGAGGAGTGTAATTAAGACTAGATTGCATAACTTATGTTTTAAGATTTTGTGGTTACTCTTTTGTTTTACTATGAGGTTTTAAAATTTTGATTATTTTTTAAAGAGTAATTTTTTTAGAGACAGGGAGCGAGAGAGCATGAATGAGGGGAGAGGCAGGAGAAGAGAATCTTCAAGCACACTCCCCACTGAGTGGGGAGCCCGAAGCAGGGCTTGATCCCACAACCCAAGAGATCACTTCCTGAGCCAAAAACAAGAGTCAGATGCTCAACTGAGCGAACCACCCAGGCTCCCCTATTATGATTATTATTTTTTTAAAGATTTTATTTATTTGACAGCACAAGTAGGGGGAGCCACAAGCAGAGAGAAGCAGGCTCCCCACTGAACAGGGAGCCCCATGTGGGGCTTGATCCCAGGATCCCGGGATCATGACCTGAGGAAGGCAGATGCTTAATGACTGAGCCACCCAGGCACCCCCCCATTTTGATTATTAATAGACTATATTTTTGGGGTGGCTGGGTGGCTCAGTCTGTTAAGCATCTAACTCTTATTCAGCTCAGGTCATGATGTCATGGTCATAAGATGGAGCCATGTGTGGGGCTCTGTGCTGCATGTGAAGCCTGCTTGGGATTCTCTCTCACTTTCCCTCTGCCCATCCCTCCCCTCCCCCGTTCTCTCTTGTGTGCACATGCTCTCTCTCTCTCTCTCAAATAAATAAACCTTTAAAAAATAGACTTTATGTTTGAGCAGTTTTAGGCTTACAGAAAATCTAAGTAGAAAGTGCAGAGTTCCCATATACCCTGTCATCAACACTCAGTGTCCCCCATTACTAACATCCTGCATTGGTGTGATACATTTGTTATAGCTAGTGAGCCAATATTGATATATTAACTAAAGTCCATAATTTACATTAGGGTTCACTTTTGGTGTTGTACAATATATGGGTTTTGACAAATATGCTGTGACAAATATCCACCACTGTGGTATCATACAAAATAATTTCACTGCCCTAAAAATCTTTTATGGTCTACCTATTCATCCTTCCATTCCCCTGCTGAACCCTTAGCGACCACTGATGTCTTTACTGTCCATAGTTTTGCCTTTTCTAGAAAGCTATATAGTTGGAATCCTGCAGTATGAAGCCTTTTCAGACTGGCTTCTTTTAGTTAGCAATATGTTTTTAAGGTTGCTCCATTTCTTTTCATGGCTTGATAGCTCATTTCTTTTTATCACTGAGTAATACTCCATTTTATGGATGGACCACAGTTTGTTTTTATCCATTTATATATTGGAGGATATCCTGGTTGCTTCCAAGGTTTTGCAATTATGAACAAAGCAGTTATAAACAATTGTTTGTACATTTTTTTTGTGGAGAAAGTTTTTCAGTGCCTTTGTGTAAATGCCAAGGAAGGTGATTGCTGGATCTTATGGGAAGGGTGTGTTTAGTTTTGTGAGAAACGTGAAACTGTCTTCCAAATTAGTGTACCATTTTGCATTCTCATCATTAATGAATGGGAGTTTTTATTGTCTACATTCTATCTTTTTTTAATACATTTTTATTAAAGTATCATAGTTGAAGTATATAAAGTTTTCCCACTAGAGAAAATCAAAAGTTATCTCTAATCCTATTGACAAAACTATTTTCTTCTGGTATCTTCTGTATATTTTCATTTACACAATAATACATCTTCATTTTGCTTTCTGTTTCTTTTCGTTTACAGATAAATTATAAAGATGTCATATTGCATACTCTTCAGAACAAAACTTCAGCGATTGATTAATGCTAAATTGTATGGGTTTGCTGTAATGTAACCGTTTTCCTATTGTTTGGAATTGAAGTGGTTTCTAGTTATCTCTTATAAATAACGCTGGTATCAATGTATTTGTGTGTGTTAGAGTATTCTGTCTTAAAAGCCTGTACATTTTGGATATGGTTAAGTACTTAGCACTTTTTAGATTTTGGAAGCAGAACATAAATTTTAAATTAATATTTAGGAAGTAAGGAAAGAACAAAAATGCTAATGACAGGACATCCCTGTGTAGTAACTACAATGTATGAGCCAGGCAGTGTTCTGAGTATTTTATTGATATTAACTTAGTTAATGCTCACAACAACCTGAAGAGGTTTGGAATGTTATTAGCCCCATTGTGCAGCTAAGGGAATTGAGTGTAAGTAACTTGCTCAAGGCCTCACACTTGGCAAGAGTGGGATTGAGTATTCAAATCCATTCATCTTGCCTCTAGACAATGTTCTTAACAGCTTCCCTCCACTATTGAAAGAAAATTTGACTTGCATAATTTAAGGTGGGATACAATCTTTTGAGGGTTTTATAGATCTCATTATGGCCTCTAGTCTTCTATATGTCCTGTCATCTCTTTAAATTACCTGTCCTTCCTAGGTAGACATTTGAGTTTGCAGCTCTTGGCAAAGCAGTGAAGTACTTACTGGGTTATGAGGTGACTGGTACGGTATGAGAGAGACATGCCTCAATTGCATATGTTGCTAGGATTTGGAGGATTTACCAATTCTCTAATGCCTCTTCCCTGAAACTGTATTTTGGTGGATGAGTGATGCTCAACAAATACCAGACAATTGGGTAGACCTGTGACTCTGATCTGATCTTTTCATTTTCATGCCTTTCATTAATGATTCTAAACCTTCACAATACTGTACTATTGGCAGATATCTATACCATCCACTTCCCCGTAAAAACTCAGAACCCTACTCAAATTGTGGGGAACATACTACAAGCTCCTTTGGTTTGTTATTCCCTAACATGCTTGTTGGAAGAACCTAGTCTTCTACTCCTGGCAACAGTCAGTAGGTTTGCAAAGGACAAAGGGGATGATCTATGAACTAACCAAATTAGGAATCCATTTTGAGGCCAAAAGACAATAATTAATAGCTTTAGAGATATTAAGTCTTTGCTTTTTGAGCCTGAATACACAATGAAAATGTGAATGAGAAGAAGTATTTGCCTAGTAGTAAAGATTTATATGAAAACATTTAACTAGAGGAAAATCAATTCCATTATAAAGTCCATTAACTTTGTAGAGGGATCTTTACTCTTGTACAAAATTTCCTGTCCTGTGCTGTTCATTCTGTCCCCTTCCATTTCCCACAGAGATCATTCTTATTTCCTTTTCTCTTTATTTTCTTACTCCTTTTTCCTTTAAGTTTACACATATATATCCACATAGCCCATTCTAACACATACTGCATTATCATAACCTCTTTCCCTTAACTCCTCATTTTGTCTAGCTCTTGCCTTATATTTTTTCAGTTTTAAATCAAAACATTTTATTCACTAGTCAATATTTTCTTCCCCATTTTCTTAATATTTTTCTCCCTTGTCAACCACTGTAATATTATTCTCATCCTTACAGACAGCAGGAACGCATTTCACTAAAGTTGCCATTGACCATTCAGTTGCAAAATCTAATTGACATCTCTCATTACTTTCTTACTTTTTGGATGCACACAATATTACAATTTGTATATGTATAAAATCAAGATTGGGATTGTTTGTTTCCGTGTATTTCCCTTACTAGATTATAAAAATGCGAGAGCAAGGATATAATGTGTTACTTTTGGAGCCATAGTGCTTAGATCAGTGACAGTATATAGTAGATCCTGAAAGATTTAGCGAACTCAATTTTACCAGTATTTATTCAGGTCTCTTGTGTAGTTTTGTAGTTGGTGTGCTGAAGCATTTAGGCCAGATCTGTCCGGTTCTACAGTGTTCAGTGTATTCTGTGTTCCAAATTACTATATTTCTTGCTTTCTCTGTGATACATCCTCACTAATGAGCTGGTATAAATGTTAGAATCAGTTCATCATTCACAAGGAGTTTTGCCATTTGCCAGATGGAGGTGTTATGAGAAGGGAATTAAACACCCCACCCTTGTGGAAGCTTGGCCCTTCAAATTAATGGAATTATGGGAGGGTTTTGAATTTTCAATAGTTGTAAAAGTTTGATTTGAGGCAAACTCTGATTCTATTTTATTGATCTTTCTATATTAATTTTTCTTTCTTAAGTTCTCTTGTATTCATCATTATCTGTCTCTCTTATTCTCAGTCTCTGTAACTTATGCACACACATCATTTTCCTCTAAAATACAACAGTTATGCAGTCTTTACTGTTTTTTTAGTGGAAACTCTAGATACTATGACATGCTTCTTGACTTATTAAATATAATAAATGTTCTTTTATTAGCTCCCTCACAATTTTATAATCTTAAAAGATTTTAATTCCATTACCCTCCACTCCCCTTACCCCAAGACTTTCGCATTCTTGTCATCATGCAATTTTATTCCAGGTATATGTCAAGTCACAAGAAGCATTGCAAGATTCATATAGAGTAATAAACAGTAATTTATATTTATTTTTGCCATTGCTCTTCATTCCTTCCTGGATTGTAAGCTTTTCATCTTAGACCCTTTTCTCTTTGCCCCAAGAACATTTTGGACATTTCCTGGTGACATATGTCTCAGTTATTGTCTGGAACTATATTCATTTTCACTTCATTTAGGAAAGATAATCTGGCTGGGTAGAGAATTCTAGGTCGAGACTATTTACTTTTAGCACTGGAAGAAACACATTCAGGGGGTGACATTAGCAAGATGTTAGAATAGAAGGGTTCCCAGGTGCCCACTGACTATGGTTCTAGCTGTAGGCCCAGAAACAGCCCTATCTTCCTGTAGATTCAGCTTCAGTACAGTTTCACTTTGGTCCTGCCACCAACACAATCTGCCAAGGTAACTGGGAGGAGTCATGCATACCCACGCCTGAGGTAATAGGCCCACAGACCTGACTCCTGGCTTTAAATGCAGAAGTGGCTCATGACTCAGTTGTAGCTCCTCTTGGCCATTGTCTGGGAGCCCTGGGAGGCACACCTGTTGAATTCGGTCCAACTGTACATTCTGAAATTGCTCTGTAACTGGGCTCCCACCCCTCCTAGCTACGGTGGCAAGCAGTCTTGCTAGCCCAGGGACCCAGTGGGAAACACTCACCTATGCACCACTGGAGATCCTGAAATGACCCTCTAATAGCCTCCATGCGCTCCAAGCCACAGTCAGGGAGGGGTCCTTCATGTTATGCACTTGACAAGAGACATGTCCATTTGTCCTTCCAGAACCTAGTCGACAGACATTGATCCCAGCTGTTGATGCTGAACAACCTTGGGACTAGATTCTAGCCCCTCAGGGACCACCCAGTGTCCTGGAAACAGATCTCTCAGGGACCTGTTTGAGACCACACCCATCAGCACCCCTGCACCTGCCTTTAGATCCAACAGTTGTCCCAGCTGGACTCTCCAGCACAATGTCCTAAGACAGTCTTGTCCCCCCAGGAACCAGACAATATCCACACCTGTCCAAGCCCCTGGTAATAGGCCCGCCAACTGCAAATACTATTAGGGACCCAGCAGCAGCCCTGGGACCTGGCTCCAAGCAGAAAATCTTTCTGTTTAAATCACCTACATTTTTTTCTCTTTTTTCTGTCTTTGTCTTCCATCTGCAGCATTTGAGGTGCCTCTCCTGTTTCTGTATGATGGTTTTTCTCTTGCTTTTAGTCATAATAGTCCTGTCTCCTGGTGGAAGTGAGATCTATTTAAGTTTTTTTTTAACTGATGACAAGTCATTGGTTACATGTTTGAAGCTCCAAGTGAGGTTATTTTCCAATTTCCTCTGCTAAGCAGTTGGAGTGGGTGCCATTTGCTTTAATGGGAGTATGGACTGATTAGAATAGGGGTTCAGTCCACCTGGGGTAATGTTCAGTAGATTTGTGAGCCGCCACTGATGCCAGAGTGTAGCCATCTAGCCCTTTCCATTGAGAGCCTCCTATGATAACTAGGATACTTTTTCATCTCTCAGCAAAAGTAAACTGTAGAAAACTTGACACAACTTTGCATAAGACTTCAGCTTAGCTCTTAGTATCCTGCCACTTGTGGCTTCAGAATTTGGCAGATTTCTTGAAGATAAAGCCATATGTATGCAAGGGCCAATTTTCTACTTTGCCCTTCTTACTGGGATTTCATGCCAGAGAAGCTTTGAATTTTCTCTCTAGTGCGTGTTACTGACAGCCACTTTACGTGTATCTTTGTTCCTCAGCAACAGTCTCTGGTGGTCCGAGAGTGCATTTTCTTGCCCTGAGCCCTTTAATGACAGGGCCTCCTGGGGTTAAAAGCATCTACTTGGTGTTTTTCCTCTCTTCAGAATCTTGACCCCTCTGGTCCTTGTTTCTTCAGTAGTTCCCCGATGCTTTGCAGTAGACATTATTCGTATTTTATATAGCTTTTGTATTTTCTTCGTGTAGGCGTTAGTTGGCTTCAACATACTTTATTCTTTTGTCTTGATTACTTGTTAAACAGTGAAACACTGAAACAGTGGCACAATCAATTTTGTGTATGGTTGCATCTTGCACAAGGCTACTAATATTACATAATGAATTTCGAGCTAAACATAATGAATTTTAGAAGATAAATTAGCCTCATTTTTCAATTCTAAGTCACAGCAGCCTGCTTCTATGGAATCAAAAAATATGGAAATTTTTGTCCTTAGATATGTGTAATCATAGCCATTTCTGGTTTTTTTTTAAATCTAAATTTATATATTCCAAGTGGAATTGAATGGACAAGAGGAAAATTATTTGATTGCAAATCATTGAAGTCGCTAACAAAGTTCCTGATTAAATTATGTGAGCTACTCTGTACGCTTGAATATTTAATGATAACTTTCCAGCTATTAAATTGCTGTGTTATAACAATTTGCATATTATGACACACGTTAAGATGACTAACCTCCTAACCTATTTGTGTATTAAATATAAACTTTAAAAAAACTTGTTTCTGGAGTAATCGTTGGATAGTTTTTTTAAAAGAAACAAAAACACATTCAGAAAAAAAAACTCAGCCTTAGAAAAGGAATTGGCAAAAATTTACATTCCATTCAATAAGTTGGGCTTTTTAAATTGTTATGGTTCTGTTTACAGAAGTGAGAGTAGAGGAAAATTCCCTGAATAATTCTGACTTTCTGGCCACATTTTCTTTAGTGCTAATGCTTTCTATTGGGTATGGATACCCTTCAAATTAGGTTTATTTATGAAAATTAAGTGAAAAATAAAAGTTGTTAACAATACACATTTTTTATATATGCCAAACAACTTGTTTCCTTTTTTTCCTCTTTATTATTTGGTTATTTAGGTAATTAGTTACAGCAACCATTTGTTGCAGTGTTCAGTAGAAGGTTATATGTTGTTATGTGCCATTCACTTGTCATATTAATATCATTTTGATGGATGAAATGTATATTTATTTTTATTTTTTTTTATTAGTTGAGCGTAGTTGACACACGATGTTATATCCGTTTCAGGTGTATAGCATAGTGACTCTACATGTTTATGCATTAAGCTATGTTCACCACAAGCGTAGGTACCATTTGTCCCATTCCATGGCTATGACAATATCATTGTCTAGAGTCCTCATGCTGTGCCTTTTATTCTCATGACTTTTTTATTCCATACCTGGAACCCTGTATCTCCCCCTCCCCTTCACCTATGTTGTCCATCCCCCCTGCTCTCCTTTGGCAGCCCTCAATTTTTTTCTCTGTATTTATAGGTCTGATTCTGCTGCTTATTCAGTTGTTTTTTTTTTTTAAAGACTTTATTTATTTATTCAACAGAGACAGAGACAGCCAGCGAGAGAGGGAACACAAGCAGGGGGAGTGGGAGAGGAAGAAGCAGGCTCCTAGTGGAGGAGCCTGATGTGAGGCTCGAGATCCCACAACGCCAGGATCACGCCCTGAGCCGAAGGCAGACGCCCAACCGCTGTGCCACCCAGGCGCCCCTGCTTATTCAGTTTTAAATGCAGCAGGTAGTGCAAGTGCTTGGGAGTGGAATCTCAGTTACTGCAAAAAATTATGTCAGGCAGTCAGAACAAGTGGCATGGAACCTGAACCAGTCTACAAGTTAGAGATAAAAAGGGGACAGAAGTGAAGTTTATCTTCAGAGATGCTTAAATAGAATAAATGCACAAGTAATTGATAATCTAGATAATACTCAAAAGCATATATGATGTTTCTATGCTCTCTGTTTGCATTTCTTTTGTACAGTCCTATTTAGATATGTAGTGAGTTAATCCAGTTATATACTTGTAAATGAGAGATAATGTAAAACTAAATCATGGATCATGAATTGTTTAATCTCTGAATATACTGGGACACAGAGTATGACATTTTGTACTGTAAAACTCATAGTGTTATCTAGAGTAGAAAGACGTTAACTTGAAGCAGATCAAGCCAGGGTTCTGAAAGAATTTTTAAGAATATATGCCTAGCTAATTCAACTCAAGTACAGAAAAACTAAATGTCACATGGGCCACCAATAATGATAGACCTGTCTTGCAGGGGCCATGGAAGCTGATCTCTTCCCTCGTGTGATATGCACACTTCTTTGCAGTTCAACATGATATAATTAAGACTATTTTTTTTTTAAACTCAGGTTGGTACTATCTACTCAGGTTGGGATAATCAATATTCTACTTGGTGTATTTTGAAGAATACACAATGGGAATCAACTTATACATTTTTATGAGCTCTTTTGCTTGTATGAAGATATTACCAATGCAAATGAAGGTTAATTAGGTTTTCTTCCAATTTGCAATGAGGGGTCACCATCCCTGAAACATAAGAAATGTATGAAAGTCAAATAAAAAAGAGTTTGACACTCATATAAATTTATAAAACCACTTATGCTGAATTCTCATCAAATTATAATAACGGAAGCAAGCATTGCTTTACAGTTCATGTTCAAAACAACTATGCACCAACTTAAAATCCTATTTTTGTATAAATATCATTGGGACATTTATATTTCAAATCCAAAGTGTGTTGTGTTTTAAATGAATGCTTTTTCTTTACTGTAATTTATAGCTTTGAAATCTCTTGGACCTTTTGTCACATAGCCTATTGAAAATAATGAGATAAACAGATGATACAAAGCATGAAAAAAGTGGAAAAATCAAGTTATTCAGTGCTTAGATGTTATGTTGATTTTACCAAATGAATATACTAATTTCTTTTAGTCTCAGAGGCTCTTATATTTACTTCATATAGAGACTTGATGATTCACTTTTCAAGGGGTGAAGCAGTAATTTGGAATATGTTGTCAAGGAAATGACTCATCAAATTCAGTGGCTTCATTCTGTATTGGTTGAATCCTTTGTTTACTTTGGGGATCAGAAACAGAATTTCATATGATTAAAGAAAGTTTTTATGGTTACAAGAAAATTACTTGTTTTATTTGGTCAAAAAGGCTCCTAAATAGAGAAATACTACATATATATATATATATATGAGAGAGAGAGAGAGATGCTATATATACTATATATAAATACTAAATATATATACAGAGAGAGAGAGAGAGAGATGGAGAGAGATTTCTCTTTTATTTTTTTACCCTAAATTCAGATGGAAGGTTTTGGATTGGATATGTGAAGATGCCTCATAATGGTCAAACATATGTAAGTCAGGATTTTAAAGAATAGTCCTGATTTCTAGTAGTCTGTGTATTATCATTAAAATATATTATGAATTTCCATATTTGATAACATTAACTATATATCTAAGTCCCATATTTTCTTGCTGCCCTGAAGGAGATTTGACTAGCACTGAGGCATGGTATGGGGTAGAGGAATGTATTCCAATGATTATTTTCAGGATGACTCTGACATTCAGTCTGTGTGTTCTGTGACTGGAAAAACAGTATCAACAGATTGTTCGACCATAACACTAGGGATAATATCCTATCTTTCTCAAATCATCAGTTGTTGCTTTGAAAGTTTAGCTACCCATTAGAAAGAAGCATCTAAAATTAATGCTCTTTGGTAGCCATATCTTATGAATCTGTGTTTTGCTGGGGACTTTTAAATAACAATTCATATAATTACAGTAAGTTTACAGATCATCTGTATTATGCCGTACAACATCTTAGACAGATGGCTGTTCACAAATTCAGCCTCTGTTTAAACATGTCAACTTAAAGGGTGCTAATTCCTAAGGCAGCATATTTTACTGTTGGACAGATCTACTTGGAGAACCTAAAAGGGACTGAGAAATATGGAACAAAGCACACTTTTTATCTGAGCTAAACATAAAATCTGCCTTCTTATAACTCCCAATATGAGGTGGATACAACTGCGCTGATAACAGAAGAACTGGTAAGGAAACTGTAAGAAGTCCTCCCTGGTCCAGGACCTCTGTTAGCTGGAATGCTATTTTCTCAAGTCAGAAGAATCCAAACAGGCTAAGAACATGCAGTCAAGGCAGTGATAATACTATCATTACATTAAACCCCTATCGGACTTCCAATACCCCACAAATCATTAGTTTCTTTCTTTTTGTCCTATTAACCTACATACCCATCTCTTAGGAAAATGAAAGAATGATGAATACTGTCTTTCTGGAAGAAGTAAAATAGAAAAGCAAGCTGATATTTTCTCTTTTTTCTAAGTTGTTTTATAGTTTAAATGTGAGGATATAGTTTTGTGATGAGAAATTTCAGACTGACCCCAAGTGCCGTATTGTCTTTTAATTATAATGTTCACCAGCATGGATATGAGACTTACTTACTACGACAGCTATATATTTTAATTGCATGAACTTCTACTTGTTTAGAATGAACCTTATGACTCATTCTTATTATAAAAATTTAATAGGCATCTAATTAAATACATTATTTAATGAGATTGTGTGAATTAATTTGTGGAAAAGTGAAAATCCAAGGGTAAAGCATTACATTCCTAATGGCAAAAAAAAAAAAGAGCTGAATTCTTAGGCAGTTATGATGCCATCAAAACCTTGACCTGTAAATTTAGTCACAAGCATTTATTTTTTGTGACTGAAACCTTAGGCTATATCAATAAGTTGTGGAAAACAAATTTTATCAATTTTATCAGACATGCTAACTGGTTGAATAAACCCATCACATCATTTCTTTTGGAATCCCAGAGATGAAACGGAGTATCAGTTGAAAAGCAAATAATTCAGTAAGCTCCGTAAATTGGAGTCTTGGCTGTGCCCAGTGGAAAGATTTATTATTAATACATGGATCACATTTGTGGCATGTGTGTGCTTGGCTGTGCTGTGGGCATAACCTTCCTATCAGTAATGGTCGTCATCTTTATAGTCATTAATTCATTTAAGATAGTAAAATAAAGATATCTAATTAACAGTTAATAATTAATAATAATTCAATCAAGACAGTAAAATGAGAATAAAAGTGTCCCTGCTTCATCGCGTTGTGTTGAAGATTAAACGAGTTGATACACCTAAAGTACTGGGGAGAGATTTTAGCACCTAAGAAAAACTCATTCTGGTTACCTTTTCTCATTTAGTTAATAAATAGCATATTATTACAGGCCAGGTGTTGTCATAAGCATGGGGATAAAGTATTGAAAATCAGTTGTGGTTTCTCTTCTCTTGGAGTTTACATTTTTGTGGAGGATTCAGATATTGATCACATAATTGGGTCGCTCACATAATTGTAAAATTGTAACTGTTAAGTGTTAGGAAGGGCAGTTACATGGTGCTGCGGAGCCTATTATTAGGGAAAACTGGTGAAATCGCTACTAATCTGTGCCAATTATTGAACTTTGTGAAATTAGTTATGCCGACAATGCTTCATTTCTTTGGGTTCACATTAATTTCTGCAATGACCGTCTTTTTTGGCACGCTGAGTGTAGAGAATTTCTGTCAATCTTCTCACCATCTTTATGAACAAACACAACAAATATTGAGTAAATACTATATTCAGGGCAGTATTCTACATACTATAGGGGATGTAAGTATGAATAAAAGACATGGTTCTTCTCTTTGCAGAGCTCATAATCTCACAGGAGAAAGACAGTCTTATACCATCTGAACACATGCGTACTATGAAAAATGTTGTATCTCTTCTCTTCGAGCATTCCCTGACTGCTTAGAAAAGTATGTGGAACATAATATGCACTCGGCTAATAGTTCTTATTATCATTGATGTTATTTGTTGTCCTTGGGCAAGACATGATGGGAATTGACACTGGAGAAATGCATCAGGTGCACATTACAGAAAAATTTGTACCACTTCTCACCACCGCCGACACTTCAACCCTGATCTCTCTGCCCTTATTCATCCACAGTCCCTTACCTGGACTGGTGTAATAGTTTCCTCACTGTCTCTCTGCCTCTTCTTTTGCCCTCCTCCATTTTCAAAACACAGAATTATCTTTAAAATATGAGACAAATCATTTGATGCCTCCGCTAAAAATCTCCAGTGGCTTTCAGTCTCAATCCAAGTAAAAGCCGAAGAAGCCTTACCTTGGCATAAAATTCCCTGTCAATCTCTGTCTCCACCATTTCTTTGACCTCATCTTTTACTGCTCTCCTCTTCACCGTTTTTTCTCTGGTTGCAAAGACCCCATTGCTGTTCCTTAAACTCATCATAAGTGTTCTCATCTCAAGACCTTTGCCCTTGCTATTCCACACTCTCTGTAATACTCCTGTCCTAAATCAGCAAATATCTCCGTGCAAATCTCCTTACAGAGAGCCTTTCAATGATCATCCTATCTAAAATAGCATCCTAGTTTACCTGTCTTAAATTTTCAGCATGACGCTTATCACTACCTAAAATAATGTAACTCAATGCACTTTAAAAACTTTTCCCACCCTGGGCTATAATCTCTATGACAGAAACCAGAACTCTCTAGTTCATTGCTATATTCTCAGCTGTGCAACAGTGCCTGGTTATTGAGTGTTCAATAAATGTTGGTTGGATTAATACTTTAAGGAATTGTCCCGATTGTATAAACTCAGGTTTAGGGAATATTACATTTCTAGTCTAATCCCAAACCAAATTGATGTGCTGGTCATTATTTAACCCCTCCAAAATTGGGCAATAATTGCTTCATCAGGCAACCTATTTTAATTAGTGTGATTTTGACTAGATTGATACTCCGTTTTGTAATTGCTTGGTTGTTTCACGTGTATACATTATATTATACCAGAAATACTAGATTATACATACCTGCAAGGAGAAGTTGTTGTTTCTTGTTATTCTGTAATAATCTCCAGCCATCTTTTGTGTACACAAAACAAGCTTATAAACGTGAGTTTTCCAACAGCCACTTAAAGGAGGGCAATATGCTTTATTCTTTAGATTTGGACTTCTCAAATTATTTGTACTGTTCGAACAGTATTTTTTTCCTAATCTAATATGGATTGATGCTTCTGTAAAATCCAATTGAGTCCATTAATATGAAAATGATATGGAAAAACAAAACAATGATCCAAGCCTAATTTTTAAATTATTATTATATTTAAGAGACATAATCTTCGTTGCAAATGTTTTTGAGCACTTCCTCTCAATTTCTGTACTCCTCACAGACCAGAATCAAACAGTTGCTATATTGGCACTGGTATCCAGGTCTCAATCTGAGTTGAGCTGCCTTAGATATTAATCTTTATCACAGCTCTTCGTATAAGTATTTATATTCCAGCTTTTTAAAAAGTACAGATTAACTATCAGGGATAAAGTCATTTAATGAAGACCATTCCGATAATAAGAAAATGGCCTCTGATTTTAAATCTGTCTGGTCTGCTTTCAATGCATGAATATTTTCTTTGTTCTCTCCTATTATATAATATTGTTTAAAATTTGCTGAATACTTACTAACTGCAGGGCACTGTGTTGAGAACTGTGTGTGTCTGGGTGTGTTCACACAGGCATTCTTAGAAAATTCTCACTCAGTACTTATAACAACCTTGTGTGGTCAGTTCTATAATTAATTCCCCCTTTCTTTCACCAGGGAGGACACTGTCACCCAAATAGATTAATCAACTTGCCCAAAGTTAGATAGAAAGGATTAGGAGTTTTGGAAAGAGCAGGTTGCCTTTAGAGCCTGGACTCTAGTCTCAACTATCGTGATGTACCACTGCCAACTAGAGGAACTACCCCACTCCCCGTCCTAGTTTCTTGACATGTGTTCTTGATTTTACCCCTACTACTCTTCCGGACTGTTTTGTCCCTTTCCTCTGAGTGTTCAACCTCCCTCTGTACACAGGATCCTTCCTATCAGCATTTCAATATGTTTAAAAAGTTGTTGTTTAAAAAGCTGTTGTTTGACCAATCATCTCTACCTACCAGTCTCTCTACTTACTGCCCATCCCTAAATTACTGACAGTTGCTTGCACTTTCTATTATCACACCTCCCATTTTCTCTTCACACACCCAGATCTGGCTGCTTCATCACCACTCTACCAAAACTTCATTCACCAAGGTCACCAATGAACTCCACAGTTCAAAACTGAATGCATTCTTTTATGTATTCATCTTATTTCATCTCTCAGCAGTGTTTGATGATGTCAAGCATTCCCCTCTTTTTAAAACAGTCTGTTACTTTGGATTTCATGAAACCATGCTCTTCTGATTTTCTTCTTACAGCTCTGATTTTTTTTTTCTTCTTTGCATCCCTTCAGTTCCCCTGACTCATCCTTAGAAGTCAGAATTCCTGTGGGATATGTCCTGAGCTCTCACCTTTTCTCTATCTAAATACTTTTCCTAGACGATCTCAAATTCTTCCATGGCTTCAGCAAACTAAAAGCCATTGACGCAAAATTTATGTCTGAATCCCTGATCTCTCATCCGGTCTTCAGACTTGAATATCTTTATTGTACTAATCATTTTTTACAAATGTTCTGCATATTATGATTGTTTTACATCTTAAAAATCCTGTTGGCTGGCCAGAGACTGGCCCTCCTGGCCTAAGCAATTCTTAAAGTTAGTGAAGGTGGGGCACAAAACCAACCAATCCTGAAGTGGTAGCCCCAGCCCCCTCCTTATCTAGCTCTCATATACCAAGCTAATATTTCCCTTGCCCTAATTTCTGTCAAAGCCAGGTATCAGTCAACTAGGGATCACCACTTTGGGATATACCTTGAAGTCCCCTGGAATTATTCAAATTAGCCAATTCTATGCTGTTTATTGGGCCCTGCCTTGCCTTTTCCATAGAAATCCCAGTAAAAGCTCTGGCCTAGACTTTCCCCTGATTCCTGTCTCCTGCCACCTGATCAAATCCTGGCACTCCCTCTATGGCCCTGAGTGGCATGTCTTGATCCCTTCTCTGGGGTGATATGGAAATGGAAGCATGTTATTCCATTATGCATAATCGAGAAAATTTAATCTTTGTTTGGCTTCTTTTCTCCATCTATCATTCACCATTCAGTCCATCTGTAACAAGTCAATCTCCAAAACACCTTAAATACATTCACTACTCTACCATTTCTACAAATATTAGCATAGTCCAGGCCACACTCATCTGTGCAGTGGTCTCCTGACTTGTTTTCCTGCTTCCACACTTAATCCTATCATCCCAACTTATTTTCTACCTAACAGCCACATAATCTTTTTTTTTCAAATAAGGTTAATATTTTAACTGGGTTTCCCTGGAACAGTTACAATTTTCATCTATTATCTCAGATAATGATGAATGGTACTCCTTCCTTTCTATTAAGTGAGACAGTATATTTATCTTTACCCTACCTGATATTCATTAAAATAATGTATTGAGCCATGACACAGTTATTGGTTCCAGAATTGTTTCCTTGTGTTAAAAAACAACAACCCAGAAACATGTTAAACAAGCTTTCGGACATTGGAAAGCAGGCAGTTAAGGAGGGTAATCACTGAGAAAAGGGAAACCAATGAGGTTTGGTAAGTCCTATGATAAAGTCCTATGATAACTCAGGATTTCTATGATAACTCAGGATTTCTCCCTGGAGGCAATTTCAGGGCTATGCATGTCATGTCACAGAAGTCCTATTGAGTTTAGGATACAGAGTTCAGAAAGACTCAACAACTACAATTTGTGGGGAAGAGTAATAGATGAAGGTTACGTACAAAAGGGGCTCCAGAAATCTACATAAACATTTCCTTGGATCTTCAACTGAATAAAGCCAAACATTTATAGGGTGAGTTCCCCTGAGGCCAGACAGAGGGGGAGCTGCCAGGAAGCTGTGTGCTGACAACTCCCAAACTCACCCAGGTCTAAGATTTACAACAGCTAGGGTGGAAAGAACTCTTTCATCATCCAGGGCATTCAGTAAAGACACCAGAATGGTCCGGCCTCTGAAGTAGACCTAAAATAGCCTCACAGTAAAAGATACTTTAATAACACTTTAAAATAAGTGTCAAAAATATCAGGCTGGTGGAGAAATACCTTAAAAAATCAACTCTTTGTGAAGGAATAAAGCAAAATCCAGACATCCAACAATATAACATTCCAGTGTCCAGCAACCAATCAAAATGTAGTGAATATGCAGTGAAACAGGAAAATGTAATATATAACCAAGACAAAAATCACGCAAAAGAAACAGACACAGAAACAACAGAAATTACAGAATAAGTAGAGAAAGACTTCAACTATTATAAATATGACCAAGAATTTTAAGGAAATATGAACATACTAAGGAAAAACTTAAAATATAAAAGAAGAATCAGATGGAAGTGTGAGAGATGGAAAATAAAATAACTGAAATGAAAAAAAAAGTCTAGATAAGCTTAGAAGCAGATTCAAAACTGCTGAATAAAAGATCAGGAAACTCAAAACGTACAGCAAAAGAAACTATCCTAACTAAAATAAAAAAAAATAGCTAAAAGCCAGGAATGTCTTAGAAACTATTGTTTCTGAGGACCCTCAGGAAACATGATGACTAAATGTAATAACTTGTATAGATGGGATCCTGGAACAGGAAAAGGACACTAGGTATAAGAACTAAGGACGTGTGACTACTGTATGGACTTTAGTAAAAATGTATCTTTATTGTTGCCTTGTGACAAATCTGTTCTAAGATATTGACAGAGTGAATGATATCAGTAAGCTGCTGGTATAGGAATTTCTATCACTTGTCCCTCCCAGAAACCTCAATTCGAACAACTATCTATTCATAAAAATACTGTTACAAAAGCTAAGGATTTCAAGTGAGGGATTACGGCACCTGGGTAAAGCACACAAAAAAAGAAAAGACAAGTTGAGGAGGGTAAGAAAGATACATTCACGTTACCCCTGTCACCCCTCCCCCAAGCCTGGGCAGCCCATCACAGAGAGACACTCTCCCCTTGGAAGAAGGCAAACGAAGGGAGTGTAAGACTTTAATGAGGAATCCAGTGCAGTCCCTCCCTGTAACCAGGCCATTCGTATAGCCCCAGGTAGTGGCCACAGGCCCCTGACCTACCCTGGCACCAGCTGGCTCCTTTGGCCCCATAAGGTCCCGTGGTACTAGACTTCCAGGCAGGCACCCAAGGCCATTGGCTGCTCCCATATCCTCAGCTGCCAGAGAGCTCACCAGCTTCCAAGAACCCAGGCTCCAGGGAGGCTTTTGTGTACTCTGTGAGCCCAAGATCCCAGCCTGCCCCAGCAACAGGAAGGATGCTGTGGCCTCAGGCTCCCTGCCTACCCCAGAGCCAAACGAACTCTGCTGCTCCAAACTCTGGGTGGGCTCCCATGAACCCAGGCACCAAGCCCACCACCCCCGTGTCAGCTGTCTTTCAAGGCCTCAGGGTTCAGATGGGCTTCTGAGTTTTTAGGATTCAGGCAAGCTTCCACAGACTCAGCCCTACAGTTTTTGATTTCAAACATTATTATACAGATACAGTAATCAAAACAGTATGATACTGGCATAAAAACAGACACACAGTCTAATGGAACAGAATTGAGAGCACAGAAATAAACCCAAAGCATATATGGTCACCTAGTATTTGACAAGGAAACCAAGAATACTCAGTGGGTAAAGGATATTCTCTTCGATAAACAATGCTGGGAAAATTGGATATTCACATGCCAAAGAATGGAATTAGTCCCCAATCTTGTACTGCTCACCAAAATCCACTCAAAATGGATTAAAAACTTAAATGTAAGACCAGAATTTATAAATCTGGAAAAAAATAGGGGAATAGCTTCCAAGACATTGGTATTGGCAACAGTTGTCTGGATATGACACCAAAGGTGCAAGCAACAAAAGAAAAATCAACAAATGGGTAACATCCAACTAAAAAACTCTGCACAGCAGAATAAGCAACAAAATGAAAAGATAACCTATGGAATGTAGAATATATTTGCAACCCATCTATCTGATAAGAGGTTAGTGCTCTAAATATGTAAGGAAGTCATAGAACTCAGTAGAAAATAAAACCCCAAGTAATCCATTTAAAAAATGGGCAGGGGACATTTTTCCAAGGAAGATGTACAAATGGCCAATAGGTACATGAAAAGATGCTCGGCATCACTAATCATTAGAAAATGCAAATCAAAACCACAATGAGATATAACCTTAAACCTGTTGGAGTGGCTGCTATCAAAAAGATGAGCTAATAAATGCTGGTGAGGATGTGGAGAAAAGGGAAACCTTGTATATTGTTAGTGGGAATGTAGATTGGTGCTGCTGCTATGGAAAACAGTATGGAGGTTCCTCAAAGAATTAGAAATAGAAATACCATATGATCAAACGATCTCACTATTGGGTATATATATATATATACACACACATACACACATGCACCCATGTTCGTGTGTGTGTGTGTGTGTGTGTGTGTGTGTGTAACAGAGTACTATTCAACCATGAAAAAGGAGGAAATCCTGCCATTTGCTACAACATGGGTAGACCTTGAGGGTATTATGCTAAGTAAAATAATTCAGATAGAGAAAGACAAATACTGTGTTTTCTCACTTGTATGAGTAGAATGATTGTTAACAGAGTCTGAGCAGTGGGGGAAATGGGGAGATGGTGGTTAAACAGTGTAAACTTGCAATTGTGAGATAAAGAATTTTTTGAGATCTGTTGTCCATCATGGTGATCATAGGTAACAGTACGGTATTATATAATTGAAAGTTGCTATGGGAGTAGACCTCAAATGTTATCAGCACACAAAAAAGTGGTAATTATGTGAAACAATGGAGGTGTAAACCAAGCTTATTGTGGTAATTAATTAGCAATATATTCATAAATCATCACATTGCACACCTTAAACTTACATATATATTAATTATTTCTCAGTAAAGCTAGAAAAATGTGTAAGAACAGTAGGAAAAATTTGTTGTAGGGTATTTCAGAACTTTCTGTATTCACAACTTTTTTTTGTAAATACAGGAGTGTTCTAAAATTTGAAAGTTAGTTAAAGTACCAAAGTAATTTGGTGTATAGGTTAAAGGAAAAGTCATGTAATAATCTCAATATATCGGAAAAATCATTCATCAAAATTGAACATGCATTCATGGCAAAAACTTTAAGCAAAGAAAAAATATAAAGGAGCCCCTTTGTCTAGATTAAGAGTATGTACAATAAAACTTACAGCTGACAATATTTAATGGTGAAAATTTAACAGCCTTCTTCATGAGATCAATAAAAAGGAAACACACATTCACCACTTTATTCAGTATTCTGTTGAAGATCCTAGCAATTTCAATATGCAAGTCAAAGAAATAAAAAAGCATACTTAATAAAATAAAAAATAGAACTGTCTTTATCTATAGAGGACATGAATGATTATGCAGAAAATTCTAATGTATCTTTTAAAAGCCTATAAGAGCTAATGATTTTCTTTATCATACGTTTGCTGGAAAACCTGTATACAAATTTTACAGTATCTTTATAGAGTATTAGAACAAACTATTAGGTAATGAAAGAAAAACCCATTATAATAGTATCAAAAATATAAAATGATTAGGGATAAATTTAACCAATTATGTGTAAGACCTATACCCTGAAAAGTACAAAGTACTACTGATAGAAATTTTTTTAAAGATATACAAATAAAAGGATCTACCATGTTCATGGATTAGAAGATGCAGTATTTTTAAGGTGTCATTTCTTCCTAAATTTTTCTGTATATACAGTGAAATCTCTGTCATAACTCCATTAGGTTTCCTGGAAGAAATAGTCAAACTGACTCCAAAATTAATACAGAAATAGAAAAGACCTAGGATATAGAAAACAATTTGGAAAACAGCGGATTTGGGAGAGTAATACTACCTGACTTCAGCACTTACTGTAAAACTATAGTAATTATGGTAGTGTGATACTGCACATAAAGGTTGAATTGTTAAAAGGAGCAATAATACAGATATGTACTTAACCAGTAATTTGATTCTGTCAAATGCTTTAAAACACTTCAGTGGGAAAAGAAAATTATTTTTTAAAAAATGATTCTATAATAACTCAGTATCCATTTGCAAAAATATGGGCCTTGACTCCCAGTTACAATATATAAGAACGAATTTGAGATGGATTCTAAACCTAAATATAGAACCTTACCCTCTAAATCTCCTAGAAGAAAACTTGAGAGAATATGTTTCAAACTTAATTGCAGGCAGAATTTTCTTATTCAAGGCACAATAAAATAATGTGATAAATTAGATTTCATTAAAATTAAAATATTCAGCTCATTACAAGACAAGAAAAATGAATAGGCAATGTACAGCAGTGGTGGTTATATATGGCAGCCCATATTATCTGAAAAGGAACTGGTATGTAGGCTAAGATAAAACACAACTTATAACAAAAATGACAGGCCAGTTAAAATGCACAAAATATTTAAATGGATACATCACAAAAAGATAAATTACCAACAAGCACATGAAAATATGCTCAACATTGTTAGTCATCAAGCAAATGAAAATTGAAAACAATGAAATAACACTACATACCAACAACAATGGTCAAGATAAAAAGTTTATTAATTTTGATGTACTACAAAGATGAAAAGTAACTGAACTCCAGTATCTTGCTGCTGGTGGTGTAACATGAATATGACCACTTTGGAAAGCAGTCAGGCTATTTCTTATAGAGTTAAATATGCATTTACCTTCTACTCCTGGATAGGATGAAAGCCTATATACATTCAAAGACTTGTATGTTAATGATTATGGTAGTTTTATTCCTATTGGCCTCCAGGTGAAAAAAAACAATGCAAATGCAGAATAATGGGAAAATGTATAAATGAACTGTGAGAGAGTCATATAATGGGATATATGCAGTAATAAAAAAATTGTTGACACACAGTAACATGGATGAATCTCAAAAATATTTTGTGAGCAAAAGAGGACAAACACAACAGAGCACCTACTGAGCCCCTTTAAGTAAAGTCTAGAAATTGCAAAACTAACCTTAAAGTGACAGGAAGCATAATAATGGTTGCCTGGAGTGAGGTTTAGGGTGTTGCTAGAGTATGCCAATTGATTTCTGCTTCAGATTTTACCCTAAAGCATTTACTTCCACCTAGCATGCTCCCTGCCCTTAAGTTTCCCTAGCTCACCGCTACTCATTCTTCCTTTAAAAAACTGTATTTCATTTAAATCTTTTCTGATACTCCCTCCCCCTGCCCAGTATAAATTGGGTCTTCCTGTTTTTCTTCCTCTAGGCCTGTGAAATTTTAGTTAGGCACTTTTCAACATTTCACTATGCATTTATTGCATCTTTAACGTATAGTTTGGTGTCTGGCAACTCTTTTTTTTGCCCACGTTTATATTACGAATGAATTAATGAGTAAATAAAATCCTCAATGCTTAACAACTCAATGAAAATGCACGCAAAATTTTTTGTGTATGTCCATTTTTATGGTGAAATGATTCATAGCTTTTGTCCCATTTTTAGCAGAGTTTAAGACCCAGAAATGATAACAGATAACAATGGCTTTGTAGGTATCTGGCTTCCTTCCCTCTCTGGTGGTTGTTACTTTGTAATACACTGTGTGGTATAATAAATATATTTGGTCTTTGTCCTGCTAGGTGGAATGAAGCTCCTCCAGCCCTTGGGATTTCCGGAGTGGAGTGATAGTTTCGCCTTTTGTCGTTCATAGAAGCCCCTTTTTAAGCTTATGCTAATTAGGTGATTTAGGATGGTGTCTTTAAATAGCCTCAAGATGGGTCTGGTTACCTGGAGGACCTGGTTACCTTGATGAGAGGGGTGGAACTTTCAGCCTCATTCCCTGAGCCTCTGGGTTGGGGAGGTGATAGGCTACAGATTAAGTTCTTTAAAAACTCTAAACAAGATTTGAGGAGCTTTTATGTTGGTGAATGCATCCACATGTCCGAAGGGTGGTGCATCCCAGTTCCCTGGGGACAAAAACTCCTGGGCTCCAACACTTCCGGACCTTGCCCTATGTACCTCTTCATCTAGCTGTTCCATGTGTATCTTTATAATAAACTGGCAAGCCTTATTAAATGTTTCTCTGAATTTTGAAAGTCACTCTAACAAATTAATCAAACCTGAAGGGGTAACAATCTGGATTTGAGATTGGTTTCTGAAAGGGGGTGGGTGTAATTTACTGGGACTGAGACCTCTGGGATATGACATTATCACAAGGTAATAGAGTCAGAATTGAGTTAAACTATAAGATACCTGGATGGTGCCGCAGAATTGCTTGGTGGTGTTGGGAAAAAACACACACTGGACCCTCCAACAAATAATAGAGATCTGTTGCAGTGTGCTGGGACTTAAGATAATGAACAAGAAACAACCCCTACCACAGAGCTTGTGTTTAGCACCATATGATGTGGGAAACAAAGGCAAAAGGAAAATTAATTTCCCTACTACTTAGCCCATACACAAGTCCTTGAAGCAGGCAGAGTGACATTTGTTGGTCTAGGAGCTCTGCTGCCTTGATGTTAATACTTTGCTAAGGGCAAAAGGCAGTCTTAGCCAGACCCCCAGGATTCTGTAAGTCTACTTTAGTGTATAAAAGTTCCTTTGGAAACTTCCTTTATCTCTAACCCCCCCCCCCAAGATATGTGTTGGCAATCATCCCCTAAGTATATGGCCCACTGATATACATCTGAAGGGTCTCATGACTAAGGTTTTATTGGACAGTAATAAATGACCTTTTCCCAACAGTAGCTAGCCCCCTCCAGGTCCTGGAAACCTTGCTTCCAAAATTCCTTAGAGATTTGTGCTATCCCTCACCCCCTTCCCAACTTGAAAGTATATAATGGGCCACTCCGTATGACCCCACAGCAGCCCTTTTTGCCCAGGGTCCTGTCCCTGTGCTTTAATAAAGCCACCTTTACGCACCAAAGACATCTCAAGAATTCTTTCTTGGCCCTCAGCGTTGAACCCTAACATCTTTCCTACATCACTATATACTTTACATCCAGTGCCAAAAAAAAATCATTATAGTATATTTGGAAAACAAAAGGAGGTAGCTTTGTTCATCTCCACCATTTCCTTTCCCCCACACAAACTATATTTTTTTCTTTTAATTGCGATCGGATTTTCTTTTTTTCTTTTTTTGTATTAGAAAAACAGAAATCTACCAATTGATGATTTGGGGGAAAATTTCTTTAAGCTGAGGAATCAAAATGTGTGGCACAAAAAAACAACCCTGAATCCTGTCCTGATAGTTGGGTAGGAAATACTACTGGGAATATTAGTCTGAGATGTGATCAAAATGTATTTAAGACTGTGTACATTACATTAAGATGGTGCAGGTGACTTGGAGGCATTTTATAAGAGAAAAATAATTATTAAGGAAATGACATTTGGCTTTAGAGAAATATTAAATGAAGATGAAATTTATTCCTATGCCAACCACATTGTTTTATTTGCAGGCAATTACATAATTTTAAATGTCATTATTAGACAAATATGAATTTCCTTTCAAGTACTACAAAACCAAGGAAACCGAGTAGTTGCTTATCATGTTTTTCAAAGATCTGATAGGAATTCATGAGAGAAAATTAATAAAATGATCATAAAATTTGGGCCCCCAATTTTTTAAGAGATTATAAATCTTTAGTTTTATTATATCAATTATTAATAATATGTATTTTAATGTATTTAAATAATGTAATAATTATATATATATTAATAATAAAATGTGGCCCTTTATCACGGTTTTTATGTACAAAGAGTATTTTGTAGAGAATTACATAACTCTAGATATATCCATCAGTTGAAACAGAAGCTTTTCTTCATATTTCTTTTTAAATTTTTCAATTATTTAAAAACTTTTGGAGTTTAGTTGACACACATCGTTACATTGATTTCAAGCATACAATGTAGTGATTTGAGAAATCTATACATTAAGCAATATTCACCACGGTGTAGCTACCATGTGTCCAGATACTTTGCTATTTTTTTTAAAGATTGTGTTTATTTCTTTGACAGAGAGACAGTCAGCTTAATGACTGAGCCACCCAGGCGCCCCCAGATACTTTGCTATTAACAGCATCATTGACTATATTCCCTATGCTGTGACTTAACTCCTTTCATAATTGGAAACCTAACTCCCTCTTCCCTTAACCCATTTTGCCCAGTCCCCCGCCCCTCTCCCCTCTCCCTTCTGGCAACCATCAGGTTTTTTTCTATACTTGTAGGTCTCATTCTGCTTTATATTTGTTTATTCATTTGGTTTTTATTAAAGGTTTTACTTATGAGCGTAATCACATGCTAATTGTCTTTCTCAGCTTGACTTATTTCACTTACCACAGTACCCTCTAGGTCCATCCATGTGTCTCAAATGACAGGACCCCATCTTCTACACCACATCTTCCTTATCCATTCCTTTATCGATGGACACAGGTTGCTTCCACATCTTGGCTATTGTATATAATGCTGCAGTAAGCATAGTTGTGCAAATATTCTTTCAAATCAGTGTTTATGTTTTCTTTGGGTAAATACCCAGTAGCGGAATTATTGAATCATACAGTATTTCTGTTTTCAGTTTTTTTGAGGAACCTCCATACTGTTTTCCACAGTAACTGTACCAGTGGCCCTAAATTTTTTGATAATGTTAAAGCAATAGAATTGTCTACATCCATCTGCTTTTACCCCCTGCTTCTCTCCGTCTTTTCCAAGGAACCATCATCTCAGACCTAGATCATTGCAATAAATCTGCTAATTGCTATCCCTGCTTCTTCCCTTTCTACTCTTCACAGATTATTTTCAAACTTTCACTCAAATAATCTTTTAAAAATATGTGTCAGAAAATGTCTTCTGTTGAAAATTTTCAATGTCTCCTCATTTAAAAAACAAAACAATCAAATGGGGAAAAAACATTTTTACAACCAAAGAAGTCACAGTTCTTACCTCTCTGAATTCATTTTCCTACTACTTTCCTCCTGGTTTGACCACACTAGTCTCTTTGTTTTTGTTTTTCTAAGCATGCTCCCACCTCAGAGCCTTTGCACTTGCTGTTCACTCTGCCTGGAACACCCTTCTTCCAGATAGCCTCAAGATTTGCTTACAATCCAAATTCTCCTTTTTATTCAAATGCTACTTTTTTGTTGAGGCCTTCCCTGCTGGCCACTCTACTAAAAAACCCTCCGCCCCCCCACCATCTTCTTCATCTACTTTATTGTCTTCTAGATCATTGATCTCATCTAACACACCATATATTTTATTTATTTCTTTTCTGTATGCCTTATACAGTCTAACCTCCATGACTGTGCAGGCTCTGTATGTTTCGCATCTAGGTAAGTGACTGATGTTTAGTAGACACTTTTCTGTTGAGTGAATAAATCTCTCTAGTACTCTCCTTATGTAATATCTTTAAACAAGATTATTAATTTTAATATTATTTAATATCTTTGTGTTTTTTAAGTTTTCTCTTTTCCCATTTTAGTGGGATACCTTGAGGAAATCAGAATCTTACTGAAATGGAAATGGAAAGATCTAGACC
Source organism: Ailuropoda melanoleuca (assembly GCF_002007445.2). Classification (NCBI taxonomy): domain Eukaryota; kingdom Metazoa; phylum Chordata; class Mammalia; order Carnivora; family Ursidae; genus Ailuropoda; species Ailuropoda melanoleuca. The sequence continues at coordinate 103,911,990 of NC_048238.1, read as the reverse complement.
CTCTCCTTATTTACATAAAGATAAGATACCTTAGTGGGGTGCATTTCTTTTTTCAATAGTTCAATAATCGTGACTTATAATGCAATAATTCTGTTAGGTCTTACATGGTTTTTACATTGCGTAGTCATTACAATCAGCCACAAAATCAATAATTCTCATTAGAAAACAGTCTTTCTTTTATTTTCATTAATTTATCCTGATTGGAAGTCCTTATTAAGAATTCATCTAGTAAAAGCATGACAGTTATATGGATTAGATAAACTTGCTCTACTGCCTTTGAGAGCTGAAAATAGATTTTGTTTATCATATAAGATTAATTAAAAGACAAATTTTATGCAGTATGACCTTTATTCTTGCATCATGAAATATTGAATAACGATGCCTATTTACTATGCATATTATGTATACAAAGAATGTATTTATAATAGCTGTGCACCAAATTGGTTAAATCTAAACAAATCAAACAGCATTGAACAATTTAGCAAATGTCTAGTACATTATTTTAGATATTGACCTTTGGAGATTAAAAGCAAGTATTTTGAGGAAGAATCAGAGTCACCAAATTTTATTTTCAGAGGAGTAAGTACTTCTGGACACCATCTGGTCAATCCATGGCATTTAAATGAAACAGTGTTTGAAATATTGAAATCAATGATTGAAATGGAACAGGAGAATATGGAATTTTAGCTAGTATAACTTTCAGACATGGTATAATTTTGACTGTAGTCTATTTCTGATTTAAAAATTCACGAGTTGTAAGTTTTCTTACAGAGCTTTGGTCTAGAGAACCAGCTGCAGCAGAAACTCTGGAATGTACTTCTAAAAATAGACTTCCAGCTCCACCTTGCTCTACTGAACAATATACATAGGCAAGGTCCTCCTGGGGCGCCTGGGTGGCAAAGCGGTTAAGCGTCTGCCTTCGGCTCAGGGCGTGATCCCGGCGTTATGGGATCGAGGCCCCACATCAGGCTCTTCCACTATGAGCCTGCTTCTTCCTCTCCCACTCCCCCTGCTTGTGTTCCCTCTCTCGCTGGCTGTCTCTATCTGTCGAATAAATAAATAAAATCTTTAAAAAAAAAAAAAAAGGTCCTCCAAACTTGGGATTCAAGGATTTGATGATGCTACTAGTAAAATCAATTGAGTAAGCCATTTTTTCACATAAAAGTTAATATTATCAAGTTCCAAATAGGATATATATGTATGTATGTGTAATTTCTTTCTTGGAATAAAAATGGGAATTAGGGTGACATTTTAGTAGTGAAGGAGTTCTTTTAAGAAAGGAAAAATACTGCAGAAAAACACTAAATTACAAACATTGGAATGATTGCTCAGTGTTAAAAGAAACAAAAAATTGATTGGAGAATGGAAAAGTCACTCTCACTTAAAAAGTATTTTAAAAAGCATAAGATGAGATTGTCATTACAAATTAATTCAAGTCTACACAAATACAGAGGCCTAAACTATAATCCAGATTCTCAGTAACTCTAATGCCTTTGATGCATATTTTAGTGAACTTTGACCAATAACAGGTCCATGTTTGTGAAAAAAAATGTTCAGTCAGAGTATTAGAGATCATGTCTTTTGGCATATTTTGTTTATTTATGCTTAGCTTACATTCTACAACCAGAAAAAAATATCGATCTCCTTTCTTGGCCAAAGGCATTTAGGGGCCACACTAATCTAGAAAAGTAATAATATAAAAAGCAACAAAGGTCCATTGGTGGCATAGTATGTAAAATTTTTGATGGAACTCGTCAAGATAGTAAACAAAAAAAGGCTTGTGGAGAGCTTTAGGGAGAAAACCAAGTGACAGACTCAGTAGGAATTTGAGCATTGGTGTCACTTGACATTCTGAAAACAATCTGGAATGTGTTATGAGGCTCCGATTTGACTGTTAAGGTAGATAAGAGAAAGAAATGAATTACCCATTCATGGAGGTCGTTAAAACAAACTTTACCCATGCGTTTTTCAACCAGCATTTTTTGTAAAATTTTCATTATGCGACAAAAACCTGACATGTAAGAATCATGATTTTTGCTGTAAATTGGCACATTACCCAGGCTATGAAATAGAGAACATGTCTGCTAAAAACTATGTCCTTCTACCCCCCCATCAAAGAGTGAACTAATCTTAATCCTTCATAATAAGAGGATGATTTGAATTTGAATCACAACTCTGTTTTGAGATAATTTTATAAGGCTGAAACAAGATGTTTGATTTTCTGTGCCTCAGTTTCTCTCAACACAAAAGAGAATGAAATTCTTTATTATCCATCATCCTTACATAGGAGCTGTGGGGATTAGCAAAGAAGGAATAGATATGCCCTTGAAATATTGCATGTGTGATAGCAATACTTGATAAAATGAAAGCAATATTTTCTGAGTAGTGAGCAAAATCACTTCTTTGCCTTCCTGGTACAGTATGCATAAGTTGAAAATAAAGTCAGGGAGAAAGACATTTTTTGGATGGAAAATATTAAAAATTCAAATGATTTTATATCTGTATAAATTTAACTAGAATGTATATGCATTGAATTGCTTTAAATAGAAAGTCTCTTAGGTCAAAAGGGGAATCATTTTTGCGACTGAATGTGTGAAAAGTACCTTCTAGACACTGGACATCATCACTCCAAAACCCATCTATTGCCTTTTTACCTTTTTGCTCATTAAATTATGTATGAATTCTTGGCATTCAAAGACTCCACACAGTGTTATCACTGTTTTACATATACTTTTAGCACAGTACATTTGAAGACCTTTCTACTGTGATTCCTCAGGACATTTCAGAAAGAATTATGGAAGATGGTATATCTGTTTGCTGGGTGTTTATATTTGCTGACAATAAGAATTGGTCGTCTTCAATATTTAAGGAGCTAGAAAATCTCAAACGAAATGTAAAATCAATAGCTTGTGCATTTTTTATTGAACATACTAGCTAAGCCAAGTATTAGAGCTGAAAAGTTGGAGATCAAAATAGACCCAGAACATAGTGATTTCTCTTTTGGTTTCAGATATCCCTTCCTAAGTGGAAGTGACGTGTTCCAGCCAAGTGTTTTGTCAAATGAACTTATGTTAAGTGACTCTTCCTTTCCAATGGACTTCCAATAGGAAATTAAAAATTTAAGTTGCTGGGTATGAAGCAAACTCTTACTGACTCTCAGGTATATGCAGACGTTTGAAAGTTGCATTTGGATGCAAAATGACTACGTCTTGATAATTAGTCCGTGGCTGGGTTGTACATATATAGTATGTGCATTTCTAGGCATTAAAGAGAGGTAATCTGAATTTTAGTACCTTCCTTTGTAATAATATTTACCCTCAAATTGAGTTTATAATTGTACAGACTGTGCAGGACAATAATAATGTGCTAAATTCAGAATAAATCAGGAAAAGAAAAAGTTCTAAGGTTAAAAATAAAATATAATAAGGTGCTAGTGTTTCTGGTAATGTGGGAATCTATCTCATTGAATGCTCCATTCCCTCCATGATGGTTTGCTAATCGACTTCCAGTGTGAATGTTGTTAAGTTATTGTGGTGAATGTGGTCCTCATATCCTGCACAAGTCACAGTCTCAACAGTAATAGTTGTTGGAAGCTCTTTCTCAGCCCCGCGTCACCTTAACCATGTTCATATTACAGCACTGACAGTTCTTTCTGCACCCTTCATTATCACTTGAACCTGTTGGCCTCTTTTAAGATATCTCCTGAGATCATCCATGAATTTTAGTTGGCTTGGAAGGGAGAATTGAAGTATTAACGTGAAATACTAAAATACCCCCTCCTTGCTGAGCAAAGGATGTTTAAGAAAATGTGTGCTGGAGCCAGGAGTTGCCTGACAACTGTCTGCTAACCGTTAGCGTATTAGTGGATGGTGCCTGTGTTGGTTGCTCTTCTCCCAAAGTAAAGGCTTACTAAGTGTCCTGCAGTGGTATCATCATTAGGACAAATTAACAAAATGGTGTTTTTGAGCTTGACAGAGATTACCATGATGCCAAGGTTAGCACAGTATTGAGTATTTTCTAGATTCGACAGGTCTGGTGTGAAACCATATATGCATTTAGTAGTTAATGCTGCTTTCAGGGAAATTACTAGAGTTATATATTAGCCAGTTGTTAATGTAGTAGCTTAAGGATGGCAGATGATGTTACAGTCTTCCGCTAGACATATGCCTTTGAGTCCTTTACTGACATTTAGTAGTGACACTTTTGAGGGTAGAATCGGAGACCATTTAATGCCCTGAAGTTTGAAATAGAATTTTTTGAATCCTCATTGACCAAAGTACATATGTATAAAATATTTGTTTGCAATTACCTTAATATTTCTCAGTGTAAATCACGGGCATAATATAAAATGTCAAAAAGCACTAATGTGTCTATAATGGAAAAGAGAAGTGCCATGAACCACCCCTTCAAAGCAACCACTCTCTCTTCTTCCACCTCTTGACTTTTGTATTTCTTCCACATTTCTGAATAACATTTTTGATTGCTCTTTGTATTTTTCATTTGTGTATATTCTTTATTGACTGTTTTATGGTAGATGAAACTTCATCTTTCTTCCAATTTTATCAATATAATTCAGTTTCTGTCTTGATTAATATTCAGCAGCTACGTTGGTTAGGACTTCGTAATATTCTCCACAATTGAGCCTTAGGAGGCGCTGTAGTTGTGTCTTTTTTGTACAACTTCTTATGTGCCAGCATTAAATTTCCACGGTTTTTGGAGCCAGGGTTTCCATGTTTTTTCCATTTCCATGATTTTTTGGCTTCAATCAATTTAATTTTAATATTATTGAGTACGCCAGAACTGTAAAGGGCCTTTTCATACTGTGTTTGGGAGCGTTCAAACATATGACTGAACTTAGCAGTTGTGTGTTTTCTCACAAGGTCTGTTTCCACAATCTCTTGTAGTCCTGACCAAAGCTGAGATGGCACCACAGCTTTTGTGATGATTTTCCCTCCCTTCTCTTTTCTCCTGCCTTGAGCCCCTAGTTTTTGATTGCCTACTCTCCTCTTTTCTTACATTACACCCTCATTTTGTGGAGCTTATCTGTGGGTGGTGTAATTCTGCAATGACCCCCAAGATTCCTGGCCCCTTGTCCTCATCTTTGATCTTGTTCTGGTTATTCAATCAAATATGAATCTAGGCACTGCTATGAAGGGATTTTTTTTCAGATCAATGAAGGGTTCACATAAGTTGACCTTAAGATGGGGTGTTGTGGAAGCAGCTGTCACCCATCCTGCTGCGTCTTTTCAGGATTGTGTGGTCAGTGCCCTGGGACTGGAGCATTTCTCTATAGGGAAGCTAGGTGCCAAAGCTATCACTTGGGCCCACATTGTTCTTATTAAGAAGAGCCTTTTCCCCTGTTCTGGGTATGCAGTGATCTTCCTTGTACTGCTTAAGAGTATACTTCATAGGGGGAATGCTTGGGGGGGTGCTCAGTTCATTAAGGGGCTGCCTATTGATTTTGCCTTGGGTCATGATCTCAGGGTCATGGGACTGAGTCCAACATTGGGCTCCACGCTCAGTGGGAAGTCTGCTTGGGATTCTCTCTCCCTCCCCCTCCACCCCCTCTCCTGACTCGAGGTCTCTCTCTCTCTCTCTCTCTGTCTCTCTTTCTCTCTCTCTCTCTCTCAAATAAATAAATAAATCTTTTTTTAAAAAGAATACTTCATAGGACACCTAGCCAGGCCTACCAGTATATATAGCCCCATAGGAAGGGAATAGAGTGTTCCCCTACAGTATGGACCTTGAGAGCTTGTTTGGAGGTTCTAGCAGGGGAGCGCAGCTACTCGTATACCCTTGATCGAAGAACGGTCCTCCTCTATCGGGGAAGGTCGTCCTCTTCAACCGAGCGCACAGCTTCGGGAGGGACGCACATGCAGCAGTGAAGGAGGAAGGGGACACCCGCCTAGCCAGCCAGATCAGCTGAATCAACCCTGGCGATCAATAGGGTGACAGATGTCGCAGCCAGATCGCCCTCACATCCTCCCCTACAGTGTGGGAATAGTGCATCTTGTCCATCAAGAGGGACCCGCTGGCCATGGGAAGCCAGTGCACACTCCAACACTGACCTTGCTGTGTCTCTTCTGTGTGTGAGGAAAGCCTTGTTCCAAATAGCAGCTTGTATATTGAGTCCTCATCGGTGATTTGAAATCCATAGAAAATGCAGTGGGCTGAGATCTGTGGGCTCCAACTTTGGTGGTAGCCATTGATGATCTTTGCCATTTTCCGTGGTGGAAATCCTCATTTGGGATTGGTATCAGGGTCTTCCTGTTCAACAGAGGGATATTATCTGGGAGAGTCACACCTAATCGTAAAAGCTGTCTTGAAAATAGGGAGGATCACATGCTCAGAATGTAGATAGCCTCTAGGACCAGCCCCTGGCTGACAATGAGCAAGAAAAAGTGGGAGGTATCAGTTTTACAACCACAAGGAACTGATTTTTGTCAACAACCTCAAAGAGCTTGGAAATGATTCCTGTCCCAGAGCTTTTAGATAAGAGGCCAGTCTGGCCCTGATTTCAGCCTTGTGAGACTCCAGTTAGAGAACCCAGGAAACTCCAGCCTATCCCAGCTCAGACATCTCCCCTACAGAAATTTGAAATAATAAACAAAATTGTTTCAAGTCTTTAAGTTTGTGGTAGCTTATTATGTACCAATATGAAACTAAAACAACATCTTTCATCAGTTCCTGAGAAAAGTTATACTTTCTTAAATGCTGAAAAATAAATCTGATATTGTGTTTAACATTTTAATTTTTGTCAACATATTTTATTATTTGAATATCACAATACATTTAATATTTACATTATAAAATGGATTTCTCAGGTGTATGTGATGTGAATATTTTTTTAATCATCTAGGATAATGTGGTGATATTTTCATAGTGTTAATTCAACTAAAGATTAGATTCTATCCAATGAACTAAAAATTACATCTGGAAAAATCCTAGCAGCAGCATGTAGATACAGTGTTATAATTTTTGTATAAGTAAGTTCAAGCAACAGTTATAAGTATCTATTACATTCTGGACAACATGTTGTGTGTTATGGGGACCCGTAGATGAACAGAAATGAGTGCTGACTCTAGTCACCAAAATCTGGTGCAGGTTTTTTGTTTTGGGTGTTTTTGGTGTTTGAATATTTAAACAACATGTATTCAGGAGTAAGGGATGTATGGTTTACATGTACTCTTTTTGCCAGTAGTTGAACAGTGAAACGATTAATCAACTAACCTACTGCTTTGAGTCCGTGGTGTTGAAGGATCAATTCAGTGTATTTTCCCATACCAAATGACTTTGTTGGCAAAACGGCAGTTGTCATGTTTTAGCTTCTTTTTTTTTAAGTTAATGAAAAACATATTATTCCCCAGAATAGGCCAATCTCAGATAAACAAATCTATTAAAAATTAATACCTTTGTGTAAGTTACAGGCGGAGATGATATTTGATAAATAAATGTGTGAACCTGCTCAGTTTCCCATTACTTTAAATAGAAGAGTTGTAGAACCCCTTCTTTATATTCTGCACAATTGCAGATCTGCTCCAGGAATGGTAATGCATGTTTTTAAATATGAGCGTACTTGATTATGTAGCCCCAGATATATAATGGAACAGAAGGCTAATGCTTAGGCTGATTCTGCCCTAAGTAAAATCCATCTGTTTACTACTGAGGCAGCATGTAATTCAGTTTTGTTTGAGTGAAACAAGATCTATACTTGAGGCTATTTTCTATCCAGTAATAGAACAGCATAGGGAGATGTTTAGTAAGACTTTTCATTCTGTAAAGATGTGATTCCCAGCAAACTGCCAGTATTTGTCCCTCAAATTTGGTCAACCCAGAAATGCCACATGATTGGATGTTTTCAGATCTTCCCATGCAGTACTAGTCTACAGTGATGTATGTAGAGATCCTGGAGGCGCTCACAGAAAGGCAGCTGATTATTAATTTCACGTAAAAGGAATTGAGATTAACATAGAGAAATTTATATTAGATGTTTGTTTAATGGTCTGTTTGTAGACTGTCTTTTTGGACCATTATGAAAGTGTGAAACATGGCTTTGAAAATGCCACTGTTGGAAATATGTTTCTCACATAGACATAACTGTTGTATTCATATTATATTTGATATTTTCAAAAGAATATTTTGATCAGCCATGATCACCTCTTCAGTATTTTCCAAACACCATGCACCAAAAGGCATATTTCTTCTGCCTATTTGTACTTCCATATACAATCTAGTAATTTTTGAGAGCAAGACCAAAGAAATGGCTCATTTGCAAGAACTTCTATAACTCCTCTTCTGTCCTCTATACTATGACCGTACCTTGCTTAAAACTTCCAACAGAGCAATGATTTATCTCTATCTTGCTTTGTTTTTAATGCATTAGCCATATCCGGAGCCCTCTTATAAGATTCACATGGTGTAGACTCCATAAACTGTCCTATTAAATCGACTCTTAAAAAGTAATTCATCCATCAGCAAGAGACTAACAATTAGTATGTCTTGACTGAGGATCACTTGCTTCCTTAAGATGACCCAGGGTGGAAAAGTCGAGGAGACCAAGAGTATTCCTCATAGTGTGCTAAATATAGCCGTAACCCAGGGACTCATGGGGATAACAAGAAAAGCTCTTGGACACTTCAGGTCAATAATAATAAGCAAACAGAAGGTAGTCAGGAAGGTTTAAAACACATTTTATATCTCTTTGAATTATTGTCTTAAATCAGTATTTAAGACAAAATACCAGAATGTATTCTGGTATTACCAGAATGTTATTCATACTCAAGAGTATTATATGTAAAAATGCTTTGCGAAATCCTGAGGTTACATACAAGTGAAATCTATCATTATTATGTTACATACCACAAAACTACCTTTTAAGTGTCCTTCTCCCTAACATCTCAACTATCAATCCCAAGAGAGATTTACTTTGGAATATTCTGCTCCTTGAAGTCTGTGCTGTTTCATGGATATAGGGTCATAAAGAGGTAATTAATAGTCCCCTTGGGGGAAAGACTGCAGAATACCCCCTTTGAAGTGATGGCAAACCTAAACAATTGGCTTGGCAATTTAGGACTTTATGTTCATATAACAAGAGTTTTCAGTAAAGCATTTATTAGCATTTCCCAGTACTTAAGGAGAGGGACCTCCAGTCTCACAAAAACATCATCAGAGTTTTGGGATAGAATTGTGACTGATAATATGATTTGTACCGTAACATAAAACAAATCTCTTTTGGAAACAACAAAAATAACCAACTTGTAGCTTTTTTTAATATTGTGCTTGAAATAAAATATGAGCTGAAAGCCACTTAAGGATTTATGAGAGGTCTATTTACAAACAAAAATCATACCGATGCACCATTGCTTGTGCAGATTTATAAAGCACAGCATATGAATTTAGTCCTCTGAACAAAAATTCATTTAAACTAGCTTATTATTAGAAATGTGTTTCAGGACACTTCCTTACAATTTAGAAAACTGGCTCATTTGTGAACTAAGCTAAAAAAAAATAGATCAATAATTGCAGGGGGGAAGAGTAGCCCACGTGTGAAGGGAAGAGACCTAGGAGAATCTCTTCCTGAATTGCTAAGCCAAAGCTTATTAAAATTGCTTCATTATGAAATGAGCTAATGACTGAATGTCTACAAAAGTGGAGAAAATGGATCTCTGAACAGCCGTTGGTAATACTGAATAAGAGTACAGAGGAGCTATCATTTTGCCAGTTATATTTCTTGTATGCCAAACTTTATATCAAATTATAGATTCCATTAATACCTTCTTGAATTTAATACAAAGAAACCTATCACCAAAAAAATAAGCATGTTGTCTTTTGTCAAGGATTGAGAATTATTCAGCAAAGAAAACCTTAGTTTCCAGATATTCCAGAAAAGGCTCAACTTTACCCCATTATTAGATAATAAGTGCCAGTTTTTATTCAGCATATGTAAGTGATACAACTTAACATTTCTTCTTTTTCCTCTTTTTGCTGATAAGAAATGCAGAGTGCTCAAACCAGAGCCCAATCATGATCTTTAATCATTTCACATGATTGATGATATCAAGATCATTGCTTCCATTTAATTGATTTTTTCTACCTTTATTTTAGATGCTCCTGTTTTGCATTATGTGTATCTTTAAAAGCCACAAATCAGTTTTTGAAAGCACGTAAGGCATCATTATAAATAAATAGTTTCCAAAATTCTTTGGAAATTCTTTGTTGTTCTCTTATTCTTGTCTTAGCCTATTTAATGGGGGCAGTGTACTTTGATGAAATTCATGTTTTGTATTTTAATTTTTGTTCTAGAATTTGCTTTCTCAACCTTCAATTCATGATTCCTGGGAAAGCCGTAGAAAAAAGAGAATCCGTAAGTTCACAATGCTGTTGTTCTTCTAGTTGATGATTTGTTATAATAAAAGAAGTATTTTCAAAAAGTTACTCATGTCACTGAGGTGGGGTAAACTTACAGGTAGATAGACAGTGATGGGATTTAAAGGTCACTGGGTAGGAAACTTTGGTACAAATATGTTTCTTTGATTGCCAGTTTAAATGAACAAACATCCTGTTTTAAAATGTAACTGCCCCGATGAGATGGATCACATCTGTAGCCCAGATGTCTCTTCTAAACGCCGAGGCCATGCTTTAATGGCCTATTTAAAATCTCCACGTGGATGCTTATTCTAGTCCATGCCATCATCATCATTTTTCACGTGTAGTACTGCATCAGCCTCCTAACTACTCTACCCTCTAATTTCTTGCCATACAGCAGCAGGACTGATCTTTTCAAATTGCAAATCTAATCATATCCCATCATCATCTGCAACCTTCTACAATTAAATAAGTTCACATCATTCTTTGGGGGAAAAAACCCTTTATCATGACCTACAAATACCTAACTCCTTTCACTTACCTCTCTATCTTCATTTCCAACTATGCTCCCCCGCTGTTTGTCCTCTAGCCATGGTTTCACACCCTTTAGTCTGGAACACTCTTCCCCTCCCTCTTCATATTCCTTGTTTAGATATCAACTCAATCATCCCATTTTCAGAAGTTCCCCTTCCCTGAGTTCAAGACTGGGTCAAGTCTATTCGTGAGATCAGGTCCATTTCTTTGCAATTAGTTCATTAAAATCTATCTTTCCCTACTAAATTTTAAGCTATAATGTTGAGAGCTGTGTCTATTTTTGCTTTCTGTTGTATCTCCATTGCCAAGCCCAATGCCTGGTACATAGTAGGCATTCAGTATAACATTCATTGGATGAATGAATGAGGGCTAATAGGTAGACGTCGACCATTCATTTTGTAACGAGATTTTATGTAATCTCCTTGCATTCTTTCCAAAGCCTAGCTCCAAAAAAATTGGACACTGAGTTGAAAGAGAAGAACGTGCTTTAGAACTATGAGTTTAATCAGGAGACTTGGGGGAAACATTGAGGTTGGCAAGAAGTGGCTTTGGATAATTCCAGGACAATCTGATAGGTTCTAGGTAACTTGGAGGCGGAGAAATCCAAAAGCACCTTTTGCCTTTTTACAACTCCATAGAGATTCGGTTGCTCTGTTGAGGCTTGCAGTCTAACTGTGCCGTTTAATAGCCATAAGGAATCTTTAAACCATTGAGTAATTTGCTTTTTATACAAGTTATTGGTCCCAGTCGTCAGTGGGAAAGGAAAGAACTATTTGCTTCTGTTTTAAAATGTAATTTTAGAAATGAAAATTCTAGAAAGTGTTTTACAAATGCAAATAGAGCCCAGCTGACCTCTAAGACAGTGGAATTCTAATACTCTTTGAAGAGGAATTGCTGTTTTCTACAGAGAATTTAAATGCATGGGGATTAAAATATATTGTGCCATTGGTGGTTAATCTTCTCAGGAAGTCATCAAGGGAATTAACAGTTAAAGATGAAACAGATGCAAGCTAGACCCCTGATTCCCTGGGTGCTCCTCTTAAGGATAGTCAAGGTAAAAATGAACTGTGATAGTCAAAACAAGAGGCCATATTAAAAGAATATGAAGATAGTCCTTTTGAATAATAGGATCTTTTCAAAAATCACTTTTCTAGTGGGGGTTTATATATATATATATTTTTTTTTTTTTACAGTATTCTGCTTTAATCTGTAATTATTCCTCAGGTGGCTGTCATTATTAACCAAGAGAAAAGGCAGTGTAGGGTCACTTAGTGGGAGTTGTGAAGAATATGGTGATCTCAGAATTGAAAGCAAATATACACACTGATAATAACTGAACGAAATTATGGTTCTCCTCGAAGTAGTAGCATTTATTCTCTTAATTAGGAGAAACATTGACTTAAAGCGTTCAAGTATTCTGGGAGTTCTTGAAGACTGAGCTGTTCTGAAGTTTGGTTATATTGATAAAGAAGTTGGTAACACATTTGCAACCGTGTAGAAATCTTAGAGAAGAGCAGAAGATTCTAATTAAAATGGGGATATGAAGTTGAGGTGTAATTATGAAAATTGCTCTTATTAAAACATTATACTTAATGCTGCACCTTTGTAAAGCGTGGTTTTAAATGTTGAAGAGGAAATAATTGCTTTTTATCATTTGAAATATTTTTATTTTTCATTTATTCCTTTACACTGAAATAAATACAGCAATTAGGTGACACTCGAAGCTATAACATGGTAAAAATATTTCCTGTCTTTAATTTGATACTGAAGCTTAGATCGTTTTCAGCCTTTTAAGTAGTGTTTCCCCTTGTAACCCTTATTTGTACAAATGTCTAGCTAGAGAATAGTAGACGAGGATGTCTTTGAGAATTATTATCTAGTATGAGTTGTGAGACATGGCTAATAATAGAATGAACATTTAATTATAGGATATCTGTTGATAGTAAGACAGGCGAATAATGAAATTAATAAAATTATTTCCAAAATAGATGGAAATCACTAAAGTTTAGAATCTATTAAAGAGTGATTGCATTCAAAATTTGAATCTTGTGTTCATTAATTTTGCCTTTGTTCTAGCTAGAATGGTGTAAGCCAGCAGATTGTTTCTGAATACCAAATATGGCATAAATGAGGTGCTAACGTGGCATGCTTTGGATAGCCAGGGTTGAGCAAAAGGCCCTGAACACCTCAGGCCAGGATAATAGACCCAGGCTACATTTACCTAAGTGGAGTTGAAAACAGGCATAATCATAATAATTTTCTTTTCCAAGTTACTTCATAGGGATGACGCTTTTCACTAAGAGTGGCCTCATAACATACATTGCAAACACACTGCAGGTGCATTGCAAAGGTTTGTGGTTAAATGCCTTCGCACACTCAATTTGATTAACAGTCTCCTACTCCTCTCCACAGCCCCACTTCCTTTGTATATAATCTCTCACCTCCTTAGCAAAGACAGTCGGTTTATTTTTGCAGCCTTAGAATCATAATATATATGCCAAGATTGACAAAGTCTATTGTAGGTTCTTACCCCTAGACACATGGCATTGATAATTAAGTAGAGCATTCCCTCCCACTGATGCTGGCCATTGTTCTAGAACCCCTTTGTGTAGCAGCTACTACCAATAGATAGGACTTCTTCGTTAGATGGAAACCCCTTTGCTACTATGGATCTACATCACTGTTTCTAAACCTCTTTCACTCCATAGCACACATAGCTAATGACATGTGTATAACACTGTTCTGTTAACAGGTAAGGATGCCCATGACTAGAGATCATGGGTCCACAGGCTAAAGGCGACCTAGAATGCTCATGGGATAAAAAAAAAAAAAAACTCAGAACCCATTTGAGGCACTCTGGTCATTACTTACACAGTCTGTCAAAAGATAGGGACCACAGTCGCGGGGTCTGGATCTGACATCAAGACATCTTTTTTCTGCAATTGCTATGCGTTTCATGAGCCGTCACACTGTCTAGAATAGTTAGAACAAAGTTTATAGCAGCACCAAAAAATTTTCATCCCAAGCCGTGGACTGGGTAAAAGGAGATCTTTGCAGCCAACTAATCTGATACGATTATGGCAAAGCACTCTCTTCTTAAACAACGGGTTTGTCTTTGGCACACCTGCAGATTTTCCATTAGCATATATTCTTGTCTCCTCTAGCGTTAATGATCCCATTATTTGGATATTTTTGACTGTAAATTGAAATTAGCTACTTAGACTCATAATCTTGTGTGGCAATCACATATAAATGACGTAGGTTTATTTATAGCAATATCTACCTTGGCATTGGAAATGTATCCCTTTCAGTTGTTGCCTTCAGGTGATGCGCATGCTGTGTGGTTTATTAACTCTGATGTGTTGATGCTATACTATTTGAAACAATGTTTTTCTTTGAAATTCACGATTTGAACCTGATACCCAAATCGGTTCGCACCTCAAAGTCATTCGTATTCCAATTTATGTCCACAAATTATGTCATTTATGATTTAGAAGAGGTCTGAAAAATAATAATCTCATGTAATGCAGAAAATATTTTTCAAATGCGTTGATGTGCTTTTATAAAAAAAAAAAAATTCTTCTTCGTGTTAAGCCTGAGCCTCCTCTAGAGTCACTCATAGCCTGAAAGAGGTAGTGGTGCTAGTGGTGGATTAAGATTATTATAGCAAGAAATCAAAGAGAGTCAGTTGTCAGATACTGGTTCCCAAAATAGGGAAGTGATCACATGTGGGTATCTTAGCTTCCTCTGGACACAGTACACAGGAGAGAGAGTGTGGCAGAATTCCCAGTATAGAGCAGGTCACAGAATAGCCTGGGGAAATTGAAAGCATCATGACGATGCCCTTAAATCAGCATGACATTTGAGCAATAAGGTACCCCACAGGTCTAAAGGTTAGAAATGCCCAAGGAAGATATCCTAAAACTGGATTTAAGAGCCAACTCAAACAGCCAACACTCCAGAGTGTTACAGAGAAGGTAGCCAAGATTTCTCAGGCCCTTAATGGTTGAGTGAGCTGGTGAACCAAAATTAGTTCGGGATTGATGAAAGGAAGCCGTTGAATGCAGAGATATCATGGTCGTAGGCTATGGCAGGGACATAGACTTCAGCTCCAAGTGCCTGTGTGGGGGATGAAAATATTGCAGGGATGTCCGCCACATCACAGGATAGGACCAGAGATGCCACACTGAATTGGAGACCAGGGAAGCTTAGAGGACAGCCTGTAGTTCATGGGATCTCTCCCTAATGCCACAAGGTTATGTAACCTAGATAACAACTTTGAAATAAAGAGAATATGTCAGGCCCACAGAAAGCAGGGGAAAAGCATCCTCATAGGGAATTTGAATGCTGGATTAAGTCCATAGCGTGGGGTCTGCTGAAACAAACTACCAGACAAAAAGCAAAACAGAACAAAAACTTTTTTCAACTTGAATAAAACAGGTAATAAGTAAAATAAGTCAGAAGAAAGACAAATATAGTACAATTTCACTGTAGAATATATGTGGAATCTGAAAAACAAAAGAACAAACAAAAGAGAAACAGATTCATAGGTAGAGGAAACAAGCTGTTGGTTACCAGTGAGGGGAGTGTTGGGGGGGCACTGAAATAGGTGAAGGGGATGAAGAGCTACAAACTTCCAGTTATAAAATAAGTAAATCACGGAGATGAAGAGTAGAGCATAGAGAATATAGTCAGTAATATTCAAATAATTTTGCATAGTGACACATGGTGACTACCCTTATCATGGTGATATTTTCATATTGTGTATAAATGTCAAACCACTATGTTGTATGCCTGAAACTAACCTAATACTGTATGTAAACTTCAATTTAAAAAAAAAGAAGAAAAGGTTGATTGAAGTATAATTTACATACCATCAAATGTATTCATTTTTAGGTATACATTTATATGTATACATTATTCGGTATACATTTATATGCAACTAACACCAATTCCACTGGTGATGAACGGTGGGATGGTAAATTGAAAATTAAAAATTAATTAAAAGTAAATTTTTAAATTAAAAGTTACTCAGCTTTGGAACATTCCAGTCACTTCATTGTGTGTGTATATATATGTACAGTCACTTGATTGTGTGTATATATATATGTACATAGTCATCTATACTATATAGTTATACATAGGAACACACATTAACTGTACATGTCATGATGTTCTTCTGTAAGAACAGTGTTCAGTCAGTCATTATTTTATAAATTAATTATATCTTTATTTCCTTGACATTTTTACATTGTGAGATACTGAGAAAACAGAGTAAGATTGTCTTCTCCTTTAAGGATTTCAGGGCCTAGTGTGGGAGGCCTTCACCAAACAATGACAGTAAACTATCGTAAGTGCTATGAGAGATGTATGCCCTGTAATAATTTTCTCTTTCATTCTCCCTACAACCCCGTAAGATGAGCCAGGTATTTTTAATGTCCTCCTCATTCTAGAGTTGAAGACTCTGTAGATCACAGCAGTTAGCAAACACAGTGGTAGGAAAACCAGAAATTAGGTAATTTAAAATTTTTTTTGTATTTTAAGTTTTTAAAAAATACTTAGTTTTGGTCTTTAGGACAGTAGATTGTCTCCACTAAAATGTGACTCAGTACTTGACAAATTATATGGAGGCATACTTCCTTTTTTCTTTTTGTGGAGTTTGTGATTATTGTTCAACCTACAAGAATTTATTAAATACCCACTCTGTCCCAAATGCTGTGCTAGGCATTGTGGGGCCTTTGCCATTATCATTCCTCATTGAGTGGTATTGCAGTGCAAGGATGGGAGAATTTGGCCTCCTTCCTGATTAGAAAGGTTGTTAGGAAATTTTCCAACCTGTTGTAAGCAAATGTGGGGGAATGTGAAAAATTGACTTAGAATAAGATAAGGCTGGGGCGCCTGGGTAGCGCAGTCGTTAGGCATCTGCCTTAGGCTCAGGGCCTGATCCCGGCGTTCCGAGATCGAGTCCCGCATCAGGCTCCTCCACTGGGAGCCTGCTTCTTCCTCTCCCACTCCCCCTGCTTGTGTTCCCTCTCTCACTGGCTGTCTCTATCTCTGTCAAATAAATAAATTAAAAAATCTTAAAAAAAAAAAAGAATAAGATAAGGCTGTGAGCAAATTCCAGCTTGGCCACATGCTAGTTTTATGAAATTCAGCCATTTGCTTTGTCTGTTTTTTTTACC
Source organism: Ailuropoda melanoleuca (assembly GCF_002007445.2). Taxonomy (NCBI): domain Eukaryota; kingdom Metazoa; phylum Chordata; class Mammalia; order Carnivora; family Ursidae; genus Ailuropoda; species Ailuropoda melanoleuca. The sequence continues at coordinate 103,894,909 of NC_048238.1, read as the reverse complement.
TTTACAGTGGGAATGATAATACCTATCTAATGGTGTTGAAAATTAAATGTGTAATTAAATGAAAGTGCCCTTTACAGTATCTGCCTTATAGGAAGATTCTTTCCAGTATTTTTTTAAGTTTTTATTTAAATTCCAGTTGGTTAACATACAGTGTAATATTAGTTTCAGGTGTACGATACGGCAATTTAACAATTATATACATCACCTGGTGCTCATCACATGTGCACTCCTTAATCCCTGTCACCTAGGTCACCCATCCCCCCACCCACTTCCCCCAAGTTCTTTCAGTTATTTTTAATTAATGCATTACTACACCTTTTTTTGCTGAAGAAACTTTTTCTTTTGAATCAATTTAGATTCACAGGAAGTTACAAAGAGAGTTTGATGTCCCCCAAAGACGTCAAGTGTACCTTTTACCCAGTGTCTTCAGTTGACATTAGTCTAAAGTATGTAGATCTGTGTAACTATCACCGCGGTCAGTGTATAATACTATTCCATAACCACAAAAATCCCCTGATGCTATACCTTTATCGTTCCATCCATCTGTTCCCTACCTTTGCAGCCACTAACCTGTTCTCCATCACTGTAATTTTGTCATTTGAAGAATATACTATAAAAAGAATCATAGAGTGTGTGACTTTTAAGTATTAGCTTTCTTGTTTCATTCCGCATGATGTCCTTGATGTCTATCCATGTATCATTATTTTGCATGTATCAGTATTTCATTCCTAATAGCAAAAATATTAGAAACGACCCTAACATCTCTCAATGAGTGAATAGCTGAGCAAATCCTGGTACATCTGCACAGTGGGGTAGTACTCAACAATGAAAAGGAATGAAATATTGATCCATTGCTACACTTTCATCACCTGCATATATTACTGAGCCCTCTCAGCCCTGTACGTGTCCTTGACACAAAAATAATGATGCAGTTTCTGCCTTCCGATAGCTTATATTTAGTAAGTTAGACTGAAGAAATGAATGCATGTGGGGTAAGAAACAAGTGGGCAAGTTACATAACCTACTTCAGTGTTACACGTGGAGCTGCTTGGGGCTCACAGTGTGGTGAGAGCTGCAGGCAGAGGACACGGTGAGCATCCACATCTCATTCCTTCTCCGCTCTCAGTGGGGCAGCTTGTACCAATGGATGTCAGTCTGATTCCTGCCATCTGACCCATCAGCTGAATCACCCTCCTGCCAGGGTAGGAAGCTCGGGAGAGGTGGAGAACAAGCAACAATTTACAAAAGGTGATTTTGCAGCTGTCAGGTGTGCAAGGAGAGGGGACAGTTCACCCTATCAGTATTGGGGAGGAGTCTGATGAGAATCCAGTGAGGATTATAAACCATGGGGCACACTACTGCCTCGGGGTACCTCTCCTCTCTAGCGAGGAGGGGACTGTAGTACTGGCAACGACTTCAGAGAGGTGGGAGTATGAACTGATGAGCCAAATCATGACAAAATAGTGGAAGACTTAACTTCTCCCTGTGTCTGAGTTAATCAAGGGGCCTCCAGGGTCAGTTTCCAGCTCTCCAGTCCAGAGGCAGCGTCATGTTGGCTCACCTGGCAGAGACTGCACGAGCTCTCCCCTCACACTGGCAGGTGGCTGGGGCTCCCCAAACCCCTCGTGATCCCCCCTCCACAGTCTGGATTTTGAGTAGGATGTATTCGGTGATTAAGTATTTGGAACTGCTTTTGGTCATCTGTGCTAAACTGCTGAGGACAGAGTTCTTTCTCCTTTCTTACTGCTGCCTCTGAATCCCTTGATTCTTAGCTAGAACTGCAGGAGGCTAGAGGAAGCGCTTCCCTGCCTGTCAGTGCCCCTTTTTAAATGTTCCAAGTCACAAAGGGGGCTGTTTGAAACAGGGTGACCTCAGTGTTGTTTGCGACGGAGAGGCAGAGATCAGAGCTGTCTGGAACATTAAATGATTCTCCGTCTCTGGCTTGCTCAGCTCTTCAAAGGTCTCACTCATGCCATGCCTCCCCCGGACTGCTAACGGAAGGGAAAGCCGAGGTTGGTTGTTTTTGCAGTTGTTTCGTTTTGTTTTGTTTTCAGTGGAGTTTAAAAAAATAAAGAGAAGGAGCCAAGCATAATGATGCTGCCGGCTGCACAGCAAACAGTTGTACCAGAGATCCCACCAGTCAGGAATGGGGGCAGTCAGCTCTTGTCCCCTGAGTAGTGTTGCCGAATCTGCTCGGGGTGTCAGGATTCTGCTTGAGAAATAGATTGTGTCCACCTCAGAGTGGTGGCTACCCTGATCAGAGGCAATGTTGGCCTTTCAAAGGGTTTTCTGTTTCCCTGTCGGCAATGCTGTAAACTCAGCCTTGAGGGTAAGGATATTGCTAGTGCCCTGACTGTTACTGCTCTTAATTGCTAATTACACAATCTGTGTGAATGCGAGAAATGTGACTCTTTTGGTTCTGCAAATGTCTTTGCAGCTGCCTATACATTCACATTAAAGCCCAATGCAGCTGTCATGGAGGCAGTTTTATGTGATTCCCTGGAAGGACAGTCTGATTGCTGCCTGGAAGTCTCTGGGTCCACTACTCAAATGTCCGTTACTCTGTGGTTGCTTGCTTCCTGTACAGCATGCCTCCTCATTCTGGGTGAAGGGAAAAATTGCCATTTTGCTGTTCCTTGCTCACTTAAATGTGAGTTACAGAAGCCTTTTTTAATTTCATCTCCTCTCAGGAAATGTTTTAAAATATCTAACTCCTTTCCCTTGGCATCCATCCATGAAAGTATATTTAGTTCTTTGTAATTCATTGCCCATGCAGACTGTGAGATATTTTGTTCTTGCAGCATCTCATTTCACCGAGGGCAAACCTGCTTTCAGATCTCTGATATATTCATGTGATAAAAGTGAGGCCTGTCTCATACCTCAGATAACCCAGATGTCAGTGGGAGTTACCATGATATCGGGTGCATGATAAAGTGACTTGAACCCTTACGACACACCTAACACCTTTTCCCAGATTTTTGCCAGTTCAGGGAGACCGTACGTTCTCATGGTTGCCATTGACATTGGAGTCCTTCTTCCATAAGTCCTGTCTCTCTTGCCTCACAGGATGAACTCCAATGTGAAACACAGCTCCTCTCTTGATTTCCATCAAACGTGCCACAAACCCTGGGAAAATGTAGTAGACTTTATTCAAAATTTGGGAATCATAGAGATATGGAGGAGGAATTTGCATTTTGAAAGTGCCAACAGTTTCAAGTTCAACATTAGCTATCCCTATTCTAAAAATGAGCACCAACAAGCCATGTCTGGAGTATTCCCGTACACACTTTAATCCCATGTAGTCTCTCCCCTCACACTGCCATGCCATCCTGGCTGCTTTCTGTCTTCCTCCTCCCACTTCTCTTCACACCCTCAATCCAGAACTGCACTGAGAACTCCAAATTCCTCACCTTCTGTTATGCAGATTTCTTTGGCTCTCTTTAGCCTTGATTCTCAAGTGTGCGTATCCAAAACCTATAAAAATACTCAGAAGCATAAAATATATTGCTATTAGACAGGCACCATCTTCCTGGGAGGGAATTTGTAGCTACAAAGAATTGTTTTTCGTTTGCATCAACTCTTTGTTGTAATCCCTTTTATTCATTCAGCAAATATTTATTGAATGCCTACTGTGTAGCAAGTTTCAAGCAAGCACTTGTTTCTGGGATACATGCATAGCTGTAACATGAGGCAGTGTAATATAGTGGAGCAAAGACTTGGAACAGAGGAACTTGATTCTGGTTCTGATTCATTCATCCCTCCCCTTATTCATTCCAAAAATGTTTGTTGTGGCTAACTCTGGATCAGCAGTATATTAAGTACAGGCTCTCTAACACAGTGGAGACCGGCCATCTGGATAATAAAAATACCTGGCTCATCTTACGGGGTTGTAGGGAGAATGAAAGAGAAAACTGAGGATAGTGGTAATTGCTGTTTCTAGTGTTTGTCGTGAAGATTAAATGAGATGAAGCACAGGCAGTGCTTAGCACAGGCCTTGACACGTACTAAGTGCTAACCAGTCCTTATTATAAATGGGAGCCCAAAGAGGGAAAGTGACTTGCTCAAGGTAACAAACACACTTACTAGGTGTTCGATATGAACAAAATGTGATGAGAGCAAAGGGAAGGACGTGGAATCAAGGACAGCATTACCCTAGAGACAGCATTTAAAAATGGGATGTGGATGATAAAGTTTAGTGGTAGATGAACCAGAGAATGATGTCCCAGTAGGTGTTTATCCTAAGAAGGCAATATGCAAGGGAATGAATGGAGGTACCTAAGGTGGGAAAGCACGATAATCCCAGCTCTACTCTTTTGGCAGAGGTAGTCTACCTGCTTTAACAAAAAAGCCCCCAACCTCCAGTGGCTGTTTTTAAAGGTTTATTTTATTTTATTTTATGAGAGAGACAGGAAGTGGGGAGCAAGGGGTAAAGGGAAAGGGAGAGAATTTCAAGCAGACTTCCTGCTGAGCACAGAGCCAGATGCAGAGCTCAATCCCACAACCCTGAGACCACAATCTGAGCCCAAATAAAATTGGATGCCTAACTGACTGAGCCACCCAGGCACCCCTCCAGTGGCTTTTTTTGGTAAAATTTTCTCCCTCATTTTCAAGTCTGGGTATGTTAGTGAAGGCTGAGTAAAAGCTTGGAAGACTGTGTGGGAAACTTTAAAGGCCACAGGAAGTGACACTCATCACTTCTAAACATATTTTCGTAGCCAGAACTCCCTCACGTGATGCCATCTAACTCCAGAAGAGATCGAGAAGTGTACTTAGCCTCCCAGAAGGAAACATACAGAGGGTTTGATGAGCCCCTAATATTGTCTTTGCCTCGCTGACTTTTTTCTGTGATCTTCTCTGTGTTAACATTTCCAAGCCCCAGTTTCATCACGTGTGAAATGAGGATAAGCAAAGACATGTCCCAGTGCTATGGTGAGGATTAAAATATTGTCTGTGAAAGTCCTTTTAGAATACCTGTCATTCGTGAGGCAATGATTGTTATATAAGGGAAGCTGGACAACAAAATGGATGAATGATGTTTCCAACAGTATTTCTGAAGAAATTCAAAGTTGCACTTTATATGACTTGGCTCGTTGAACAGTGGACTGAAGATGAAAGAATAACATTAAAATACTGTCAGAACCTAAGTCACTAAAGACCACCTATATCTTGGATGGTGGAGAGAAATGATAGATAACATTTGTAGACAACCCTTCTTAATCATGACCACTGTCTACTAGCTTTTGGCAGGAGCGGGCTTCTTGGGGAAATCCAAAAGACAGTATCAGTGCCAAGGGGTGACGTGGGAGGCTTACCTATGTTTCCCACCCGAACAAATATAGAAACTGAGCAAAAAAAGTCAGTAAAACTTCGAGAGGACTACACATTATCCTGCCTGACTTGCAGTCAGATTTTGAGCCTTGAGCATTCCCTTTATGGAAATTTTGGAGCACCACTGTGGGGGACACTGATTGAAAGGAGATGCATGCGATCCAACTCCAAACTGAGGAGTCTGACTTGTAGTTAAAGTGAGGTCAGATGGATATTTGTTTTCTTTCTTATCAGAGCCTTTGTTTATGTAATGCCTTTTGACTAGTGAAGAATTCTACTAAAATCAGTTTTCTCAAATCAAATCCATTGACAGAATTCAGAGCAATAGAGGAAATCTGTTCGGTGGGGGATTCACTGAAATTGTAGTGAATATTTACTTTCTGGGGTCAAAATGGATGGATCGGTTTCATTTTTGTTAACACACAACATATCCTGGTATTAGTAAGAAACTCTTGCAACCCCAAATAAATTGAATCAAGATTGAATGCACTGTTTCTTTGCAAACAATGAAATTGTTATTTTAGAAGTTATTAAACTTTTTTTAAGATTTTATTTATTTATTTGACAGAGAGAGAGACAGCCAGCGAGAGAGGGATTATATATTATATTATTTTAGGATTATATTAATTACATGATCAGGAACACAGAGGTACACCTATGGCTTATTGATAATTAGAGAAGATATTTCTAATTAAGAAAACACTAGTAATATAACATGTGAGAACAACAGAAAACTTTTAAGAAAGTCAAAATTTAAATGAAGTACACTAAAATGCAGTATGATTTAAAACAAACAGTTAACAAATAATATGCAACAAAGTTACACATTCACTGATCAGATAATTCAGGAAGGGAGGGCCAGCTGATTCTTAGCATTCTTTTTTTTTTTTTAAGATTTTATTTATTTATTCGACAGATATAGAGACAGTCAGCGAGAGAGGGAACACAAGCAGGGGGAGTGGGAGAGGAAGAAGCAGGCTCATAGAGGAAGAGCCTGATGTGGGGCTCGATCCCATAACGCCAGGATCACACCCTGAGCCAAAGGCAGACGCTTAACGACTGTGCCACCCAGGCGCCCCTAGAAGTTATTAAACTTTTGAAGTCAATACACTTTTGTCAGGATTATTTACCATCGATTAGGAAATAACCTAATGAATCATTCTGAAGAACACTCTATTTTTAGCTCTAACAAGAGTGCTTGACAGCACCAAGTTGAATTAGTGTATCGAACTGCCACAGTTATGCGAATTTATGTTAAATGTTTTATTTCAGTGTTTTAACATTTGCTGTTAATAAAGAAAATTATGAATCTGAACACATTCTGGTTGAGCTCTGAACATTTTGACTTTTTGAGTTTGAAAACAGCTTCAGGTTAAAGATGTGATGGGATTTCATCAGTGCCTCTTGGGATATTAAAAATTCATCTGATAGAACATAATGTAGTTAGGCCAAGTTTGCAAAGACACACAAAGCTGGATCATACAGGCCAGAAGTACCTAGTCCTTAGATAAAATCTCGGTCTAGATCGTCCCCCTTTTCCTTGTACATCTGTCCAAAATAAGTTCCCTATGCATCTTGAAGAAACTGGGTTGCCTTTTTTTTTTTCATTTAAAGCTCTGAATTGTTTCCACTTGTGTACTTTCTAAGAATTCTCAGATTGTATTTTTCTCCTTTACTATAGAATGTAGCATGTCCTAACTTGTAGATATCATTCTTTCTCCACAAAACCTGAACCCATTTCTGGTGATCAGCCCCATTTTATAGATAAGAAAGACCAAAAGGTTATGACAAATCCAGAATTCCAGAGCAATATAACATGCTGGGAAAAAATGGAAAATAGAACACTGCTCCAAGACTTCTTGGTTTCCAGGACAGAGATAGACTCTATATCAAATTATTCAGCCCAGAGTAAAATTTAATCTGAAACCATATCATGTTCCAGCTGTTTTCCACTGGGGCAGTGTAATTTGTTTATTTGGAAAACATATTTGGAAACGTTAATAGTTTGCTTAGCTGTCAAAATTATTTAAATAACATGGTATGTGCAGGGGGCACCTGGGTGGCTCAGTTGGTTTAGCATCTGACTCTTGATGTGGGTTCAGGTCCTGATTTCATGGGTGGTGGGATCGAGCTCCATGCTCACACTCGGTAGGGAGTCTGCTTGAAGATTCTCTCCCTCTGCCCCTCCCCCAACTCATGTGCACCTGTGAGCTCTCTCTCTTTCTCAAATAAATAAATCAATCTTTTAAAAAAATAATGTGGTACATGCAGAAGAATTATAAAAATCTTAAAATGTCCTGTGGTTTTTAGGAAATGTGTTTCATTCTTTTACTGTGCTTAGGAAATACAGACATAAAATTTTCCTGGGTGCTTTGGGAACTTCATTGTTATGTTTACATATGTATGACTATTTTTTTTAAGAAAATAAGGTCAATTTCAACTTAAGCAAACTACTGAACCACAAAACTTCTGTGAGAATTTTGATGAATTCTCTCTAGACAGTTTTGATTCCACTTTTGATTTTCTAGCTTAGACTTTTGAAGACATTTCAGAAAGTATTTTTTTTAACAAAGCAAAATTTACCCTCTCTGTATTAAAAGATACAGTGGAGAGTAGATGTGTGGTTGAAAATTACAAATAAGAGACTTAAGAATTATTCACTAGATGCCATGCTATGTAATACAGACAGTGATTTGTTGTGCTATTAATTTTAGTAATGAAAAAACAAGACGGAGATGGCTTATTGTCATGAAATTTCTCAAGTGACTGGTGTAGCTAAGTGAGCCTTATACAAGGAGACAGAAAACCTGTAGTTGAGGTCAGATTTAGAACCCTCAATATCTTTGGACAAGTCATGTTGCCTTTTTAACTTTCATCTTTTTAACTCTTCATCTATAAATGTTGGAGTATATAACTCCTATCCTGCTTATCCCCAAAGCTTTTGTTAATATCAAATGAGTAATGGAAATGAACAACACACACAAATGTGAATTAATAATGATGTAGCTCAAGGTGATTCAAGAATATTTTTCCAGTTTTACTGTGAAACACGTGACATACATCACTGTATTAGTTTAAGGCATATGGCATGATGGTTTGATTTACATATATTATGAAATGATTACAGTGGGTTAAGCTAACATCCATCTTCTCATGTAGACACGATGAAAAAGAAGAGAAAGAAAAGAAGGAAGAAAAATTTCTCTGATGAGAATTCCTAGGATTTACTCTTTTAACAATTTCATATAGCAGTGTTAGCTATAGTCATCATGTTGTACATTACCTTCCTAGTATTTATCTTTTAACTGGAAGTTTGTATCTTTTGACCACCTTCCTCCCATTCCTCTGCCTGTATTAGCTATGAGTCTGATTTCTTTTTCTGTGTTTTTAAAGATTCCATTTATAAGTGAGATCATATAGTATTCGTCTTTGTCTGACTTATTTTACTTAGCATAATGCCTTCAAGTTCGATCCATGTTGTCACAAATGGTAGGATTTTCTCATTTTTATGGCTGGATAGTGTTTCATTTTGTGTGTGTATATATATATATTTCTTTATCCATTTATACATTGATGGATACTTAGGTTGTTTCTACTCAAGAATATTTTTCACACTCTGGAATTATGCACATTTGCATGTTTTAATCAATTGTTTTCTTTTATAAGACATGCATATGCAATAGTGTAAATATTAATCATATCCCCATTCATTCAGTTAACTTTTATTTAGCACTTGCAGTGAGTCAGGCACTGCTCAAAGCAGTAAGGATTCTTTGACCCACCTACATCACACATTACTATATTTTTGTGGGAAGATAACTAAGGAAGAACATGCATGCATTGAATATTATTTATTTTATGAGAGGAGACTATGAGCATATGCCCATGACTTTATATTTTATAGCAGTGCTCTCTAACTGAAAACATTATCCAGTAATTTCATTATATTTCCCTATTATGTATAAAGATATTTGGTCCCACCGACGTGGGTCATGGTCAAAGGAGTTTTATAACCACTGAATTTGAGTATATTAATTGGAAAATAATTATTTTTTAAAGATTTTCTTTATTTGACAGAGAGAGAGAGAGATTAAGCACAAGCAGCAGGAGGGAGAGGGAGAAGCAGGCTCCCTGCTGAGCAGGAAGCCTGATGTATGTGGGACTCAATCCCAGAACCAGGGGATCATGACCTTAGCCAAAGGCAGCCACTTAACCAACTGAGCCACCCAGGTGCCCCAGAAAAGAATTAATTTTATTAAAAATGCTTTGAAACTGGACCATGAACTCCTTGGGAGCAAAGATTTTATCATATGTATATGTATATATATGTATGTATATATATACATATATATACACACACACACACACACACACACACACATACATATATATGTATGTATATTAATCACTAAATACTTAGAGAAATCCTGGTAAAATAGTGGTTTAGGAAATTTTCAATTTTCATTTTCAATAGAAAATTTGTTCATGTAACATGGTACTTACACCCTGTTATTTTTGCCAAAATAGCTTAGGCCCTGATACATTTTACCCAAAGGAGCTTTTCTAACATCCTCTTCATATCTCCCATTTCAGCCATATCCAACCATCTCCAGTCTCTCTAAATGTCGACATTTGTTCAGTGAAGATCCCCACTGTTTTCTGGTTACACGGATGTACATAACTATTTTATTATGGAAGTGAATATAGGGCATAGAAGTCCATGATAATTCTGTTTAGCAAAAGCAGAGAAAGAAGCCTTTTTTGGTTTTATTTATCACTAATAACAATTCTTATAAATAACATGAGGAAGTACAGAAGGAGAGGAAAGATGTTGAGAGGGAGGGAGGAAGGGAGGAAGGGAGAGAGGGAGGGAGAGAAGGAGGGAGCGGAAAACTACCTAGAAGTCCATGAAGTGATAGAAATTTAAGCAGTGCTCCCTCTTTCAACCTTTTATGCTACCCAAAGAGATATTACTGTGGTTTGAGGGAACTTCATACCTAAAAGTTAGTCTCAGCTGATTGCTAAATCCTTCCAAGAAGAGATTGGGTTAATAATTTATAATCCATCATCAAGACAAGCCTTTACTCTTCATAAATTATTTAAAGCTATTGACTTGTTTGCCTGTTTATTTAATCAATTTAATTCTTATAAAGTTCTGCTTAAAACTTACTCAGCCAATTGATACTTAATCATTTGCTATCTTTAGTTGAAGTCAAAGGAGGAGATTTTTCATGAGATGCTTTCATTCATTCAACAAATATTTTTGGTCGTGTATACTTAACGGTTGGTAAGCTTATGGGAGAGGAACAAAATGGAAAAATATCCCTGTCCTAATGGAGGTTATTTACTACTAGGGGAGGCAGAACAAATGGGAAAATAAAGTATTTAAAATATCATGTGAAGATAAATGTTATGTGCACAAATAAAGCAAAGTAAAGGAGATAGGGAATCTGTGGCATGGGAGTGATCCTAGTTCAAGTAGGATCATCGGGCAGAGAAGGTTTCTTTGATATGATATTTGAGCAGGTACTTGAGGGAAGTGAGGGGTTGACATGCAAATATCTGAGGTTAGAATATTCCAGGTGGAGGGAACAGCAAGAGCTAAGGCCTCAAGGTGAGTGTTTTTGGAATATTGAAAGTAAGAAAGGAGGCGAGTCTGGCTAGAGCCCAGTGAGCAAGGGGTCGAAGATAGGATGGAAAGTTGGAGAGGTAGCAAGAAACTAATCATATAGGCCATTGGAAGGACTTCATCTTCTACTGAATGACATGGGAAACCATTGGAGGGTTTAGAGCAAAGAAGTGATAGGATCTTACTTTTTATTTATTTTATTTTATTTTATTTTATTTTATTTTATTTTATTTTATTTTATTTATTTTATGTTATTTATTTGACAGAGAGAGAGAGAGACAGCCAGCGAGAAAGGGAACACAAGCAGGGGGAGTGGGAGAGGAAGAAGCAGGCCCCCAGTGGCGGAGCCTGATGTGGGGCTCGATCCCAGAACGCTGGGATTACGCCCTGAGCTGAAGGCAGACGCTTAAGGACTGAGCCACCCAGGCCCCCCAGGATCTTACTTTTTTTTTTTTTTAAAGATTTTATTTATTTATTTGACAAGAGATAGAGACAGCCAGCGAGAGAGGGAACACAAGCAGGGGGAGTGGGAGGAAGAAGCAGGCTCATAGCGGAGGAGCCTGATGTGGGGCTCGATCCCAGAACGCTGGGATCACACCCTGAGCCAAAGGCAGACGGTTAACCGCTGTGCCACCCAGGCGCCCCAGGATCTTACTTTTTAATGTAATGATTGTGGGCACTTCATTCAATAGAGACTAAAGGGAGGCAAGGTTTGCTGTAGGGAGACAAGTGAAGAGGCTATAGCAAGAGATCATGGTGACTTGGACCACAATGATAGCTGCAGAGGTAATGCAAGCAGTGTATCAGTTCACTTAGAGATTTTTGCCCCAGGGAAATGAAAACTGTCCTTGCCACTTAACTGAGATATGTAAAATTTCAAGAGGAGCAATTTTGTGGCATTTTGGGAGAGGGTGAGGATGGAAATTAGAAATTGGTAGCAGTCATGTTAAGTTTCAGATGTCGGAAATTTTATGTGTAGTCTCTGGTAACCTTAGTAGAAAGCCTGTGATACTGAACATTAACTTTCTATTAACCTTAGAAAGCCTCAAAACATTAATTCTTCATAATAATATTAAGTGTTTATTCCGAAGCATTTTTGGACCAAATTTCTTACTGTTTTTATTTTACTGCTTTGCACATAGAACATCAAAAAATACACTTCTTTTAACCTTGGTGGTAATCATAAGGACTCTCTGAATTTTGAAATGGTATAAAACACTCAGGCTTCACTAGTGTTTGTGATATTCTTTCTTGATACTATATTTACCTTTGTGGTTTTAATTTTATAAGTTATCTTGGGATAAATATAATGTGTTTATAATTTAATATAAATATATACATTTATATGTATGAATAAATATGTATACCCATAATATGTACATATTATGTATGTACATATATATCGAGAAAAATAATAATTTGAAGTAATCCCACTATCTAGATGTAACCATTGTTTTCTTTTGTATTCTTTGGATCACTCTATAACTCATTGACAACACATTCTCATCTATTGTGCAGTTGCTATATGTCAGGGACTATCTTATTTATTTATTTATTTGAGAGAGAGAGGGCAAGGGAACACACAGAGGGAGAGGGAGAGGAGGAAGCACACTCCCCGCTGAGCAGGGAGCCCAATGCGGGGCTTGACCCCAGGATCCTGGGATCATGACCTGAGCCGAAGGCAGATGCTTAACAGACAAAGCCATCCAGGTGCCCTACCAGGGACTATCTTAAATGCTCTGTATAGATGGACTCATTTAAGTCACATTAACAACCTTTTATTAGTCAGTGTTCTTACTTGCAAAAAACCCAAAACTAACTAGTTCAAACAATTTCAAAAATAAATTTATTAAAGTATATTAGCTTAAAGTTTCCCCAAAAATGTAGAATAAAGGTGTGGTGCTGTACAAACAAGACAATACTGAAAATTACAGCACATATTTGCTTTGGTGGAAACATCACTGTTGTGCCTGATTATCACAGACATTGCACCCCCAGTTCTCCTAGCCCTGGGCAGCAGATGTAACCTCTGAAACTTTGGATCTCCTTTCTTCTTGAAGAGATCCATTGATGGTGATTTTTGTTCAAATACAGGAAGTATATCAAAAGTTCTGGGAAACCAAAAACATTCTCAAAAGTTTAGAACAGTCTACCTCTTTGACTGTCATATTAATTCCTTACATATTTAAATCCCCAAATTGCAAGAACACAAGGGATAGAGACCAAGATAATAAAGCTAGCCCCTGATAAGCAAACAAATCAGAAAGTGAAGCCTAATTCATTGTGTCTCCAAGAGGGTGACCCAAATACCTATTACATCTCATGTTTCCCTTACAGCTTTCTGATCTCCAGGTGATTTCCATTCCTCCTGTCATTCTATCACAATCTATCTCCGTGAACTAAATTGGGAAGGTTGCCACCAACAGCTAACCCTTTTTGAAATGGTAAGGAAAAGAGGAAGGATAACAACAAAGAAAAATAGGTGGTATATCCATGTACAGACATGACCCTGCATTGGAATCCATGCTGCTACAGGTGGTGGCAACTGCACCAGTGTTCAGAGGTATCCATAACTCATAATTATTAGGTTAATAAGCAGAAATGCCAAAATAAGCAATATGGTGGAGTGATTCATATTTCTAGCTCTGAAATACAGTACTCATCACTTAATTTTTCTGTGACCTTGGGTAAATTAATCTCTCTGACTCTGTTTCTTCATCTGTAAAATGGGGATAACATATCTAGCTCATAGGACTACCGTTGGGATCACGTATGATAATGCAAGTGCCTCCTTCTACATGTAACCTGTTTCCAAGTTAGATTTCTATATGGGTGTACCTGATTATCTGGGTGTGAGGAGGACCATGGTTGGCTGCTCTTGCTGATAAATCAGGAAAACAGCAGAAGCAGTAGCCAAATCAGCAATAATGTGAAAACTCAATATAGAGCTTATAGTAGCCTTTGTATTATACATAACTCAGGATTCCGTCAGCAGAAGAAGGAGGTTATGCCTGTGAGAAATGAGAAAACAAATACAAGGAAAATAATTTTCTAAGGGAAAAATGAGAAGATACAATTTATATTGTATCTGTTTTGTTTGTAGTGCATATAATGGTCAAAAAATGTGGGGATGGCCACACATCAACTTAACATAAACATTAGTATAATAATTATGTGTAGAAATTACCAAACCTCTGTTATATTTCAGGACTAAGGACTTTACATGTAACCTACACTACAGTTTTTGAAAGGTGTGAAATTGAAGATCAAAGAATAAAAGCACCTTGTCCCCAAATACACAATTGTAAAATGGGCATGTAACTTATATATTGTCATGCTTAATTAGGCACTTTCTGAACAGACATGTAATCTTTACTTTTTTGCCACAATGCATTCCTGTAAACTGCAAGGTGAAGCAAATCATTGTAAAGTGAATTATATTTTCCCAAAGGAACAATGCTATTATTGGAGGTTGTACTCTTAACTAATAATTTGACACTGACTACATCAAATATAAGATCTATAATATCTCAGAGGAGCAAAGATACCATGAGCATAAATGTACTAAGTCTTTTTTTTTTTTTAAAGATTTTTTATTTATTTATTCAACAGAGATAGAGACAGCCAGGCGAGAGAGGGAACACAAGCAGGGGGAGTGGGAGAGGAAGAAGCAGGCTCATAGCTGAGGAGCCTGATGTGGCTCGATCCCATAACGCCGGGATCACGCCCTGAGCCGAAGGCAGACGCTTAACCGCTGTGCCACCCAGGCGCCCCATAAATGTACTAAGTCTTATAGATATTATATATGCAATGAGCAATAATGTTGCTTCTCTTTTTTGAACTTAGAAAGTGTTCTGGAGAGTATTTTGGATGGCTTTTTCTCATAAAGGAACTCTCTTGGGGGAGAAACTACTTCAAAGCCCCTTTTCTCTCAAGGTAAATGTCCCTTTGTCTGCGGAGTCATTTGAAATTATTCCATTTAGTTATTCTCTTTTAAAATTGCTATTATAGCATCAAGCATTGAGGGGGAAATGAAAGTAAACACTTTGTGGTGATTCAGAAGACCTCCATTCTGGCCTCATCTGTTAGCCATTACCTATATGACCTATAAGGCTACTTCCCTATGCCTCAGTTTCCCTTTCTCTTTGAACACACTGGATTAAGTGAATTTGAAAGGCCCTGTAGGGCTGTACCTTTCTAGAATCTGATATAGGGTACTCAATGCTTGGATTCTATTTTAAGTTGTTGGAGAGCAGAAGTTTTCTGAATCTGGTTTGCCCTTCCCCCAGCACCAAGTCACAAAGTGAATCCCTCACAGGTTGTATCCTTTGCTATGGTGGTAACAGTAGTGGTTACAGGCACATCATGCAATATGTTACTATGAAACCACAAGGAATCTAGAAGATATGAATTGAAATCCTGTTTCTCCATTTCCTGAGTGACATTCAACATAGTTACTTAATCTCTCTGAGCCTTAATCTCTCTGAGCCTAAATTGTTTTCATTAATATAACAGAAGGATTGGCTCTCTTATTGCCAGGACATATTAAAGATTAAATGAGATTAAGTGAAGTCCTATATATAGCTATATTCTTATTATAGTCATGGGCTAGTGTAAGGCTTATATTCTTCTTACAGTCAAGGACTAGTGTAAGGGCATTTTGACAACTTCTTGGTGAGCCATTACCTAATGGGGCAGCATGCTCAGAGAAAGGAGTTTAGAAATGAGGTGTAGGTGCTAATAGCTGACAGCTGATTTTTTAAAAATTTTTGAACAAATAATTTCAGTTGTTCAAATGAAATTGTAACAACAACATACACAAAAAAGAAAACTCCAGATGTTCACCAGTCTTATAAATAGCTTTATATTTTAAAAAAAATAGTAGACAAATGCTGTAATATTAGGAAAATTAAGTGTGTTGTATCCAAGGACATGATCATGATTTTTTAAAGTAAAAATTTTATATATTTAAAGTTTACAACATGATGATTTTATACACACACACACACACACACACACATAGTAAAATGATTACTATAGTCACTGCCAATTAACATATCTCTTTACATAGTTACCATCTTTGTGTGTGGTGAAAATACTTGAAGTCTGCCCTCTTAGCAGATTTCCAGTATTTGATACAGTATTATTAATGCTGCACGTTAGACCTCTAGACTTATTCATCCTACTGAACTGCGACTTTGTACCTTTTAACCAACATCTCCCCCATTGCCCACCTCCCTGTCTCTAATAACTGATGTTCTATTCTCTGCTGAAATGACAAACAGAAACACAACTTACCAAAACATATGGGATGAAGTGAAAGCAGTACTAAGAGGGAAGTTTAGAGCTGTACATGCTTACATTAAAAAAGAAGAAAGATCTCAAATGAACAAGCTGATTTCACACCTCAAGGAAATAGAAAAGAAGAACAAACTATACCAAAAGTTACAAAAGTGAAGTAAATTATAAAGATCAGAATAGAAATTTCAAATTGAGAATAAAGAACAACAGAAAAAATCAACAAAACTTAGAGCTGATTAAAAAAACAAAAATAAAAACAAAATCAACAAAGCATTAACAAAACTAAGAAAAAGAGAGAGAAGCGTCAAGTAAATAAAATTAGAAATGAAAGGAGACATTACAGTGGTTGCCTTAGAAATAAAAAAGGATCGCAAGAGACTATTATGAACAACTCAATGCAAACAAATTGGGTAACTAGGAGAATTGGATAAATTCCTAGAAGCATACAATTTACCAAGAGTGAATTAAAAAGAAACAGAAAGCCTAAAGAGACTAGTAATAAACTAATTTATGAAGTAGTAATAAAAAAAAACCTTCCAACAAAGAAAAGCTCAGGCTTTGCAGCTGAATTTTACCAAAAAGTTAAAGAATAATTAATACCAGTGCTACTCAAGCTTTCTCTAGATATAGAAATAGAGGAAACACTCCCAAACTCATTTTATGAGGCCAGCATCACCCTGATAGTAAAGCCAGAAAAGACTCCACAAGAAAACTATAGACCAGTGTTCCTGATGAATATAGATGCAAAAATCTTCAAATAAATACTAGTAAACTGAATTCAAGAACATATCAAAAAGATTATACACGATGACCAGCTGGGATTTATCCCTGGGGAACAAAGTTGGTTTGACCTATGTAAAGTAATCAATGCGATACACTACATTAACAGAATGAAGACAAAAAACACATGATCATCTCAAAAGATGTAGAAAATTCGTTTCACAAAGCTCAACATCCATTCATGATATAAACTCAGCAGATTCGATATGGAAAGAAGTGCCCTTGATGCATACAACAAAGACCATTTGTGAAAAGCTCACAGCTAATATCACAATCAATGGGGAAAATTGACTGCTTTTCCTCTAAGGTCCAGTGCAAAGTCAGGATGTTCAATCTTATCATTTATATTTAACATAGTACTAGAATTAGTAGCAAGAGCAATCAGACAAGAAAAGTAAGTAAAAGGCTTCCAAATCAGAAATTAAGATGTAAAATTGTCTCTGTTTGCAGATAACATGATCCTTTATGTAGAAAACCCTGAAGAGTCCATTAAAAAAAAAACTTTTAGAACTAATACATTCAGTGAAGTTGCAGGGTACAATATCGACATACAAAGAAATCAGTTGCATTTCTTTACACCAGCAACAATCTATCTGAAAAGGAAGTCAAGAAAATCCCTTTTATGATGGCATCTATAAAAGTAAAATACTTGGGAACAAATTTAACCAAAAAGGTAATGGATCTGTACACTGAACACTAGAAAATATTGATGAAAACATTGAAGAAGACCTAAATAAGTGGAAAGATATCATGTGTTCATGAATTAGAAGACTTAATGTTGTTAAAATGTTCACAATATGTGATGTAATCTACAGATTTGATGCAATTTCTACCAAAATTTCAATGGCATTTTTAACAGATATAGAAAAAACAATTATAAAATTCCAATGGAATCACAAAAGACCCCAAATAGACAAAGAAAACTTGAGAAAGAAGAACAGAGTTGGAAGCATCACACTTCCTGATTTCAAATGACATGTTATAACCCATACATACACAGTCAACTAATTTTGACAAAGGTGCCAAGAATATATCATGGGGAAAGGATAATCTCTTCAAATAAATGGTGTTGGGAAAACTGGATATTCATGTATAAAGTAATGAAATAGGACCCCTATAATATACACCACTTACAAAAAATAATTCAAAATGTGTTAAAGACTGAAGTGGAACATCTGACAATGTGAAACTTCTAGAAGAAAACAGAGGGAAAAATCTTTTTGACATTGGTGTTGGCATTGATTTTTTTTTTTTGGATATGACACCAAAACTGAAACTAAACAAAAGAGACTGCATCAAACTAAAAAGCTTCTGTACAACAAAAGGTACAATCATCAAAATGAAAGGGCAATCTACAGAGTGGGAGAAAGTATTTGCAAACCATATATCTGGAAAAGGATTAATATCCAAATTTTTTAGGAACTCAGACAACTGAATAGCTATATGTATATGTGTGTATACATGCATATAAACACATATATGTACATATTTTTATATGTTTTATATAATGGGCAAAGGACCAGAATAGACACCTTTTCAAAGAAGACATACAAATGGCCAACAGGCATATCATCAGTAAAATGCTAAACAACAATGAGATATCCCCTCACATCTGTTAGGATGAATATTATCAAAATAAAAAGATAACAAGTGTTGGTAAGGGTGCAGAAGAAAAGCAAAGCTTGTTCACCATTAGTAAGAATGTAAATTGGTACAGCCTTTATAGAAAATAGTATGGAGATTCATAAAAACACTAAATATGGAACTACCATATGATCCAGCAATCCCTCTTCTACAAAAATACTCAAATAAAGTGAAATCAGGACTTCAAAGAGATAGCTGCAATTCCATGTTTGTTGTAGCATTATTCACAGTAGCCAAGATAGGGAATGGACCTAAGTATCTGTCAACAGATGATTGGGTAAAGAAAATGTGAGATACACACACATGCAGTGGAATATTATTCAGCCTAAAAATAAAGGAGATTCTGCCATTTACAACAATATGGAAGAACCTGGAGGACATTATGCTTCATGAAATAAGCCAGATACAGAAAGAAAAAAGCTGTATGACCTCACTTTATTGTGGAAAGTTAAAAAGCCATTAGCTGATTTTGAAGTGATCAACATAATAAAGCTTGATTAGGCTTTATTACTATTTATCAGTGTCTGTTAATTCATCCAAATTACGTGAGAAAACTATAAATCTGGAAAGGACAATAGAGGATGCCTAATGCAGTGAAGCCCTATAATGAGTGATCATTCAGGCCCTTGAGGGAGCTTTAAAAATGACAGCTATCTGTGCCTAGAACCTGGATATTATAATTAACTAGATGAAGTATGGCTGTTAGGAGTCTGTATGTTTAAAAATATCCCTGGAATATTAATGAACTGCTAATATTGAGAACTCTTGAACCAGTCAAATCCTCATTTAAGTGGTGAGGAACATGCAGTGGAAAGAGTGAGATTGAGGTCACAAAGCAGAAACTTGGTTCTTCTGATATTTAATCCTTTCCTCTTCCCACAGTACCATATGACCAAAAAAAAAAGAGTTGGTGGTTACTTTCTGAAAGCCAAGGCCATTTTGGGGATATCCTGGCTATTTGTACTGAGCCCAGATTTATGTTCTCATGCACATGATGTGGCTCATTTACCAGAGAAACATTCTACAGTGTCACACTGCCAGGCTGTTAATAGCATAAACTCTCCATAGCTAGGCTGCTCCATCAAATGGAGCAAAACGACAAGGAGATTCAAGATGTAAGTCAAGAGAGTCAGGAAGTCAAGAGAGTCAGGAACTGCTAGGAAGTCAGCACTAGAGACAAGAGGGGTTGGCATGGAGGCATTTTTGGCTATTCTCTTGGGACTTCTATTGCAATCCCATGTTGCTAGTCATGGCAAAATGAGGCAAGAACCACTTGATGGTCAAGGCACTATAAGATCAGCTTCTGTCCCAGTTCCTTTATAACCAAGGAAATAGTAGGTTTATGTATAGTTACTAAGACAGTGTAAGGTTCATTAGCAGAAATTTGCTCTCATGACTAAACATATTTACTTGATAAATGTAATATCAATATTAAGAGAAAGTATTTAATTAAAATCACATTCAAATTCATTTGGGACAAACCTTAGAAGTGTTTGTAGGCAAAAATTTCATGTATGGAAAAATATTTTCTATTTTTCTTTCTGTTTTAAAATCCATCTGTGGTAGTCACTTCTTGTTTGTAACTTTACCAAAGCTCTCATATACAGTTGATTGTGCTATTTTATTAATTTTGAAATGTTTGAAAGTTTAGAGACTGGGAATTTCAAGATGTCGATTGTAATCCTGACTTTGCCATAAACTTATAAAAGTCCTTTTTCTCCAGACTGATCCCAGGAAGAGATGATCACAAAGGGCAATTCAATTCTAAGTGTCAGTGACCACCAAAGGTACAGGCAGAAATTAAAATAGCAGGGTGCATCTTTGAGGGGTAGTTTCAAATAGGGACTGATCTTAATGCCTCTTGGGAATCAGGAATGGAATGAACAGATAATGTGTGCTTTTGTTTCTCTTTCTCTTTCTCTACCTCACTCCACACCCCACACCAAATACCTTTCCCTCACTATTCCTGCCCTTTGAATGTTATGTCTCTTACTTCAAGCTTTATCTAATGAATTATAATAAGATTTCACTAAAGTTCATAGATTTCAAGCTAACAGTGTAGGAAGTTGTTAAGGCTTAAAATAAATTACAGCAACAGATTATCGAAAGTCCTCTACTTTATACTGGTACAGAAGAAAACCTTAAACTCTAAAACAATCTGGGGTTCCACTCACTGGAATGATGTGTAATCACAGTTGAGTATACCAACCTATTTTCTTTCCTTCTCACAAGATTTAGTTACAGTCTTACTATTCAGAATCTTACTGTTAATTGCTTTGTCCAAAAGTTTAAGAATATTATTCGTGGGTGGCTGCTGGTGGGGGTGGGAGTGAGAGGAATGAGAAACACTGTGTTTCTTAAAGTTAGTGTTTCTGTGAAAATTTGAGAGCATTCATGGAGAAACAAAAACAAAATCAGGAACCATGATAATCCTTCTAGAACAATGCTTTCTCTTTCATGAGAGGCGTTATCAGACTTCATGCATAGCAGCATTTCCAGCACAATTAAATGCATGTGTATAATTTTTGAACCCTTCATTTAAAAGCCATTTGAAATCCAGAGCACAAATATCTAAAGGAAATGTTTGTTCAAAAACTTCTATCATACTTTATGCTGTAATAGTTATGTATCTTGAAACCTGGTGTTCTAATGCAGTATTCTAAAGCCATTGTCCAGGAAAAAAATGTTCACCATATGGTACATTTGGAAAAAGAGAATTTGGGGAGTCAGGAGGGAGGATGGAAGTTTTATAAAAAGATTGACTGATTCTCTGGCTTCCAAGTCCAAACATCACACAAAGGGCTCACCTTGGGTCTGTTACCCATCCTGGATTAATCATTTATGGCCATTGAGGGTGTGATTTTGTTTTTATACAACAATTGCTCTTTCAGTTTCCATGTTTATAGATAGGAAGTTTCTAGGAAATCTGGGTATAGTTTAGAGTGTGTACATATATACATATATGTATTTATGTATATATATGTATTATGTATATGTTTATATATATACACATTATATACTTGCATATACATATATAATTCATATGATTTATATAAGCTTTATAAAATAAGCATGTACATGATATAGTCCACATATCCTTATCAGTGATAAGGAGCTTGCTACTTTGTAAAGTACCTAAGTCCCTGAAGAACATAGTTGTCAGATTTTTTTGGTTTGAAAGACCATAAAAATGAAGATTGGAAGATGGCAGCAGAGTAGGAGGGCCCTAGGCTCACCTTGTTCTATGAATACAGCTAGATAGCTATCAAATCATTCTATACCCCAGAAATTGGCCTGAAGACTGATAGAATGAACTCCACAACTAAAGGGGGAGAATAGGCCACATTGAAGAAGCTAGGAAGTGTGGAGATGTGGTTTAGGAGAGAAATGGACCATGGCCACTGTGGTGGGGAGGGAGCCTCAGTTGCAGAGAAGGGTGAGAGACAGACCAGTACACAGGAGCACATGGGGAAAATAAACCCCCATAGCAATCGGCTTGGAAAGCGAGAGGGCCCGAATTTTGTGAGTTTTTGCAACCAGTGGAGCTTAAAGCCTGGAGTTCTAAAGGTCAGTGGGTTTGGCTCAGGGGTAGCACAGAAGACATCAGGGCTGTTCTTGAAAAGGAGGCAGGCAAATAGTCCAAGGGCATACAGCATGGAAACAGTGATCTGAAGAATACCTGGGGCACACAGTGGGAAGGTTAGTTGCTCATCTTGGAGCATATCCCAGAGAGACAAGTGTTTATGGAGAGGTCCCTCTGGGAATAAAGGAACTGTCAGGTGCCTTTTACCTCTCCGGCCCCTCAGCATAAACAGAGAGCCACCTGTAGGAACCAGCACAGAGATTACACTTTCTACCTAACTTGCTTAAACCATGTTCCACCCTGCCATGCTTCTGTGGAACCACACCTCCCAGTCACCCTTGCCTCAGTTCTAGCACGTTGGAACTGAACACTCAAACCTTTGCTCACACCGTATCTCTTGACTTGGGAGTTTTGTGGAGCCTTGGTTCCAGCAGTGGTGGCAACAGGTCTCATTTCACAAACAGACCAGAACACACCTAGTTAAAACTTACCACATTCAGGCCAGGGATGAAACACTGCCCAAAACAGGCAAAGAGAGAATCTACAGAAGACTGGCCTAAAGGGTAAAGCAGCCAGAACATAACAGCAGAGCACATGCAGCACACATTGGAGATATTTTCTGAAGCATCAGGCCCTGGGGAATATGGGATACTACATAGCAGGCAACCACAGGACCTCTTCTTCATAAGGCCATTACCCTCAAGGACAGGAGACGTAGCTGACTTACCTAACACAGAAAAGCAGGCACAGAGACATAAACAAAATGAGGAGACAGAGGAATTTTTCTCAAATGAAAAAAATAGAATAAGGCCACAGCCAGAGACCTAAGTGAAACAGGTATAATTCATATGCCTAACAGAGAATTTAAAGTGATGATCATAAAGATACTGAATAGACTTGAGAATAGAGTGGAAGGTATCAGTGAGAACTTTTTTTAGAAAAAAGGTTTATTTCTTTTAGAGAGAGAGAACATGAGTGGGAGGGGCAGGGAGAGAGGGAGAGAGAATCTCAAGCAGATTCCACGCTGAGCACAGAGCCTGAATTGGGGCTTGATCTCACAACTCTGATATCAAACTGAGAGTCCATCACTTAACCAACTGTGCCACCCAGGTGCCCCATCATCAGTGAGACCTTTAACACAGAGATAAGGAACAACAGAGTAGAGATAAAGGGCACCATAAATGAAATAAGAAGCATCCTTCATGGAATGAGCAGCAGGCTGGAAGAAGCAGAGGAATGAGTTAATGAGCTAGAAGACAGAGTAAAGGAAAATAATCAAGCTGAACAAAAGAGAGAAAAAAGAATTATTGAAATTGAGATTAGATTTAGGTAACTTAGTTACTCCATCAAACATAATAACATTCATATTATAGGAATCCTAGAAGAAGAAGAGAGAGAAAGGGGGGCAGAGAATTTGTTTGAAGAAGTAATAGCTGAAAATTTATCTGATCTGGGGAAGGAAACAGATATCCAGATCAAGGAGGCACAGAGAACCCCCAACAAAATCAACAAAAGCAGATCCACACCAAGTAATTAAAATGGCAAAATAGAGTGATAAAGAAAAAAATATTAAAAGCAATAAGAATGTACTATATGGTGGCTAATGAACATAATAAAAAAGAAAGAAAAACTAGGCTTGAATAAAATATTTTATGTTGTAAAAAAATAAAAGCAGTAAGAAAAAAGAAGTCAGTTATGTACAAAGGTAACCCCATAAGGCTATCATTGGATCTTTCAACAGAAACTTTCCAAGCCAGATAAGAGTAGCATGATATATTCAAAATGCTGAATGGGAAAAAATGTGCACCCAAGAATACTCTATCCTGCAAGGCTATTGTTCAGGATAGGAGAGATAGAGTTTCCCAGACAAACAAAAACTAAGGGAGTTCATGATCACTAAAACAGCCCTGCAAGAAATCTTAAAGGGGACTCTTTGGGTGGAAAGGAAAGACCAAAAATGACAGCATGAATGTGGGAAACACAAAAGCAGTAAAAATGAATATTTCTATAAAAAGTCAAGGAACTCACAAAATAAAAGGATGTAAAATATGACACCATGTACCTAAAATGTGGGGAGGAGGGGAGTAAAGAACAGGCTCAAACGTAAATGACCATCAACTTAATATAGACTGCTATGTGCAGAAGATGTTACTTACAAACCTAATGGTAACCACAAATGAAAAACCACTAATAAATATGGAAACAGTAAAGAGAAAGAAATCCAAATATATCACTAAAGAAAACAAGCAAACAACGAAAGAGAGAAAAACAAGAAAGAATCAGAGAAAATCTTCAGAAACAACAAAAAAGAATAATAAAATGGCAATAGATACACATCCATCAATAATTACTTTGAACACAAATGGACTAAATGCTCCAATCAAATGACATAGGGTGACAGAGTGGATAAAAAAACAAGACCCATGTAAATGCTTCCTACAAGAGACTCATTTTAGACCTTAAACACACTTGCAGATTGCAAGTGAGGGCATGGAAAACATTTTTCATGCAAATAGATGTCAAAAGAAAGAGTAGCAATACTTCTATTGGACAAAATAGATTTTGAAGCAAAGACTATAACAAGAGACATAGAAGGACACGATATATAATAATAAAGGGGACCATCAAACAAGAAAATAAAGTAATTCTAAATATGTATGCACACAACATGGGAACACCCAAATACATAAAACAGCTAATAACAAACATAAAGGAACTAATCAATAATAATACAATAATACAAGGGGACTTTAGCACTGCACTCACATCAATGGGCAGATCATCTAAACAGAAAACTAAGAAGGAAACGATGGCTTTGAATGACATACTGGACCAGATGGATTTAACAGATATATTCAGAACATTCCATGATCAAAGTCATACCACGCATCTTTTCTCACCACAACACTATGAAACTAAAAGTCAACCACAAGAAAAAATCTGGAAAGACCACAAATACATGGAGGTTAAATAATGTGCTACTAGACAACCAGGAAATAAAAGAAGAAATACAAAAGCATGTGGAAACAAATGAAAATGAAAACACAGGGGCGCCTGCGTTGCTCAGTCAGTGAAGCATCTGCCTTTGGCTCAGATCATGATCCCAGCGTCTTGGGATTGAGTCCCGCATTGGGCTTCCTGCTCAGCAGAGAGTCTGCTTCTCCCTCTGACCCTCCCCTGCTCATGCTCATGCTCATGCTCTCTTTCTCAAATAAAATCTTAAAAAGAAAAGAAAAGAAAATGAAAAAACACTTGTCTAAACCTTTGGGATACAGCAAAAGCAGTTCTAAGAAGGAAGTTTATAACAATACATACTTACCTCAAGAAGCAAGAAGAATCTCAAACAACCTAACCTTATTCCTAAAGGAGATAGAAGAAGAACAATAAATAAAACCTAAAACCAGCAGAAGGATGGAAATAATAAAGATTAGGATAGTAATGATATAGAAACTTTAAAAACCCCAATAGAACAGATCAATGAAACCAGGAGCTGGTTCTTTGAAAAAAATCTATAAAATTGATAAACCTCTAACCAAACTTATCAGAAAAAAAGAAAAGATTCAAATAAATAAAATCACAAATGAGAGAGGAGAAATAACAAGCAACACCACAGAAAAACAAGCAATTATATGGGAATATTATGAAAAAATAAGTGCCAACAAATTAGATAAATTCTCACAAACATATGAACTACCAAAACTGTAAAAGGAAGAAATAGAAAATTTGAACAAACCCATAACCAGTAATGAAATTGAATTAGTAATCAAAAAACTTACAACAAACAAATGTCCAGGGCCAGGTGGTTTCACTGGTGAATTCTACCGAACATTTAAGGAAGAGTTAATACCTATTCTTCTCCAACTATTCTAAAAAATAGAAAAGGGAGGAAAACTTTTAAATTCATTCTGTGAGGCTAGCATTACCCTGATACCAAAACCATATAAAGACACCGCTAAAAAAGAGAACTACGGGCCAATATGTCTGATGAACATAGATACAAAAATCCTCAATAAACTACTAGCAAACTGAATTCAACAATACATTAAAAAAATCATTCACCACAATCAAGTGAGATATATTCCAGGGTTGCAAGGGTGGTTCAGTATTCACACATCAATCAACATGATGCATCACATCAATAAGAGAAAGGATAAGAACTATATAATCATTTCAATTGATGCAGAAAAAGCATTTGAAAGAGTACAACATCTATTCATTATAAAAACCATCAACAAAGTAGGTTTACAGGGAACATACGTCAACATAATAAGGCTTTATATGAAAAACCCACAGCTAACATCATCCTTAATGGGGAAAACTGAGATCTTTTCCCTGAAAGTCAGGAACAAGACAAGGATGTGCACTCTCACCAGTTTTATTCAACATAGTTACTGGAAGTCCTAGCCACAGCAGTCAGACAAGAAAAAACAAAAATAAAAGGCATCCAGATTGGTAAGGAAGAAGTGAAAGTTTCACTTTTTGCGGGTGACATGATAATATATATATAGAAATCCTTAAAGACTCCACCAAAAGACTGCTAGAGCTGATAAACACATTCAGTAAACTCACAGGATACAAAATCAATGTACAGAAATCTGTTGCATTTCTATATACCAATAATGAAGCAGCAGAAAGAGAAATCAAGGAATCAATCCCATTTATAACTGGACCAAAAACCATAAGATACCTAGGAATAAACCTAACCAGAGAGGTAAAAAATCTGTACTCTGAAAACTATAAAACACTGATGAAAGGAACTGAAGACAACACCAAGGAATGGAAAGACATTCCATGCTCATGGAGTGGAAGAACAAATATTGTTTTAATGTCTACACTACCCAAAGCAACCTATACATCTAATGCAGTCCCTCTGAATACCAACAGCATTTGTCACAGAACTAGAACAAACAGTCCTAAAATTTGCATGGAACTGCAAAAGACCCCAAACAGCCAAATCAACCTTGAAAAAGAAAAGCAAAGCTGGAGGCATCAAAATTCCAGACTTCAAGTTAACATTAGAAAGCTGTGGTAATCAAAACAGTTTGGTGCTGGCACTAAAATAGACACATAGATCAATGGAAGAGAATAGAAAACCCAGAAATAAACCCACAATTATATGGTCAGTTCATCTTCAACAAAGCAGGAAAGAATATCCAACGGGAAAAAGGCAGTCTCTTCAACAAATGGTGTTGGGAAAACTGGACAGCATCATGCAAAAGAATGAAACTGGACAACTTTCTTACACCATACACAAAAATAATTCCAAAATGTGTTAAAGAACTGAATGTGAAACCTGAAACCATAAAAATTCTAGAAGAGAACACAGGTGGTAATTTCTCGGACATTGGCTGTAGCAACATTTTTCTCTATAGGTCTCTTGAGTAAACTATTGGGAACACCTCAAAATAAAAAGCTTCTGCACAGCAAAGGAAACAGTCCACAAAACTAAAAAGCCATGGAATGGAAGAAGATATTTGCAAATGACATATCTGATACAGGGTTAATATCCAAAATGTGTAATACTCAACACCCAAAAAACCAAATAATCCAGTTACAAAATGTGCAGAGAACATGAACAAACATTTGTGCAAAGAAGACATACAGATGGCAACAGACACATGAAAAGATGCTCATCATCAGTTATCATCTGGGAAATGGAAATCAAAACTGCAGTGAGATATCACATCACCCATGTCAGAATGCCTAAAATCAACAATACAAGAAACAACAGGGATTGGGAAGGATGTTGGAGAAAAAGGAAGCCTCATGCACTGTTGGTAGGAATGCAAACTAGTGTAGTCAGTCTGGAAAACTGTGGAGGTTGCTCAGAAAGTTAAAATAGAGCTACCCTATGATCCAGCAATTGCAGTACTGGGTATTTACCCAAAGAATACAAAAACACTAATTCAAAGGGATGCATGCACTCCTATGTTTATAGCAGCCTCATTTACAATACTAAAATAGGGAAGCAGCCCAAGTGTCCATTGGTTGATGAATGGGTAAAGATGATAGGGTATATGTATATACATATAATGGAATGGAATATTACAATGGAATATTATTCTGTCAAAAAAAGAATGAAATCTTGCCGTTTGCAATGACATGGATTGAGCTTGAGAGTATGGGGCTAAACAAAACAAATCAGTCAGAGAAAGACAAGTACCATATGATTTCACTCATATGAAACAAAACAAATTAGCGAAGAGAAAAAATAGAGGGAGACAAACCAAGAGGCAAACTGCTAACTATAGAGAACAAACTATAGGAGAGGGGAAGTGGGTGGGGGGATGGGTGAAACAGGTGATGGGGATTAAGGAATGCACTTGTGATGAGCACCGGGTGATGCGTGGAATTGTCTCACTATGTCATACAACCTGAAGTTAATATAACTCTGTATGTTAACTAACGGGAATTAAACAGAAAATCTTAAAAAGAGAAAAACAGATTTTGGATTCAGAACACCCTTGGGTTAGAATCCCTTTGCCACCTCGTACGTAGCTCTGTTAATTTGAGGAATTCACTAAACCCCCAGTTTTCCCTCTTGCTTTTTGTGAAGTTAAAGTGAAATATATGTGAAAACACTTTACAAAGAGTATGATTTACAAGGTAAAGTGAAAGTGTTATTAGCTGGTCAGTTAGTTGAGGGGCTGGCCAGCTCCTCAGACTTCCTTCATGAGGCAACATCTCTAATGTGATCATTGATATTCTCTCTAGAAGAGTGTTGCTATGATTATGACCCAGGTAAATGGTTCTTCCAGAGCCTCCAGCATGCAGAGCGCAGCCCAGATTAGTTACTCAATACACAGTATTGTCCTAGGCACTTCTTGGCTTACAAAACTTTAACTGTAGATGTTTGGAACAGGAGACTGAATACTCTTATTTTGGCTTTTATTGTTATATCCATATTACTGTTCATAATAACTTTGTCCTCAGCTGACAATCAGGACTTTTATTGACAATACGGATAGCTCAGTAGTAAATGACAGCAACCGACCCAACTTCTTAAGCACACGGTTTCTAATAATTCCACCTGGAGCTTGTGATGTATTTCTATTCATATGCACTTCAAAGTTTCTCTTTTTTTTCTTTTCTTTAAATGCTTGTGATTTGACCTTGCATCATTTTAGTAGAATACAATTTAGCACCATCAAATTCTTCAGGCAAGCTCTGATGTGGAAAAAGTCAAGAGGGATCTTCTCTAAAGTCACTTCTAGGCAGTACCTTAACCTGGGCTTTCAGAAGCAGGGTCAGATGGATTTGGGGCCTTTTTCTTTGCACAGATGTTCTTAGTTGGAGCTTTTAGTGCCTTCTTCATCTCATGGGATGGTTCCTCTTGCCTGTGTTGTACAGTATGGTGCATGCACTGAGGAATCTCAACTTTTTCTTTTGTCAGCCGTTAGAGCGTTGGCTGCTGCAGCTGGCTACCCAGAAATGACTTTCATATAACCTTTAACATTTGTTTCTTATGAGAAAATTGCTTTTGACATCCATTTTTAAGTTAGCTGTGGTTTTTCAAGAACATATCCCTCACAAAAAACTACTATATGCCAGTAGTAAATGCATTAGTAGCTAAGAAGCCCAGTCTTGCAACTACTATGTCTGTCTTAAGTCGTGGTGTAATACTTTCAAGAATTTACCTATTCTTGAATAGTCCCCTGATAATATATTTAGATATAAACAGATACATTTGGCCTAGCAGTATATATACCTTTCATCAAAATGACTGTCATAAATAAGAAAGGCCCTACAGGAGTGTTATTCATTGGTAGCGCCTTGTATAGATTAGGGACTGTGTTAATTATTATGTTTCTTTCATTTAATATTTAAAATATCCTTAAAAGTTCAACATTAATATTCTAGTTTGTCAAAGGAGGCAAAGGAAGAAGAGAATTTCAGTAATCTGTGCAAGGCTGTAGAGAAAGGATTTATGCTCAACTCAGACTCCAACACCCATGAATTGTGTGGAGCTCCTCAGTGACCTGTCCTGTTGGTGCCCCCCCTTTCCTGCTCCTACATCTTGATCACTATGTTCAAAATCAAAATATAATTCTCATGCTTATTTTTTTAATAATATTTACTTTGTTATATTAGCCACCATACAGTACATCCCCAGTTCTTGATGTAATGTTCCATAATTCATTACTTGCATATAACACCCAGTACACCATGCAATACGTGCCCTCCTTAATACCCATCACCAGCCTATCCCAATCTCCCACCCCCCTCCCCTATGAAGCCCTCAGTTTTTTTCCCAGAGTCCACAATCTCTCATGGTTCATTCCCCCTTCTGTTTACCCCCCCTTCTTTCTTCCCTTCCTTCTCTTACCGATCTTCCTATTTCTTATGTTCCATAAATGAGTGAAACCATATGATAATTGTCTTTCTCTGCTTGACTTATTTCACTTAGCATAATCTCCTCCAGTCCTGACCATGTTCCTGAAAATGTTGTATAATCATTCTTTCTGATGGCTGAGTAATATTCCATTGTATATATGGACCACATCTTCTTAATCCAGTCATCTGTTGAAGGGCATCTCGGCTCCTTCCATGATTTAGCTATTGTGGAGAATGCTGCTATGAACATTGGGGTGCATATGGCCCTTCTCTTCACTACATCTGTATCTTTGGGGTAAATACCCAGTAGTGCAATTGCTGGATCATAGGGTAGCTCAATTTTTAACTTTTTAAGGGACCTCCACACTGTTTACTTTATCCAGTCATATTTTTACATTAATGCCAGGCATAGAGAAATTCATGTTCCTTATATCTTTTTGACAAAGATACAATTCAAATTTCCTAGCGCACAAACTTAATTCTTAAAAAAAAAATTCTTACCCATGCCTCCCTCGTGAGCAAGAACTGTAATTAAAACTTTAGTGGTTAGCAATTCCCANATCTTTGGGGTAAATACCCAGTAGTGCAATTGCTGGATCATAGGGTAGCTCAATTTTTAACTTTTTAGGGGATCTCCACACTGTTTACTTTATCCAGTCATATTTTTACATTAATTCCAGGCATAGAGAAATTCATGTTCCTTATATCTTTTTGACAAAGATACAATTCAAATTTCCTAGCACACAAACTTAATTCTTAAAAAAAAAATTCTTACCCATGTCTCCCTCGTGAGCAAGAACTGTAATTAAAACAGTGGTTAGCAATTCCCGNTGGCCTAGCAGTATATACCTTTCATCAAAATGACTGTCATAAATAAGAAAGGCCCTACAGGAGTGTTATTCATTGGTAGCGCCTTGTATAGATTAGNCATTCATGTTTAAAATGATAGCAATTTAAAAATATAATTAGCTCAAAGCAGGATTCCACAAAATTTGCCCTTCATGCATGAGCTGAATGACCTGTTCACATACAGAGAAATATGGCAGCGCCTATCTCAGGAGGACAAAATTTTAAGGCTTGAAGATCCTCACACTGCCTGTATTGAGAAACACAGCTCCTACATGATTGTCTTTAAACTGAACCCCAGCAAAAGAATGAAAATGATAAGAAATTTATAATTTTTAATTTATAATTTATAATTCTTACTTAGGGAAGGAAAGTAAAATTCTCACCGCCCCACCATTCTATTATTGATTATACTATTGTTATAGTTATTTTTATTGAAGCCATACTGTGTGCCAGACATTGTGCTAGGTGTTTTATTTACATTCTCCAAGTACCCTTGTGAGGAGATATTATTAACATCATATTTTTTGATTCGGTAATTCCAAATGCTGATGCATATAGAATTTGTCATACAAAAGGAATCAGCCAACTAATAAATGACAGAATTGGTATTCAAAAAACATTCCCTTGACTCTAAAAGTCCATGTGCTTGTCACCAGGTTGTAGCTGCTCCACTGAAGTAAAGGAGAGGAAGAGCTAGGAGATGTACCTGCTATGCCCAGCTTCTTGGGTTAATGGAAAAGAAGCACAGAATAGTTGAGAAGTGTGCTTGCATTTCTATATGCAAACTCTTGCAGTGTTAGTTTGAAAACATCTAAAGATATTCTTTGCTTATATTCTACAGCTTGGAGTGTCAGGAGTTATAGATGAAAGTATCATGAGTTTTTTGTTTGTTTTTCTTTCAAAATTGCGTTTAAATTCTAGTTAGTTAACATATAGTGTAGTATTGGTTTCAGGAGGAGAATTCAACGACTCATCACTTACATGTAACATCCATTGCTCATTACATCACGTGCTGTCCTTAATGCCCATCACCCATTTAGCCCATTCTCCCACCTCCCTCCCCTCCAGCACCCTCAGTTTGTTCTCTATAGTTAAGAGTCTCTTATGGCTTGCCTCTCTGTTTTAATCTTATTTTCCCCTCATTTCCCAAATGTTCATCTGTGTCCTTTCTTAAATTCCACATGTGAGTGAAATCGTATGTTATTTGTCTTTCTCTGACTGACTTATTTTGCTTAGCATAATACCCTCTAGTTCCATCCACATTATTGCAAATGGCAAGATTTCATTCTTTCTGATGGCTGAGTAATATTCCATTGTGTGTATATATATATATACTTCATCTCCTTTATCCATTCATCCATTGATGGATATTTGGGCTCTCTCCATAATTTGGTTATTGTTGATAGTGCTGTTATACGTTTATAGTGGCAGTATCATGTGTGTTTGTTTGTTTTTAAGAAAAAACAATTTTGTCTCTGGAAAGAAAATGGAGAATTGTGTATAGTTTACAAGGGTCGTTCTTACAGAGACACATATAGCCAGGCCCTGAATATTTTCACTGATTTTGCATAAGACTTTTCAGGAGAGGCTTGTTTATCCCAATGAATGATATAAGGAAAAGTCAGGTTCTGGTATTCTTTTTTTTTTTTTTAAGATTTTTATTTATTTATTCGACAGAGATAGAGACAGCCAGTGAGAGAGGGAACACAAGCAGGGGGAGTGGGAGAGGAAGAAGCAGGCTCATAGCGGAGGAGCCTGATGTAGGGCTCGATCCCAGAATGCCGGGATCACGCCCTGAGCCGAAGGCAGACGCTTAACTGCTGTGCCACCCAGGCGCCCCCATGTTCTGGTATTCTAATAGCCATAGATAAGTGATTAAGTTCACATTATGTTAAATTTTTAAATAAGTGAGGAATGACATTAAATGTGAACTAGTTGAATCATATATACTTATTTATTTGTAAGTTCTTATATTTTAGGAATATTCACCCACTGTCTTTGAAACGTCCCTCAATTCCCATGTAGTTGTAGTTTTGCTTGTGGTTGTTAGAGTTTGTTTACTTTTTTGATTTGCCTTGCTGAAATTCTTATTATGTAGCCAAAACTGTGTATCTCTTCCTGTATTAAATTTGACTTAAATATTAGGCTTCAAAAGGCCTTTTACATCCATCCAAACATTACTAAACCATTTGCTAATATGTTTTTATACTTTAGTGGTTTAACATTTTAATTAAAATTTAATAGGTCTTCATCAGATTACAGAAATTGGCACGTGATCATCTTGAAAAATTTAAACAATACAGAAATGTATGATGAAGAAAGTAAAAAGAGCCCAAAACAATAGAATTAAAAACTTAAGATATGTTGAAAATATTTTTTCAGATATATTAGTGATGTGTACATTATGTCTGAGAGAGAGAGTGTGTGTGTGTATGTGTGTGTGTGTATTGCTCTATACACTTATGCATTCTGCTGTCACTTCTCAGTGACAATATGTCGTGGTGCTTTTCTCGTGTCAATTAATATAAATATTCCTCGTTATTGTCAGTGTCTTCACAGTGCACCATTTAATAGATTTACTATAATAGTTTATTAACCATCTGTTTCCAATTTCTCATTATTTAAACAAGTGTTCAGCTAAATCATTTGTGAGCATGTGTGTGTGTGTACCTTTACCAAATTGTCATATTATTTCTTTATGATGCATTTCTAAACTTGGAATTGTTGAACCAAAGAATATTGCTATTTAAAATCTTGATATATATTTCTAAAAGAGTCACTATAAATATTGAGCCATTTTCAACTTTTAACATCTGCTTAATCGTTACAAACCTGATACTCAGAAGCGCATATCTCATTAAAAGTATATTTAAATGCCAGAGAAGTTAGCACACACATCCCAAGTGTAAGATTAGATAAAGTTCTCAATTTAATTTGCCAAGAATACAAGTTTGTATTTTAAGTAAAATGGCCACACAAGGTAGGAACAGATGTAGCATATTTTGATGTAGTTTTTCTTGGCTCCATGCAGTTGCCAATTATACTTTCTAGACAAATTTGCATCTTGCCTGATTCATGAAACTCTAGACTTCCTTTCCCACTGCCCTTTTATACCCAGAGTTTGTAATCCCATTGCAGAGGGACTGACAAAAACAGTCTACTGTGTTTTATTTCAGGGCATGTGTGCACAGTTTTTTAACCAAAATTAACACAGAAAATCTATATTCTCACTTGGGTGGTGATGAGCGTGGTGTTGGACTTGAAGAAATGAGAGTAGAACCTAAATATCCCTAAATAATGTCTGCTTCTCTCTTCCTGGTATCCCTAGATAAACAGACAAAGGGAGTATTTCATGCAGAGAAAAAAAAAACATGAACAAAATCATGAAATAGTAGAGAGTGTGTTGGAATTTCACAATGTTGTCAGTCCATCAAGCATGGTTGTATACATGGCTCAAAGCATTTCAGTGTTGCAGCAGTGTAAAGTGTAAGTCAAAAGTTGTAAGAAATGAGAATTGGAAAAGATGTAGTCTATTTTAAAGAGTTTGGATTTTCTTCAACAGGCAGTTGGGAACTATTAGTCTTAGGCAATGCAGTGATATGGGTCGATTTGAAATGCAGGTAGCTCTGGCATTTTTGTGGAGACTGGATTACAGGAGAATGCACATGAAGAAAGTAGAGTGAGAAGGGTGATGGGAGTCATACTGGCAAGAACTGATGGTGGACTGCAGTAACTAGTGTTAATAGGAAGAGAGAAAATAATCTTTGAGAAAGATAAAGTTGACAGGACTTTGTGAAAGATTTTATGAATGGAGGAGGGAGGAAGTATCAAGGATTACTGGTTTATATGTTGAATAGGGAGAGTTAGATTTAATACAAGTTTTAATTTCACCAAGAACAAATGAAGTGATAGGTGGCAGAGGTATTGAGGATTTGTGCAAAAAAGTGGTCATTATAATTTAATATCAAGTTTATATGGATAAGGAGGGAAGAAAATATATTAAAGAAATCAGGGATATGAATAGATGGTAGTATCTATGGTCCTGGAAGGATGTTGGAATCATATTTCTAGACGAAATGAGCTGGAAAGATAGGAAGTGAGAAACGGAGAGTGGGCTATTTGAAATTGAGATTATGGAGGGGTTAAAATTATCTGTAGTTGCCAAGTAGAAGTATGACTATCTACAATGGGATGGAGTACAATGGAAGGAAGGAGGTTAAGATACTGAGAGCTCAGAGTATTGTGAGAATTTTCTATGGGAATATTAAATCATGAGGAATCATGAAAGGAATAGGGAGTACAGTGTCCAGAACTGCATGGGATAGAGTTCTGAAGGAGTGAAAATTCTTATGGCATTAAAAACTTGAAAGGCAGCCATGGCACTGTTTATTTAGAGATGACCATTGTGACCATCCAACCCATGCCACAACCTTAGAAAATACTGCCAGTCTACAGCCTAGAAGGGCAGGTTTACACATGTATTACATAATGGTATCAACCCTGGGCCACAGATTAGTGGAATAGGGATGGACACCTGACCATCATATTTTTATCAGATGACTCACATTCTTATTTTTGGAAGATGTAATTGACACCCATTGACTGAATCAGTCATTACTAGGGAATCAAGTTTAAGAGTCCTGTAGATTCATGGGTTGAGGCTTCAGTTTTGGGGTATCCTTCCTGATTAACCATAAGTGTTTGCTGAGAATTAAGCAGAGAAGGCACATCTGAGAGAGAAACAGAAGAACGAAGCAACACACACCCACCCACACACACTCACATAGAAAAAAGATCGTTTAAATTCCAAATTCCCATGAGCCCTTATTTTTCCTATTATATTCCCCAANCTTCCACTATGAGCCTGCTTCTTCCTCTCCCACTCCCCCTGCTTGTGTTCCCTCTCTCGCTGGCTGTCTCTATCTCTGTCGAATAAATAAATAAAATCTTTAAAAAAAAAAAAAAGATCGTTTAAATTCCAAATTCCCATGAGCCCTTATTTTTCCTATTATATTCCCCAAAATTCTCATATATCTTTATAATACATCTTATATTTGGTTGAGCTGGTTTGATTGGGTTCCTCCTCCATGCAACCACATTTGCTCTAATAGAGCAACTATGATTTACTCATTTATTCTACAAGCATTTAATGAATGCTTAGTAAGGGCCTGGACTGTTGGAAAATACCAAGATGGGCAAATGTGATTCCAACCAGTAGGAAAATCGATAGTAGAGAAAAATATATAATTAAAACACAGTTTTATTTAATGAGTGCTAGACAAGAGGTGGGTGCTAAGTATTATGACGTCAGCTGACAACGATAAAATATGTTAGTTGAATCTGAACAGTCTTATAGAGTCACGTCAAATGAGACTTGAAATGTAAATTTCTTTTGAAGGATGAGTAGATACATGCAAAAGGAAGTAGAATAGCTAGACTGAGAAGAGAAGGAGAGATGGTAGCTTAGGACTGCGTCCTTGAACAATTCCAACATTTAAGGGTGAGGTAGATTGGATAAATTGGCAAAGGAAAAAAAAGGGGCAAAGGCAGAGTGTGGTGATGCAGGCCGAAGGAAAAGAGAGTTCAAGGGGACAGATGTCATTAGACTGACCATCACGGAGAGGTTGAGAAAGTTTACATTATTGGCATACAGTAGATTCATAACTCTAGTTGGACAGGTTTCAGTGTAGTGGCGAGAACAATATCAGGTTGGAATGCCGGTGTAGGAGGTGAGGAACTAGAGAGAGTCAACAAAATTTTAGAAATTGGCTTTGAAGGCTAATAGAGCAAAGGCTAAAGTGAGAAGTGGAACCACAGGATAATTAAGAGGCTAATGCTTGACTACCTTATAATGAGACTAAATATGGTATATATCAATGTCTACAGGAGAAGTTATTAAATGATGTAATTAATTAGATTTTTTGGAAAAGGTTTAGATTATTCATAGAGATGTTTAAACTTGGCTTTCTTTGGACTAGTCCAAAAAGAAGGGACCCCAAATGTCCCAAAATAAATAATGAAAAGCTTGAATAGTATCTTCTTAGGATTTGGGTGGATTATTGTGAAGCCTTTTAAAGTAATGTCTAGTAATAACAATGATAAAAATAAAACTGCTTAAAAATTAATCTTAAGTCAAAAACAAAGTGCAATGCAATATAGAAACAACATGATTTCTATTTTGTCATTCAAATACACAGAAACAGTGGAAAAGACTGGAAAGAAATAATAAACTGTTGAGCAGTCATCTTGAACAGTGAGATTACTCTGGTGATTTTAATTTTCTTTCCTTTTTTAATATACAAGTCACCAATTTTAACTTATAATAATAAGCATTTGTTAATTTTATAACCAGAAATAAACAAATATTTTTATATACTAGATGGGTTAAACATGCTATGTATTTCTCTAGAAGATATAAATCATGTGCTTTTAACTGTTTTACATTCTCCTATTTATTATATCATCATCATCATCATCATCATTATCTCCTTTTACAATGTATCTCCAGCCCTACCCAAAGTGCATGCTCCAGGTTTCTCAACTCTTGAATATTGCACAGAAACAATGAAGATTTTCAGAGTGTGCATATGTCTGTATGTGTATGCATGTGTTTAGATGATGATGGAAACATATTTCAGGTTCTTTCTTAACTGAAACAATTTTACATCTAGTTTAATTTTTCAATTCTGTATTCAGACTAATATATTTAGAATCATTTCCAATGAAGCCATGAAAACTAATGCTATGTCAATTAATGGTGAGTGTGTGGGCAAAAGGGAGCCTATGTGACTGATTGGGACTTCTTACTCCTTTATTAAAAAAAAGTGAAATCTTGAAGGGATCCAATTTACTGCTATTAATGATGCAAGTGAGCTTAATTTATAACTCCACTAAGAGCAAAGAAAGAATTTTTTTCAATGTGGATTGCAAAAACTGTGAAAATCATGACACCAAGATATTACCTTCTCATTGTATTCTCAAAGTATTTCAGCTTCTTCTTTTTAGAAATAATTTGAGATGAAAATCTCCAGCATTAACATTTAAAGTAGTGAGCTTCTCTGAAGTGTCTTATTGTCTGCAAGCCTTTAATTTAACTTAATGCCTCAGTGCGAATACTATCAGGGTCACATGTTGTCTCTAGCACCACCTGGATATACGTAGAAATCCTTTACAACTACTGTAGACTTGGGGGTTCAAAGCAAATGCCATGCTCTACCTGAAACTGTTAGCTTGCAATGTGGGTTACCTACACATTTCTCTGAAATACAAGATGGCCATCTATAGTGAGTGACCCTGAAATCAACCAGATCAGTGATCTAATGTGACAGCCTATCTCTCAATGGGAATAACGACAGCCTAGGATTGTCTGCCTTTCTCTGATGCAAAAAAGAGACAAAAAGAAAGAAATAGCTTAGGATGAACTTTCACAAAGTGGATTAAGGATAAGCTATTTGCTTGATTGTGCTGTTTGAGTCAGTTATTTAATAGAGAGCTCAGAAAATTTAAATTTAAATATCAGCAAGTTCATAAACAAGAAACCAGATGAGTTAGAGAAATTGAAAAATCTACTAACTAACCTCCAAATATTCTTTAAAATCATGGCCATTTTTCTATTAAAAAAAACATAAACAAAACTAGCAAAAGTCTCTATGAAAGGTACTATCTGAAACGATTAGAGAGGCATACCAGATCTGGTCAAGATGGTGCAACAAACACACACTTTAACCCACCTTTTACGCTCCAAGCGTATGGCAGTGACAGATAAAATATTAGAAAGGAAAACCAAATGAGACAAGTGAAAAAGCAATTTGAAAACAATGTAATATCTGTATGAACCAAAAGAACAACAGAAAACCAGGATACTAAGATGGACTGAAGCTGCAGCTCTTCTAGACTCTGTTTGTTAAGCAGGCAGGTGTAACCAGCAGTTGTGCTCCTGTGTGGTATTAGAAACTTAAAAGCCTTTCTTTAAAGATACTGTGCCAGAGAAAAGTTCATTGATGGAAATCAGACCCTGAGTTGGCACTCCCCATCTTTAATTGGGAAATTGTTTGTAATTATGAAACTTAGAGGAAGATCAGTTTCTATGGAGTCAAAAGTGTAAACAAAAATGGTGCTTACCCCAAAGATAGAGATGTAGTGAAGAGAAGGGCCATATGCACCCCAATGTTCATAGCAGCATTGTCCACAATAACTAAATCATGGAAGGAGCCGAGATGCCCCTCAACAGATGACTGGATTAAGAAGCTGTGGTCCATATATACAATGGAATATTACTCAGCTATCAGAAAGAACGAATTCTCAACATTTGCTGCAACATGGACGGCACTGGAGGAGATAATGCTAAGTGAAATAAGTCAAGCAGAGAAAGACAATTATCATATGATTTCTCTCATCTATGGAACATAAGAACTAGGAGGATCGGTAGGGGAAGAAAGGGATAAAGAAAAGGGGGGTAATCAGAAGGGGGAATGAAACATGAGAGACTATGGACTATGAGAAACAAACTGAAGACTTCAGAGGGGAGGGGGTGGGGGAATGGGATAGACTGGTGATGGGTAGTAAGGAGGGCACGTATTGCATGGTACACTGGGTGTTATACGCAACTAATGGAGCATCGAACTTTACATCGGAATCTGGGGATGTACTGTATGGTGACTAACATAATATAATAAAAAATCTTATAAAAAAAA
>NC_048238.1:103762420-103854691 GCF_002007445.2 Ailuropoda melanoleuca | reverse complement strand
GAAGGGGGGAAACAGAAGGGGGAATGAACCATGAGAGACTGGACTCTGGGAAACAAGCTGAGGGCTTCAGAGGGGAGGGGGGTGGGGGAATGAGATAGGCCGGTGATGGGTAGTAAGGAGGGCACGTATTGCATGGTGCACTGGGTGTTATACGCAAGTAATGAATCATGAGACATTGCATCAAAAACTGGGGATGTACTGTATGGGTGACTAATATAACAAAATAAAAATTAAAAAAAATATATATTTAAAAAAAAAGATAAATGAACAGAAAGTGACATTATCCATTTGTTGGCTCTGTGACTCTCTGAACGATGGCTAATGATTGACATCATAAGTAAAACTAGGGTCTGGGTGGGACTTGGTGGGTTTGGTGGATACATCTATATAAATGTGAGACAAAGAAAGATTATCAGAGAGAAATTGTGTGTGGGGTAGGGAGAGAAGAGGAAGAGAATGAGAAAGGAAAACCCTCTATTAAACATAAGCCTGCACACCAAAATTCTAAAATATAGTAAGAAACATGCTAAGAAAGGCAGACAACAAAATCATATTTAAAAACATATATTTATTATAAATGAAATCAATTTTGTGAAGAAATATTAAAAAGACTGTAAAATTAGTATGTTTAAGGAAAGAAAAACTACAGATCAGTATCCACAATATCATTTATCTGCCACCGATATACAAAAATCATTAAGACAATTTGGAAGAACAGTAATTATGGGAATTTGTCCTGTCACATATTAACATTATTTTTTTAAAAACGTGGTAATTGAGACAGAATCATATTGGTAGAAAGATGGCAAATAGACAAGTGGAACAGAAGACAGTCTAGAAACAGATCCACTTACACATGGAAAC
The DNA here is from genome assembly GCF_002007445.2 of Ailuropoda melanoleuca. Taxonomy (NCBI): domain Eukaryota; kingdom Metazoa; phylum Chordata; class Mammalia; order Carnivora; family Ursidae; genus Ailuropoda; species Ailuropoda melanoleuca. Next base: position 103,853,827 of record NC_048238.1, on the reverse strand, counting down.
TTAATATATGAAAGAGATGGCAATTCAAAGCTGTGGGAGATAGTAGAGATTATGCAGGAAAATTGGTCATCCATATGGAAAAAATTAAATTAGATTGTGTATAACACAGGCACAAAAATAAATCCAGGTGAATTTAATAACTGAATGTGACAATCAAAACTTTAACACTTTTAGAATACAGTAAAGAAGACTGGCTCCATGGTTATAGGATAGGAAAGTATACATTAAAAAACACAGAACAAAAGAAAAAATAAAACAATCCTAAATCTGGTTCACATTATAGTAAAGAGCTTTGGTTAAGATCCATAAAGAGTGAAAAGTTAAGTGACAGGTTGGGAAATTTTATTTGCAACATGTATTGCTGAAGAAGGTTTAATATTTGAAATTTATAAAGATCTACAATAAAAAAGGAAAAATAATGCTTAGATGATGGTACATCAAAATGGAAAACTCTGCAGCTGTTAAATAATAAAGCAGTTCTGTACCTTCTGATAAGGAAATATATCTAAAAAATGTTAATGGAAATAAGTCTCAGAACAGCGTGTATAGCATGCTACCCTTTGAATATATATATATACATATATATTTGAATATTTGTACATATTGAGTATATTTGAATGTATATCTAGCATCTTTGTTAGAATATCTTATATATTCATAGGCTACTCTAATAAAGAAGCAACAGAAAAGGAAAAAAATCCTTGCCCCATAGGAAGGGAATTGTGTAAAAATTTGAAAAATTAGTCAATACCAAGAGATAGAAGTGGGAAATTTAATATACTGCCAGTGAGAACATGAATTGATATAACCCAGTTTGGAGTATTTCACAGTTTGTAGTGAAGCTGAAAATGTGCATACTTTGACCCAGAAATTTTACTCTAAGAAACATACGTACTAGAATGCTGGTTCTCCAAGTGTGATTCTGAGGACACTATGGGGAATGGTCTCTGAGATTCTTTTAGAGGGTCGGCAAAGGCAAATATTATTACTGTAATATTACTAAGATATTATTTTCCCTTTTTACTCTATTGGCTTTTTGGACTGATAGAGTAAAATCAGTGCTGGTGCATTAGTGTAACTCAAGACAGTAGCACCAAAACATTTTTAAAAAAAAAAAACAAGAAAAAACAAAATCTTACCTAATAATATCTTTAATGAAACAGTAAAATTTAGTGATTTAATTATATCTTGAAACTTGAGTACAAATCTTTTAAAACTATTGGTGACAAAATGAAAACCTAGAGTACTTCTGCTGCATACCAAAATAATATATTCTCGAGGAAAAGCACCTTCATGATTATTAGAGTTCCAAACTAAAGTAGCTGCTTTCATTCGTGGTCCATCAGTTTACTTGACAGACTGACTGACAGACAAATTATTGTTATTTAGACTTGGACTTTTGGCAATATTTTCTTAGAAAATGGAGTCTATCACTTCAAGGAAAATAAATGACAGCAGTTTTTGCCAATGATAATATTTGAAAATTCAAGTGAAAATTGGAATTTTGGAAAATTTATATTGACCTCATGAGCCTGACAACTTCCCAGTACTTGAAAACTTTCTGATAAGATTGATGGTGATAGCAACAAGTATCCCTTTTTACAGTGCATAAATGAAAAGTATCAGCATTTGGAAGTTCTGCATAGCTCAGTGAACTGCTGTTTTCCAAATGACCACTGCACGATATCACAGATCAGGCATTGGTAAAGGATCCACAATGTAAAATAAACCAATGGAGTTTAATGCAATTGAGTATAAAAAAATCCATTGATTTGGTTTCAAATTCCATATTACAGGTAACCTTTAAGAAACCATCATCTGTTGAGTTTTGGTAGAGTATCAAAGAGAAATACCCACGGTTATCCAAAAAGGCTATTGAAACCCTCCTGTGTTTTCTGATTTGATTTCTGGGTGTGGCTATATTTCATTGATATACTTCAATCAAGACGTTTCATTCCAGATTCAGTGATGAAGTGGAAATGAAAACTCACGTGTCTTCTTTTAAACAGCACATTAAATATATTTTCAGAAATGTAAAACAATGTCACCCTTCCACTACATATTCTATATTTTGAAAATGTAGTTATTTTTCATAAAAGCGTCATTTAGGCTAATGTGTAATTGTTTATTATATTTAATAAAAACATGAATATATTAACTTGTTTTTCACTTTCAATTTCTAAACACTAAATATTAGTAGGTGTAACCCATATAAACAAAAGCTAACTGAATAGGGTGATAGTTGTGAGAATAATGGGCAGGAGTTGGAGAACATTTTCTAATGAGATGATATCTGCATAGTAATAGGAAGAATGCAACAAGTGAACCATGCATTCCTAGCAGAAAGAAGAGTAAGTACAAAGGCCCTGACTGGGAACATGCTTGCTGCATTTGAGGAACAGTAAGGAGGTCAGTGTGATTATCACAGAGTGAGCAAGGCAGAGTATTTGGCGCTAAGATCAGTATGGTAGCCAAGAGCCAGATCATGGAGGGCACTGTCCCAAAGGAGGATGTCTCTGTAAATGTCTGTGACATGATTTTATGCTACTAAAATCACATTGAACTTTCCCCTTTATCCACTTGAGGCCACTGCACATTACTCTTCAGTCAGATGGCGTGGTTAGTAGGGCTCCAATCCCAGCAACTGAAAGTAGAGATGGGGAAGCAAAGTCTCTGGTTAGTTGGGCTTTTACATTCAGACACTGTGATAGGAAACGAGACAGCCAGAACACAAGACGCATGCTCAGCTCACTTAGGCCAGGTCACAACACAACTTGAGAAGGAGGCAACCCCTTCCATTTGATGCCAGATTCAGCCAGTCTTTTCTTTTCTTTTTCTTTTTTTTTTTAAAGATTTTATTTATTTATTTGACAGAGATAGAGACAGCCAGAGAGAGAGGGAACACAAGCAGGGGGAGTGGGAGAGGAAGAAGCAGGCTCATAGCAGAGGAGCCTGATGTGGGGCCCGATCCCACAACGCCGGGATCACGCCCTGAGCCGAAGGCAGAAGCCTAACTGCTGTGCCACCCAGGTGCCCCTATTTTTTTCTTTTTTTTTAATGTTTTTTTATTATGTTAGTCACCATACAGTACATCCCCGGTTTCCGATGTAAAGTTCGATGATTTATTAGTTGCGTATAACACCCAGTGCACCATGCAATACATGCCCTCCTTACTACCCATCACCAGTCTATCCCATTCCCCCACCCTCCTCCCCTCTGAGGCCCTCAGCTTGTTTCTCATAGTCTGTAGTCTCTCATGTTTCATTCCCCCTTCTGATTACCCCCCCTTTCTTTATCCCTTTCTTCCCCTACCGATCTTCCTAGTTCTTATGTTCCATAGATGAGAGAAACCATATGATAATTGTCTTTCTCTGCTTGACTTATTTCACTTAGCATTATCTCCTCCAGTGCCGTCCACGTTGCAGCAAATGTTGAGAATTCGTTCTTTCTTATAGCTGAGTAATATTCCATTGTATCTATGGACCACATCTTCTTAATCCAGTCATCTGTTGAAGGGCATCTCGGCTCCTTCAACCAGTCTTTTCTACATGTCTATGGTAAGCACTTGCTTGTCAGTGCATTGGGGAAGATAAGATGTATAAACGTGTAACATCCAGGCTTTCCTTGACTTCGTGAATATATAGCAAAGGAAATGTGTAATCAGATAGGTCTTATTTATATTAATTTAATTACAAATTATCATTTTAATGATAATCTACGTGAGATACAGTTTTCCAAATTATCACATATAGCCTTATTTGATCCTTATAATAACGCCATCTTTATACTAGCCCTGGTTTGAGTCTCATTCACTCACTTGGGTTCTGTTAATATTCTGAGCTGATTACTCCCAAGATCTATTTTTCTTGCTTTTCTTCCTCTTCTCTAACTAGGCTCCAGATTTCTATATGCTATATGCTAGAACTTACTAGATGTTTCCAAGTGGATTTTTCTTCCACCAAGAACCTATTCCTTCTCATCTTCATCTGCTCCTTATTCTCTTAAAAACTATTAATTAAATGTTTGATAAGGATCTGTACTAGGGTATGGGGATGTGAATGGTGAACAAAAGCAAACATAGTCTCCATTTCCTGGGTGTTCAGATCTGTGAGGAAGGCATACCTGATCGAGTAATATCACTTAGAAAGGCAGAATTATCTACTTACATGAGTGCCCTGAAGAAAAAGAATCCTGTTCCATGACAACATATAACAGTGAAAATGGGTTTAGACTTAATGGAACCATAATTAACACGGTTGTACAAAATATAGACTTGCCCATCACCATTAAACTCCTTTTACCTCAAAGCATGGGATTAAGAACAGAGATTCTAAAGTTAGACTATCTGTATTTGGATTCTGACTCCATATTTACTTTTTATGTATGTATGTTTGTATGTATGTATGTTCAGTTAGCAAGCATATAGCACATCATTACTTTTTGATGTAGTTTTCAACGATTCATTAGTTGCCCATAACAACCAGTGCTCATCACAACACATGCCCTTTATTTTCTTATCTGTGTGCCTTAAGCTAATTGCCTCATTTCTTTAAGCCCTAGTCTCCCCTTATAAAATGGGTCTAATAATCAATGTATTCTATAGGATTATTGTGAGAATGACATGTAATAATTCATGTAAAGCTCTTAGACTCCTGCGTGCCCAATAGTGTTTAAAATTGTTGTCTATCATCATTTTCATTGATATTATTATATTTGTAATGGTAATTGTCATTATCGCATTTCCATTACTTCAGTTCACCTTTCACCTGATATAATACAACAATTTCCTAAGTATTCTTGACGGGGAAACTGCCTTCAGCCATAGTCAGTTCTCAGCATTGCAGTCAGTGTGATCTTTCTAAAGCTTGAATACGATCATGTATATGCTCTTGCTTAATAATAGTCAATGTCTCCACCACCCCCAGGATAAAGTTCAGACCTCCTAACATGACTTCCAAAGTATATTGTAATCTAGTCCTGGTTTTCTAGATTCATCTCTCATCACTGCTCTCCTTGGATGTGCCAAAACTCTTCTTAACTCTGTGCAATATTTCAAGTGTACCATGTTCATCTTTCTTGGCCTAGAGCAGTGGTTCTTAAAGTATGATCCCTGGACAAGTACCATGAGTATCAGTACCACCTGGGAACTTGTTGGAAATGTGAATTACCAGGTTCAACCTTCAACCTACTGAATCAGAAACTATGGGTGTGGTCCCAGCATCTGTACTTAAGAAGCTCAGCAGGTAATTGTGACGGCACAATAAGTTTGAGAACTGCTGGTCTGGGACTCTTTCTTCTTTCCAGTTTTTCATCTTTTTGTTTGGCTAATTTCTAAGAAACTTTCAGGACTCATGTTAAATCTTAGTCTCTTACTCTCCAAGAAAGCTCTCTGCATTTATTTTCTAATGCATGTGTTCATCTATCACTTTAAAAACTGATATTTTGAGAAGCACAGATAGTGTCTTCATTGGTTTTACATTCCTAGCATAGTGCTTTAACATATCATAGTTGGGTCAGTAAAGAATGGACAAATGGATGAGTGAATGAATGGGCCAGTAATATTTGTGAGAAAATACTATCTTAATAGTGGGCAGTATTAGGATGAGAACTGTGTTTAGGACAGTGTCTCCACATGTCACTTGAGAGTGGAAAGTGACATCTTGAGGGTATGAGAAGGATGCAAGGGAACAACAGAGACAGTTAAATTGCTCTGTGTAAGAGATGAACAAGAATATCTGAAGTCAGAGAAAACAAAAAATAATAGAGGTTAGCCAACATGACAGAAAGATGGAGCATTTTATAGAAAAGTGTTGACTGAGAAAAGTCCATTGAGACTTTTAATAACAGATATGTCCAGTATTTGATTCTAGGTCTGTGATATTCTGTCTCTGCAATTACCATTACGATATAATGCAGCTAAAGAGGCTGGGTGGCTGTGTTGTGGGGATCACTAAGACAGGCCAATAGAAGTAATTGTGCACTGCCCTGCAGTCACCTCTCTACGATGTCTCTAGAGATAACGGAGTTGTCAGGGAGAAGACAATAGTCTGGAAGTCCCAGATAGTGGACTCAGGGGAGGTGCAAAGAAGCAGCTGCCACATGAAAATAATTCAGTTATAGATACATTTGTGTTGTTGCCATTGCTGCTGCTGTTTCCCTCAAATATGCTAGATGGGGGTCGCTTTAGAAGGTGGAGGAGAGTTCATATCAGTGCTATATATTTGATGGTTTTAAATTATATTCACAAGTTCTTTGGCACTCCTCTCTTCAAGAGGTGAAGCTAAATTCACTTTGAGTGTGCAGAACTTAATAGCTCCCCTCCAGTGAAGAAAATATGGCAGGAATGATAGGATGTCACTTCCAGTTGTTACAAAAGGACTGTAGGTTTTTTCTTGATTCTGTCTGCCTATGTCTCTATTTCTCCCCTTCTCCTCTGGCCAGTGTCCAGTAAGGAATTGAGGAATTGAGGCCAAATTAGTAGGCTTGAGAATGGATCCTTTAGTCCCATTAAGCCTGCTGATGACTGCAGCCCCAGTTTACAGATTTACTTGTAAGCTAAAGAGAGATCCTGGGCCAGAACCACCCAGCTAAGCCATTCCAGGATTCCTGACCCACAGAGACTGTGAAATGGCAGTTTCTTTTGGTTTTAAGTTTCTAAGATACAGATGATTTGTTACACATCAATCAATAACTAATACACATATGGTTACTTTTTCTGATAGAGGATAAACCGAAATCCCAGCAGGTCAGTGGACTTATCCCATGAACACAAAGCTATAAATTGTCAGAGCTGAAATTCAGACCCTAGTTATATTAGACTACCACCAGTCATATGTAAGTAAAATATTTCTTATATTTCCAGACCTGGTGTATATAATTCTAAAAGCAGTGTTGAATCTTAATAAAAAATAACAAAATTCAAAGATCAGAGATTTAATTATTCCCTCATATCTTAAGCAAAATAGTATCAACACTAACATTCAGAAAACCAATTCTTAGAACCAGGAAGCAGCAAAGAACTTTATCTGTCCTAGAGTTTCATTATATAAATGGAGAAAATTGAGTCTGGTGAAGGAAAAGTGCTGACAAGGGCCACAGCATGAGTTAAAGAGGAAGCAAGGACTCAAACTTAGCTGTATGAAGAGAGCATTTTTGAGATTTGGTATTAATGTAGTTTGTTCCCTGAGAACAGAGCCTTAACAAGTTCATACATGTGAACCTGGCACAAAGACTGGCACAGAGAGTCCAAATTTACCTGATCTCTTACTAGATTAATAATGCTCTTTATTCCTTCTGTAAAACATACTTATTAATACTCTAAGGTAAAGCGAAAACTCACAGCTAATAGCCTACCCACTTGTATACATCTGGTTCTACTTGTTGGGTTTCATGCTTACTGAGAGCCATTATGGTTGATTCCAAACCTCTTTATGCCAAGTGTACTTATTATTGTAATAATTTTATTTAATTAAATATTATATAAAGTAATTAATATTGATTTTGAAAGAACTGCTATTTCTATGAAATGTAAATTAATTAGGGAAGACTTGATATATGCAGATTGTTAAGGAGAAAGTTGTTCTAGAAGTAGGTGGGGAGAGATTGGAAAAAAATAAAACAAAAATCTAGAAGCATTTTGTACCTTAATTCCTTCATAAGTGTCCTCAAATTTCTGCTGCATTTCAAAGGGAGTGAAACTTGATGTCAGAGATGGTGCCATATCATGGGGTTGATGTAATAATGACTGTGAAAAACTTAAATCAAAGGACCACCACTCAATGAAAAGGCCTTGACTCTATATCAAGAAAGAGAAGAAACAAGGTCTATTAATATGATTTAATATTAGATAAATTGTCTAAGATATATATATCATTTAAAAATGATTTCCACTTTCAACCAATATTTTCGATTAGTCAACCAAGTATTCATCACAAGTACATCAGATAATATGGTTTCTGCTATAGTGTATTCTTAGTGTTTAGTGAATGAAGGAATGGGAAGTTAGATGGGGTAGATAAAACAGAGAACCCTGCAAACTCAAGGCATTTTTCAGTTTATTTGAAAAATTTGTCAATAATCAACTAATACACACCTAATTATCAACTGTGTTTTCCATCATTATGTAGTTAGAGGATGTTTGAGCTAAAATAAAGAACTTTTAAATTTCTCCTTATTTGTTTTCTTAAGATTTATTTTTTTATTTATTTTAGAGAGAGAGAGAGAGCAGGGGGATGAGCAGAGAGAGAGGGTCCCAAGCAGACTCTGCCCCAGGCACAGAGTCCCACGCAGGGCTCGATCTCTTGACCGTGAGATCATGACCCGAGGCAAGAGTTGGGCGCTCAATTGCCTGAGCCATCCAGGTGCCCCTAAATCTCTCCTTATTTCATGTAGCACTTACCTCCCTCCTTGACAGAGCAGATTTATTTTTTGGGTGTCTTGTGAAAGTTCTCCTTTGGCAGCTGTAGCTGAGTGGCTTCCATGCTGGGTGAGAGTTTCCAGGTAGCTTTTTTTTCCAATGCCATCCACAATGTGATAGTAGTTTCTGACAAAGGAGTTTCCAGGGCTGCTAAGCAACCATTTCTGATGGCTAAAAATAGGGGACAACCATCATACTTTGGGACTGTGGAAGCTTAAGAAGCTTTTAAAGCCAATAATTCTGGTCGATAATTACTATTGGATTCTGCTTTTGAAATGGATTAAAAATATGTTGTGTGTGAATCTAGTCATTTGCACAGCAAAAGCTGTTCCTCAAATTAAAGCTTTGTTTGCATTGATTTAGTTTCATGTGAGTTCTGTTTAAAAACATTAATTACATTTGATTTGAGTAGACACTGTCTTCATATGTACTTATTTCCATGGGTTAAAGACCTGTAATAACATGTAAAAGCATGCAGATGTAGAGCATGGGCTTAAAACTTCGTTCTCTTTGAACCACCCATCAATTTCTCCAGAGTTTTAGATTTACATATCACCACTATAGCATGGATCTGTTTACTCTGCATTTCTTCATTTTTCCATTTATTCATTTAACATCAATTGCTTATCTATACTATCATTTTTCTATCTCACCAGCAATTAGTTTTCTTCTGTTCTTGGCATTCATCTACTTAGTTCTATTGCTCAGCATATGCCTATCCCTATCGACTTTTAATCGCTGTACTTGTCCATACAGTATCTTATCACTCGTCTCTTTATTTTGGAGTTTTACTGACCACCTTTCCTAAACTTGCATCGCCATCCTTTTCTGACCTTTTGATTTTTTTTTTTAAATTCTAGCACCTAGTGCCCTCATAATAATATGTCTAACTCTGAGCTCAGTGAAGACAAAGACCATAAGTCTTTCTGTTCTTTCTTGTGTCCTCAATGCGTAATATGCTGATTTACACTTAATAATCATTCAGTGAATATTTATTGAATGAATGCATAAATGTCTGCATTTATTTGTATCCTCATCCACTTCTATCTCCTTTCCACCATCACTTCATCATCAGGTTCTCTTATCATCATCTTTCCATTATCTGTTATCTTTCCAACAGGCTGTCTGTCAAGTTCACCACTCTTAATCCCAACTGTACATCTATCCATCTTTATCTGTAAATGTCTTTATCTACATCTAAGCAGCTAACATTTTATTAATATATTACAAGATTTTCCATCTATTCATGCTTGTACCAATGTCTATTTAATCTCTTCTGTCACTCATCAATCCATCATTCTCTCTCATGCTTTCCTACCTAAATTATTTTGTGTATCATTTTAATGTAGAGTGATAGGTGTGTACAATTTTCAGTGAAAGGCTCAACGAAAGGATTACAGAGAATTTATATCTTTCTTCCATTCATTTTATATGAATTCAATTATATGAGCTCAGCAAATAAAAATGAAAGAGGAGAAATAACAACTAGTGCCTGTCACCTGACATAATCAATATAGTCCAGAAATGGAACATGAGCTATCTGCTATTCCCAAAGGCATTTTAAATTAGATTACAAAGTTTAAAAACAGGTATTTTTCATACTACATGGCCTAAAAACACAAGCCAACTATTTTTTGTGCAGCTTACCAAAAGAAACAGAAATCTGTTTCAAATTTAGAGGGAAATTGACTATGTTAGATCTACTGAGACACAATATAGTGATTTCTGTTACAGCATTTTCCTATGGGAATGTCAAGTTGAATTTTGACTATTGATAATTTTAGCTGTAGTGGCTGCCTTTTGGAGCCTAGCCTCTGTGTAACATATGACTCCATCATGGTCATTAGTCACAGGGCAGGATAACATTGAGGGTAATAGTGATGCTTGAGCTTAGTCTTGAAGGGTGATTTAGAATGTTTCAGGCACAAACGGAAGGCAAGAGTAGTCAAGGATGAGAGACAACAAACGCTCACCAAGCTTATTCAATTGAGTTTCCGAAAGATATATGCATCTCTCCACCAACTCTAGATTTCTGAGGTTTTCTATCTACTTGAGTATTGCTATCCGTTCTCCTCATTCAGCTCTCTCTCTCTCTCTGCACTTTAGAGTTTTACATGACATTTAAGTGATAAATTGTTGGCATCAGGGAAATACAAATCAAAACCACAATGAGATACCACGTCACACCAGTCAGAATGGCTAAAATTAACAAGTCAGGAAACAACAAATATTGGCAAGGATGTGGAGAAGGGGGAACCCTTTTACACTGTTGATGGGAAGGCAAGCTGGTGCAGCCACTCTGAAAAACAGCATGGAGGTTCCTCAAGAAGTTCAAAACAGAGCTACCTTATGACCCAGTAATTGCACTACTAGGTATTTACCCCAAAGAAACAAATATAGTGATCCAAAGGGGCACCTGCACCCCAATGTTTATAGCAGCAATGTCCATGATAGTCAAACTATGGAAAGAGCCCAGATGTCCATCAATAGATGAATGGATAAAGAAGATGTGGTGTATATATACAATGGAATATTACTCAGCCATCAGAAAGGATGGAATCTTATCATTTACATCAACATGGATGGAACTGGAGGGTAATATGCTGAGTGAAATAAGTCAATCAGAGAAAGGCAATTATATGGTTTCACTCATATGAAGAATATAAGAAACATTGCAGAGGGTCATAGGGTAAGGGAGGGAAAACAGAATGGAAAGAAATCATTGAGGGAGACAAACCGTGAGACACTCTTAACTATGGGAAAGAAACTGAGGGTTGCTGGAGGGGAGGTGGGTTTGGGCATGGGCTAACTGGGTGATGGGCATTAAGGAGGGCACGTGATGTGTTGAGCACTGGGTGTTATATGCAACTGATGAATTATTGAACTCGACATCTGAAACTAATGATGTACTATATGTTGGCTAATTGAATTTAAATGAAAAATAAGTGATTAATCGTTGTGTGATATATCTAACATTACATATCCAGGTTAAAGTTATGTTTCATTCTTTTATAAAGTAATAAATTGCCCTGTTGTATGAACTTCACTTGTTATATTAATTTCCCAAAGTAATTTATGAATAGGATTAAATATTAAAGAGTACAATGTATAATGAAATTAATAGTTCCTTTCTTTTATTTTTTTTAAAGATTTTATTTATTTATTCGACAGAGATAGAGACAGCCAGCGAGAGAGGGAACACAAGCAGGGGGAGTGAGAGAGGAAGAAGCAGGCTCATAGCGAAAGAGCCTGATGTGGGGCTCGATCCCATAACGCCGTGATCACGCCCTGAGCCGAAGGCAGACGCTTAACCGCTGTGCCACCCAGGAGCCCCTATAGTTCCTTTCTTTTAAATATGAGAAGCAATTTGCATATAGGCTAAAAACAAGAACTCTAGAGTTGGATTGTCTAGGTTTGAATATGATTTCACCACTCTGCAGCTGCGTGACCTTGAGCGGGTTACTTTATCTCTCTATGCCTCTTTCTTCATCTGTAAAGTGGGATTAAAAATGGCATTTTCCAGAGGATCTCTATGAGAATTAAATGATTTAATATATGTGAAGTCCTTAAAACAGTGGCTCATACTGTCTTAACTATTGTTATTGTTGTTGATATTATTGTTTTCCTGCTTTTAAATATCGGGAATTTAGCTCACTGATATTATCACTTACCTTTTCTAGCTCCCTTCTCCCAATATGGTTATATGATGTCATCTGCAGCTTTAAGCAACATCACATAAAGTGCTTCATTTCTCTTGACTTCCCCCTTTCCAAGATGAGGATCTTGGTGCTTCCACATTCCCTTCTATCTTGTCCACCTTCCAGTCTTTCTTAGTTATATTTTTATGTTTACCTTCTCAAAGTTGATGATTTTAGTCTATTATGTAACCACAATTAAGACCTGTATGCTTTGTCCGAAACTCTGAAATGTAAAAATATAGTAAAAATCAACTGAAATTATTATGAGCCTGTAAGTGGTAGTCACTGCAGGCAAGTACTACCTACACTTAAGACTACATTTCTATCTCTACAGGTCCAATGTCAGTCACTTATGGGAGACTGTTCCAAGAGTAAATTGTGATTGGATGTTCCTTTTCCATAAACCACAGTTGATTTTACCATGACCTCAAATTTTCTCAGATAGCAATCATTGTACCTTGTCTATCAGTTCCTTTTTATATTTCAGAATCTTCCATCCTGGATCCCTTGTCCTCAGTCCCAGTTGGACTGCTGAGTAACTGTAATTCTGCAATTTCTCTTACTGTCTACTGGATCTCATTGTCTTCTTCCTGGTTTACTCCTTTTGTGTTCTACCTAAAGTATATTTTCAAATAACCAAAAATACATGAGATGCAAATTTTCAAGTCTTTGCTGCCTAAAAGTTTCTTTATTCTGCCTTCATGTTTGATAGTCTGGTCCACATAACATTTCTCCCCCACATACACATTTTCCTCTCAAACTATGAAACATTTATTGGCTTCTTGTGTCTAGCATAATTGATGAAAAGTTTGATACTAATCTGATGCTTATTTTTCTGTATGTGGTTGGGTCCTCATATACCCCAGGCCTCTGGGAAATTTTTTTTTTCATTTTCTTTGCTGTTTAAAGGTATTTTTTGCAATTATATTGATAGGAAAGATTCTTAATTTTTATTTATTGTTCTGGGCCCTTTGATCTAAAACTTGTATACTTATTCTTTGGGAAATTCTATTATTTACTGCATATTTTCTACTCACAGATTTTCTGTTCCCCCTTTGTAGAACTCCTGTTAGTCATAATTTGAAACTACAAGATAATTTTTTTTATATTTTCCTTTTTATTTTTGTCTTTTGTATTTTCTACTTTTTCAAGATTTGCTTAAATTTATCTTTGTCTTTATATTGAAAATCTCACTGTCAATTATATTTTTAACTTCCAAGCCCTCTTTCCTTGTTTCCAATTGTTCTTTTTCCATAGCTTCCTGCTTCCTTTATATTGATTTGCTGTCTTCTTGTACCCTCTCTGGAAATTAATTATAGATCTTTTTGAAGTTATTTTCATTCCTTTATTTTGTCTGTTTTTCCAGACTATTTACTTTTTATTTTTTTGGTTCCTTTTCTGCATTTTTTAAAAAGATTTTATTTATTTATTTAACAGAGATAGAGATAGCCAGCGAGAGAGGGAACACAAGCAAGGGGAGTGGGAGAGGAAGAAGCAGGCTCATAGCAGAGGAGCCTGATGTGGGGCTCGATCCCATAACGCTAGGATCATGCCCTGAGCCGAAGGCAGACACTTAACGACTGCGCCACTCAGGCACCCCTCTGCATTTTTTTTAATCAAATGTCTGGTGATAGTCCTTTGTTCATATTTGATAATGAGGTCTTAAAAGGCTACTAGGAAGCGCTGTGTACATGGGCAAAGATTTCGATTGATGGGTTTCAATTTATTGCAAATGGTGGAAGCTTGGATGTATGTTGGGGAATCACTAAACCGTAGAAAGCCCACTATTTTACTGTGAGATGCTGATATCCAAATGATGACCTCAGTTCTCTCTAATTAATTCAATTTCCCTAGTGGAGAACATAATTTTTTTTGAACAGTTAAATATCTTCCTGCTGGGTGAATTCCACTTCTGGCCTATAATGTATATTTAAGTCTCTGGAGATAATCCTAAGGACATACAGAAAAATGAAGACACATTTATTCAAGAAAATCTGAAATTCTGAAAGAACAGTGAGAGTCTGTGGTTTTTGAGCTAAGAGCCATTTCCTTCCTTTTTCTCTCCGAGCTCAGTGAGACAGAAACTCAGTGCCAAACTGTTGCAGCCAGGAGCACAGCACCCTCTGTGCTCCAGCTCCCAGTCAGAGGGCTATCTTCCTGGTAATGGCAGGATATCAACATTTCTCATCTTGCCCCCAGCCACCTGTTGCTAAGTATAAATTGTGGGTGATTGCAACTGAGAGACAGAGGAACCCTTCTTCTGCACAGCCTAACACTTGTGGGACTAAGATTCTACTTTGGGTAAAATACTGCTAAGAATAATGAGGTACCGATCACCCTGGTCCTGCTTTGCTGGATGGTAGTTCCATAATGAAAGAGGCAAGCCAGAAGAAACGGATACTACTGCCCCTCTCCACTTAGTACCCTGCCCCTAAACTGTGGGTGTCACTCATCGATAAATTTGACATTATCCCCATCCCAGGTCCAGAGCCTTGACTCAGAGATTTTCCTTGGGGCAGAGAAGCAGGCTATTAAACAGAGAGCTCCAAATTTCTTCCAAAAGGAACTGACTTCATTTGCAACAGAGTGTGAAGTTCAATCCTGAGGATATTACTATGGGATTGTGTCATTGTCCCCCTGCCACCCCAAGTCATATGTTGAAGCCGTAATACCCTGTGTTGTGGTATTTGGAGATGGGGCCTTTAGGACATAACGAAGTTTAGATGAGGTCATGGGGTGGGCCTTCATGAAGGGATTAGTGCCATTATAAGAAGGGGCACCAGAAAGCATGCTCTCTCTTCCTGTCAAGTGAGGACACAGTGAGAATATGGCTATCTATAAGCCATGAAGAGAGCGCTCACCAGCACCTGCTCATGCTAGTACCTTGATCTTGGGCTTCTAGCCACAAAAACTGTGAGAAAATAAATTTTTGTTACGTCAGCCACCCTATCTATAGGATTTTGTTATCGCATCCCAAGCTGACTAAGAGAGGTGTTCTCAAAAACTGTAGAGGTTTGCTGAAAGGCAATTGGGAGGAGATAGGTAGATTAATTTGACATACTGCTAAACTGTAGCCTGACTAATTTTCTAGACATAATTGGGAAAGAGTAATTTGGAAGGAGTCCTCCTGTCATCAAAACAAATCTCAAATACTGGTTTTGCAAACTATGCTTTTTTTTTTCTATTTAATTTCAAGTTTGTTAACATACAGTGCAGCACTGGTTTCAGGAGCAGAATCCACTGATTCATTACCCACATCTAGCACCCAGTGCTCATCCCAACAAGTGCCTGCCTTAATGCCCATCACCATTTAGCCCATTCCCCACCCACCTCCCTCCATCAACCCTCAGTTTGTTCTCTATAGTTAAGAGTTAATGGTTGTCTCCCTCTTTTTTCCCCTTCCCATATGTTCATTAGTTTCTTAAATTCTACATATGAGTAAAATCATACGGTATTTGTGTTTCTCTGACTGACTTATTTCCTTTAGCATAATGCACTCAAGTTCCATCCATGTCATTGCAAATGGCAGGATTTCATTCTTTTTGATCACCGAGTAATATTCCATTGTGTGTGTGTGTGTGTGTGTGTCTGTGTGTGTGTGTATACCACATCTTCTTTATCCATTCATCAGTTGATGGACATTTGGGCTCCTTCCATAATTTGGCTATTGTTGATAGTGCTGCTGTAAGCATTGGGGTGCATGTGCCCCTTCAAATCAACATTTTTGTGTCCTTTGGATAAATACTTAGTAGTGCAATTGCTGGGTCACAGGGTAGTTCTATTTTTAACTTTCTGAGGAACCTCCATACTCTTTTCTAGAGTGGCTGCGCCAGTTTGCTTTCCCACCAGCACTGCAAAAGGGTTTCCTATTCTCTGCATCCTCACCAACACCTGTTGTTTCCTGAGATGTTAATTTTAGCCATTCTGATAGGTATGAGGTGGTATCTCATTGTGGTTTTGATTTATTTCCCTGATGCTGATAGATGTTGAGCATATTTTCATGTGTCTATTAGCCATCTGAATGTCTTCTTAAGAAAAGTGTCTGTTCATATCTTCTGCCCCTTCCTTAACTGGATTACTTGGTTTCTGGATGTTGAGTTTGGTATGTTCTTTATAGATTTTGGATAGTAACCCTTTATCAGATATGTCATTTGCAAATATCTTCTCCCATTCCATCAGTTGCCTTTTAGTTTTGTTGACTGTTTCCTTTGCTGTGCAGAAGCTTTTTATCTTGATGAAGTCCCAATAGTTCATTTTTGCTTTTGTTTCCCTTGCCATTAGAGACATTTCTTAAAAGAAGTCACTGTGGCCAAGATAAAAGAGGTTGCCTCCTGCTTTCTCCTCTAGGATTTTGGTGGTTTCCTGTCTTACATTTAGGTCTTTCATCCATTTTGAATTTATTTTTGTGTATGGTTAGAAAAAGTGGTCCACTTTCATTCTTCTCAATGTGACTGTCCAATGTTTCCAATTGCATTTGTTGAAGAGACTGTCCTTTTTCCATTGGATATTATTAACTGCTTTGTTGAAGATGAGTTGGCCATATAATTGTTGGTCCATTTCTGGGTTGTCTATTCTGTTTCATTGATCTATGTGTCTGCTTTTGTGCCAATACCACACTGTCTTGATGATTACAGATTTATAATACAGCTTGAAGTCTGGAATTGTGATGCCTCCTGCTTTGCTTTTCTTTTTCAACATTACTTTGGCTATTTGGGGTTTTTTCTGGTTCCATACAAATTTTAGAATTGTTTGTTCCAGTTAGGTGAAAAATGCTGGTGGTATTCGATAGGGATTGCACTGAATGTGCATATTGCTTTGGGTAGTATAGCCATTTTAACAATATATGTTCTTCCACTCAAAGAACATGGAATGTCTTTTCCATTTCTTTGTGTCTTCTTCAATTTCTCTCACAAGCGTTCTATAGTTTTCAGAGTACAGATCTTTTATCTGTTTGGTTAGGTTTATTCCTAGATATCTTATGGTTTTTGGTACAATTTTAAATGGGATCAATTCCTTTATTTCTCCTTCTGCTGCTTCATTATTGGTGTATAGAAATGCAGTATTTCTGTACATTGATTTTATATTCTGCGACTTTGCTGAATTCATGTATCAGTTCTAGCAATTTTTCAGTAGAGTCTTTCGGGTTTTGTACATAGAGTATCATGTCATCTGTGAAGAGTGAATGTTTGACTTCTTCCTTGCCGATTTGGATTCCTTTTATTTCTTTTTGGTGTCTGATTGCTGAGGCTAGGACTTCCAGCACTATGTTGAACAACAGTGGTGAGAGTGGACATCCCTGTCATGCTCCTGACCTTAGGGGAAAAGCTCTCAGTTTTTCCCCCTTGAGGATGATATTAGCTGTGGGTCTTTCATAAATAGCCTTTATGATGTTGAGGTATGTTCCTTCTATCCCTACTTTCTTGAGAGTTTTTATCAGGGAATGATGCTGAAGTTTGTCAGATGTTTTTTCTGTATCTACTGAGAGATCATATGATTCTCATCCTTTCTTTTATTAAGGTGGTGTGTCATATTGATTGATTTGTAGACATTGAACCACCCCTGCAGCCCAGAAATAAATTCCACTCGATCAGGGTGAGTAATCCTTTTAATGTACTGTTGGATCTTGTTGGCTAGTATCTTTTTGAGAATTTTTGCATCCATGTTCATCAGGTTTATTGGCCTGGAATTCTCCTTCTTAGTGGGGTCTTTGTTTGGTTTTGGAACCAGGTAATGCTGGCTTCATAGAATGAGTTTGGGAGTTTTCCTTCCATTTCTATTTTGTGGAACAGCTTCAGAAGAATAGGTATTAATTCTTCTTTAAGTGTTTGGTAGAGTTCCCCTGGGAAGCCATGTGGCCCTGGACTCTTGTTTGTTGGGAGATTTTTGATTACTGATTCCCTTTCTTTACTGGTTATGGGTCTGTTCAAATTTTCTATTTCTTTCTGTTTCAGTTTTGGTAGTTTATATGTTTCTAGTAATTCATTTCTTCCAGATTGCCCAATTTGTTGGAATATAATTGCTCATAATATGCTCTTATAATTGTTTATATTTCTGCAGTGTTGGTTGTAATCTCTCTTCTTTCACTTGTGATTTTATTTGGGTCCTTTTTCTTTTCTTTCTGATAAGTCTGGCTAGGGGTTTATCAATTTTGTTAATTCTTTCAAAAAACCAGCTCCTAGTTTTATTGATATGTTCTACTGGTTTTTTTATTTCTATATCATTTATCTCTGCTCTAACCTTATTATTTCCTTTCCTTTGCTGGTTTTAGGCTTTATTTGCTGTTCTTTTTCCAGCTCCTTTGGGTATGAGGTTAGGTTGTGTATTTGAGACTTTTCTTCTTAAGGAAGACCTGTATTGCTAGGTACTTCCCTCTTAGGACCACCTTTGCTGCATCCCAAATGTATAGACTGTTGTGTTTTCATTTTCATTTGCTTCCATGTATTTTTTTTTTATTTCTCCTTTAATTTCCTGGTTAGCCCATTCATTCTTTATTAGGATGTCCTTTAACCTGCATGTATTTGTGTTCCTTCCCCAATTTTTTCTTATGGTTGACTTCAAGTTTCATAGCATAATGGTCTGAAAATATGCATGGTATGATCTCAGTCTTTTTGTACTGGTTGAGGCCTGATTCATGACCCAGTATGTGATCTATTTTGGAGAATGTTCCATGTGCACTCAAAAACAATGTGTATTCTGCTACTTTAGGATGAAATGCTCTGAATATGTCTGTTCAGTTCACCTGGTCCAGCATGTTGTTCAAAGCCATTGTTTGCTTGTTGATATTCTTCTTAGATGATCTGTCCATTGCTGTGAGTGGGATGTTAACATCCCCTATATTTTTGTATTATTATCAGTTTCTTTGTTTTTATTAATTGATATATACATTTGGCTGCTTCCAAGCTGGGGGCAAAAATATTTAAAATTGTTAGAACTTCTTGTTGGATAGACCCCTTTATTATGACAAGATATGAAAAGGAAGTAAAACTTCACTCAGTGAAAAGGGTTTACTTACCTTCGGGGCACCATGTCTCCCCCCTCCCCCATGGCTCTGAACCTCTCATCTGCCAGTTCTCTCCCTCTGGTTGTACAGATTTTTTTTATAATCCTCAGACTGATTTCCCAGTTGTTCAAAATGATTTGATGTTGATCTAGCAGTGTTCGACAGAGGAGGCAATCTCAGGATCCCCCTATTTAACTTAACTCCTCCTTGAAAACTATACTTTTTTAAATGAACTGCATTTGACTGAATTAATCTGTGGAGTGATTATGCCCAAGGACATTTTTGAAAACGATAGAGCAATCAGCCAGTGATTAGTAAAGATTAACAGCTGGGGGTGGATAAGGATCAAGGGATTCAAAGAGAGCCCTGGCAAAACCACTATCATCTCAGGGAGAACTTGGGTGTAGCTAAGGTTTTGCACCATCAAGTACAAAATCAGAGGCTTCAAATTTCTGGGGGGAAATATACTTTATTAAATTAACTCTACCAGTCACTAAACAAAAAAGGGAAATAATAACAAGCCCGGTAGAGGATCCAGAGTTGTTACAGTCTATTATCTAGAATGTCCATGTTCCAACAAAAATTACAGGACATGAAAAGAAATGGAAAGTATGGGCCATACACTGGAAAGAAAAAAATCAGGAAGTAGAAACTGCAGGCCAAAGCAATCCAATGTCAGAATTAACAGAAAAAGACTTCAGAGTATCCATTATAAGTATATTAAAAAAATGAAGAAAATGATGATCAAGGAAATAATGGAAAGTATGACAACAAAGTCACATCAAACCAAGAACATTAATAAACAGAAATCAGGAAAAAAGAATCAAGTAGAGATTCTTTATTTGAAAGTTATAATAACCAAAACAACAACAACAAAATCCTAGAAGGGCTCAACAGTAGGCTTAATTGTCAGAAGAATTAGAGATTTTGAAGATAAACCAATAGAGATTATGCAATTTGAACAGCAAACAGAGGAAAGAATGAAAAAATTCAAGAAAGCCTGAGAAAAATGCAGGGTACCATTCAGCGCACCAATATAGATTTTACTGGTTTGTTTTATGAGTCAACTTGGCTAGACTTTAGTACCAGGTTATTAATTCAAATGCTAATCTAGATGATGCTGTGAAGGTGTTTTATAAATGTAATTAACATCTACAATCAGTTGTCCTTAAGTAAAGTACCATCAATAATGTGATGGACATAGTCCATTCTGTTGATAGACCTTAAGAGCAACACCAGGCAGGTTTCCTTAGAGGAAGAAATTGTGCTTCAAAACTGCACACCCAGGTCCTGTTTGAGAGTTGCCAGGAGGCAATAGAAGCACCAGCTGTATTGGACTAAGGAAATGACTCCACATGGTTAACTTAAAACCATAAGAACAAATGAAGAAATCAAGAAATGATTCTTTAAAAAGTTACAAAACAGATGCTATGATTATTTACTCTTTTACATTGTTGTCTCTGAGCTTCTTTAAAACACAAAATTATATAAAGCAATAATTTTAACAATTGTAATTTTATATAATGGTTGCAACATTTATGGATGCAATATGTATAACAATAATATCACAAAAACAGAGAAAGGGAGTAGAGATATATAGAAGTATTATTTCTGGATCTCACTGGAATTAAATAAGTCATTATAAATCTTAAGCTTATTGTGATAACTTAAGATTGACATGGTAAACTCTATACCAACAAATAAGGAAATCACTACAAATATCAGTGAAAGAAATTGAATAAATTAAAAGGCTGCATCAGTCCCCTCTTGTCACTCCTTTTCAACATTGTATTGAAAGTTCTAGCAAATGCAATATGACAAGAAAAGGAAATAAAAGGTATACAGATTGGGAAGGAAGAAATAAAACTGTTTATAGATGATGTGATCATCTATGTAGAAAATTTGAAAGAATTAGTCCAAAAAACCTCTCCTAGAACTAATAAATGATTATAGCAAGGTTGCAGGTATGAGTTTAGTATAAGAAGTCAATCATTTTATGTACCAGCAATGGACAAGTGGAATTTGAAATTGAAAACACAATACCATTTACATTGGCACCTCCCAAAATGAAATACTTAGGTATAAATCTAACAAAATATATGCAAGATCTAGATGAAGGAAACTACAAAACAGCTACAAAACTCTAATGAACAAAATGAAAAAAACTGAATTAAATAAATGGAGAGATATTCTATATTCACATATAGGAAGACTCAATATTGTCAAGATTTCAGTTTTTCCCAAATTGTCTATAAATTCAGTGCAATCTCAATCAAAATCCTGGCAAGTTATTTCATGGATATTGACAAACTGATTTCTTAAGTTTATATGGAGAGGCAGAATATTGAAGGAGAACAAAGTTGAAGGACAGATATTACCTGACTTCCAGACTTACTAATATAGCTATCAAGCAGATAGCTTTATTAAAAGAATAGACAGCTAGATCAATTTAACAGAATAGAGAGTCCAGAAATAGAGCAATATTAATATAGTCAACAGATATTTGACAAATGAGTAAAGACAATACAGTGGAGCAAAGACAGTTTTCAACAAATGGTGCTGGAACAACTGGACATCTACATGCAAAAAAATAAAATCTAGACACAGACTTTAAATACTTCACACAAATGTACTCAAAATGGAACACAGACCTAAATGTAAAATGCAAAACTATGAAACTCCTGGAATACAATGTAGGAGAAAACCTGGAAATACATGAAAGCTGGAATGGCTATACTAATAACAGAAACAATAGAACCTACTAAAATTTATAGGATGCAGTAAGGCATTGCTTAGAGGAAAATGTTGAGCTGTAAATGTTTTTATTAAAAAACTAAGGTCTCAAATTAGTATCCTAGCTTTCCACCTTAAGACAGTGCAAAAAAAGAGTATACCAAACCTAAAGAAAGCAGAAGGAAGTAAATGATAAAGATTTTGATTCTAGAAATTAATGATATACAGAATAAAAAAACAATAGAGAAAAATCAATGAATGGCTTGTGCCTGTTTGGTGCAGCTATTCTGTGTATTTTTAATACCTTTATTTTCAGATACGTATACCACAGCTGATGTCCTTCATACCTGAATTTGTACATATCAGTCTTGTCAAGAACTGAGCATGGCAGGCAGATATTTTCACTGAATGTAGATCCCCAGCATGTATTCTAGGCAGTGGCTTCCTCTGCTTTGTGTCATCAGTCCTTCATTTGTTTACCGACTACTAGATATTTGTTGAAATTAATTCTTTTTGGTGGTTCTTTTCCTATTCTGTTTGTTGTTTTTGTCATTTGAAAGATTTTTATTTATTTATTGGTAACCTAGGAGGGAAATATATATAAATGCATATGATTTTTTTAAATGATTTTTTATTATATTATGTTAGTCACCATACAGTACATCCCCGGATTCCGATGTAAAGTTCGATGCTTCATTAGTTGTGTATAACACCCAGTNAGTTGTGTATAACACCCAGTGCACCATGCAATATGTGCCCTCCTTACTACCCATCACCAGTCTATCCCATTCCCCCACCCTCCTCCCCTCTGAATACTTCAGTTTGTTTCTCAGAGTCCATAGTCTCTCATGTTTCATTCCCCCTTCTGATTACCCCCCCTTTCTTTATCCCTTTCTTCCCCTACCGATCATCCTCGTTCTTATGTTCCATAGATGAGAGAAATCATATGATAATTGTCTTTCTCTGCTTGACTTATTTCACTTAGCATTATCTCCTCCAGTGCCGTCCATGTTGCAGCAAATGTTGAGAATTCGTTCTTTCTGATAGCTGAGTAATATTCCATTGTATATATGGACCACAGCTTCTTAATCCAGTCATCTGTTGAAGGGCATCTCGGCTCCTTCCATGATTTGGCTATTGTGGACAATGCAGCTATGAACATTGGGGTGCATATGGCCCTTCTCTTTACTACGTCTGTATCTTTGGGGTAAACACCCAGTAGTGCAATGGCTGGGTCATAGGGTAGTTCAATTTTTAACTTTTTAAGGGACCTCCACACTGTTTTCCAGAGTGGCTGTACCAACTTGCATTCCCACCAACAATGTAGGAGGGATCCCCTTTCTCCACATCCTCTCCAACAATTGTTGTTTCTTGCCTTGTCTATCTTTGCCATTCTAACTGGCGTAAGGTGGTATCTCAGTGTGGTTTTGATTTGAATTTCCCTGATGGCTAATGATTTTGAACATTTTTTCATGTGTCTGTTAGCCATTTGTATGTCTTCATTGGAAAAGTGTCTGTTCATATCTTCTGCCCATTTTATGATTTGTTTATTTGTTTCTCGTGTATTGAGTTTGAGAAGTTCTTTGTAGATCTTGGATACCAGTCCTTTATCTGTGGTGTCCTTTGCAAATATATTCTCCCATTCCGTGGGCTGTCTCTTAGTTTTTTTGACTGTTTCCTTGGCTGTGCAGAAGCTCTTTATCCTGATAAAGTCCCATAAGTTCATTTTATCTTTTATTTCTCTTGCCTTTGGAGATGTGTCGTGAAAAAGGTTGCTCTGGCCGATGTCATAGAAGTTGTTGCCTATGTTCTCCTCTAGAATTTTGATGGATTCCTGTCTCACATTGAGGTCTTTCATCCATTTGGAGTTTATTTTTGTGTATGGTGTGAGAGAGTGGTCAAGTTTCATTCTTTTGCATGTAGCTGTCCAATTTTCCCAGCACCATTTATTGAAGAGACTGTCTTTTTTCCACCGGATGTTTTTTCCTGCTTTATCAAAGATTAGTTGCCCAAAGAGCCGAGGGTCCATTTCTGGGTTCTCTATTCTGTTCCATTGGTCGATGTGTCTGTTTTTGTGCCAGTACCATGCTGTCTTTGTGATCACAGCTTTGTAGTACAGCTCGAAATCCGGCATTGTGATGCCCCCAGCTTTGTTTTTCCTTTTCAACAGTTCCTTGGAGATTCGGGGCCTTTTCTGGTTCCATACAAATTTAAGGACTATTTGTT
This sequence comes from Ailuropoda melanoleuca, assembly GCF_002007445.2. Taxonomy (NCBI): domain Eukaryota; kingdom Metazoa; phylum Chordata; class Mammalia; order Carnivora; family Ursidae; genus Ailuropoda; species Ailuropoda melanoleuca. The sequence continues at coordinate 103,829,754 of NC_048238.1, read as the reverse complement.
CCAGTTCTTTGAAAAATGTCCTCGGTATTTTGATCGGGATAGCATTGAAAGTGTAGATTGCTCTGGGTAGTATGGACATTTTAACTATGTTAATTCTTCCAATCCATGAGCATGGAATATTTTTCCATCTTTTTATGTCTTCCTCAATATCTTTCAAAAGTGATCTATAGTTTCTAGCATATAGGTCCTTTACGTCTCTGGTTAAGTTAATTCCAAGGTAACGCATGGTTTTTGGTGTTATTGTAAATGGGATGGATTCCCTAATTTCTCTTTCTTCAGTCTCGTTATTCGTGTATAGAAATGCAACTGATTTCTGGGCATTGATTTTGTATCCTGCCACCTTACTGAATTGTTCTATAACTTCTAATAGTTTGGGAGTGGATTCCTTTGGGTTTTCCATATAGAGTATCATGTCATCTGCAAAGAGAGACAGTTTGACTTCTTCTTTGCCGATTTGGATACCTTTGATCCCTTTTTGTCTTCTGATTGCTGTTGCAAGGACTTCTAGTACTATGTTGAATAATAGTGGCGNATTTCTGCTCTAATCTTGGTCAACTCCTTCCTTGTCAGTGGGTTAGGCCTGTCCCTCTGTTGCTGTTCCAGTTTCTTGAGGTGAGAATATAGAAACTGCATTTTAGATTTTTCTATTCTTTTGAGTGAGGCTTGGATGGCTATGTATTTCCCCCTTAGGACTGCCTTTGCAGTATCCCATAGGTTTTGGACCGTTGTGTATTCATTCTCGTTGGTCTCCATAAATTGTTTAATTTGTTTTTTGATTTCCTGGTTTATCGAGTCATTCTTGAGCAGGATGGTTCTTAGCCTCCAAGTGTTTGAGTTTCTTCCAGGTTTTTCCTTGTGGTTGAGTTCCAATTTCAGAGCGTTGTGGTCTGAGAATATGCAGGGGATAATTTCAATCTTTTGGTATTGGCTGAGACCTGTTTTGTGTCCCAGAGCATGATCTATTCTTGAGAATGTTCCATGGGCATTTGAATAGAATGAGTATTCTTTGGTTCTGGGGTGTAGTGTTCTATATATATCTATGAGGTCCAACTCGTCGAGTATGGCATTCAAAGCCTTTGATTCTTTGCTTAGTTTTTGCCAGGGTGTTCTGTCTATTTCTGATAGTGGGGTGTTGAGGTCCCCTACTATTAATGTGTTTTTATCTATATGTCTCTTTATTCTGGTTAAGAGTTGGCTTGTGTATCTTGCTGCTCCCCTGTTGGGGGCATATATATTTATAATTGTCATATCCACTTGTTGAATACTTCCTTTAAGAATAAATAAATGCATATGATTTTAAGTTTGAACTTGAAACCCTAACTTGGTTAATTATACACTGTATCGTCACCGGAATGGAGATTCATCAATTTCATGTGCCTAAGTCAGTGACTACTGTTTTAAATACAAATATATACTTAGTTTCAGGTATTGTAGTATTGGTTAATCTATTCTTTTTACTTTTGATACATGTGTTATTGGAGAAGAAATTTTTATAAAATTCAGGGGCACCTGGGTGGCACAGTTGTTACGAGTCTGCCTTTGGCTCAGGGCGTGATCCCAGCGTTCTGGGATTGAGCCCCACATCAGGCTCGTCCGCTAGGAGCCTGCTTCTTCCTCTCCCACTCCCCCTGCTTGTGCTCCCTCTCTCGCTGGCTGTCTCTGTCCAATAAAGAAATAAAATCTTTAAAAAAAAAAGAAATTTTTATAAAATACAATGCTTAAGTGGATTAAACTCTTCATATACTTGAGAGATGACTACATGTTACTGCATCGAGTTTTCCACCNTAAAAAAAAAGAAATTTTTATAAAATTCAATGCTTAAGTGGATTAAACTCTTCATATACTTGAGAGATGACTACATGTTACTGCATCGAGTTTTCCACCATTTATGCTATAGAATTAAGGTGAATAACATAACATAATAAAAAATAAAAAAAATAAAGGTCAAGCATTTCTGTCTTTTATTAAGAAGCTATGTGTTTAAATGTTGAAATGTTAAAATTGATTGCTCTTTTAAAATTACATGTATTCTAAATTAAGAATTCTGAAATAAAATGTTACTATGACACTAGCATTTTTCATATGGTGACATTCTAAATAAAATACTTTTTGTATTTTTATATGAACGTGACTACATCTTATGGCACTTCAGTGAAATATAAATTCAAACAAGAGTGCATGTGTTTACTTCTGGGCTTCAATATCACCCTAGTTCTATTTTACAAGAGCAAAACATTGCCACATTATGTTAGTATTGATNACAAAACATTGCCACATTATGTTTGTATTGATAACATCTACACGGAGTTATAAATATAATATTTTCCATATCTACAGCTTAAAATTCACTCATATAAATTAACTCATAAAGCTATGCTTAAAAAAAGTACATCCAACCATAAATCTTCTGTGCTTTAAGTGATGACAGCAACCAGCTCACATCTGCCATATGATCAAAGTACACTTGCTATGTATCCACATTATCATGGAATTAATTATATGAAGGAATAAACAGACCAATGCTATTAAAATACACAGTTTGCAATTTGGATGAATAATGACCCATAAGTATAAATAATAATCTATATTGACACAGATTATATAATCAAAGTCTCTTAACTTTGGTTTTTTATTTATTCAGAAATGCTTAACTAATTTCTGGTATCTTGTAATTTAAATTGTCTTTAAGCATTATAAAAATTGATGTCAGCCTCTCCCTCATTGCCTCTTTTACCTGAGAGGAAGCTTAAGAGGAAGAGCCAGGACACTGGCCTTTAACTTTGGCTTGTTTTTTGCTTCATTTACTTAACCTTACCTGTCTGATCTTTAGGTTTTATTATATATTAAATGAAAATATAACAGCTGGACTCCCCAGTTCAGAAAGATATTGGATGACTACATGAGATGCCTTATAGGAAAGGGCTTTGAAAATTATTGTTTCCAATCTGGGAAAATTTTATAGAATAGAGATTTCCAAGTTATAAAAAAGCAGGGATGGACTGACTTCCTCATAGGAAGGGGTGTCCTTCCAGTGTCATATATGTAGCTTCAGTGAAGTTTAAGAAAATAAAATATAATTACTTGTATTTATATGGTTTATTATATAACTTTAAGGTCAAAACCATTAATCTTATCTTATTTCAAGACAATACCCAATCAAGGGTATAATTTCACAGGCTTAGTACTACCTTTAGCATTAAATATATTATCTCCAGGCAGGAAAGTGAGGATGTGGTGTTTTGAATAAAAAAATAAAAAAAGAGTAAGGCAATGGTTTTTGTTTTCTGTGTGCTGGAAAGTAGAATAGATTTGAGTTATCTCCAGAGGATAAGCTCTGGAGCCAGACAACCCTGGGCCTCAGTTTTAGCCCTACAGCTTAGTACTTACACCTGACCCCTTTCTTCATCTGTCAAATGGGGATAATAACTACTTTCCACATAAAGCTGTTGTGGGGATTATATGAGTTATTGCATAGGAAAAAGCACTTAGTACAAAAATTCAGGACCTAGGGACTGGTCAGTGAATGTGTCTCGTCTGTATACTAGTGGCCAAAGCCAAAAATGAAAAAGTACACTAAACCATATCACTGAGACCATTATTGCTCTGCAAGTGGATTCCATTCTGGGCACTTTGGTCAAACAGCTGTGTACTGTTTCCTGAATTGTAGGTTGTGAATAATTATACCTAGAAGCTTTATAATGCATAAAATATGTTATGGTGGCAACAAAGGTATCTGGTTTTTTATCTGACCACTGAGAGATTTATGCTTTTACTGAAATTTGAGACAAGATAGTTAACCAGGCAGTACTTTGCCAGGTACACAAAGCAGGAAATTCCACTGTCCTTCTGCCATCTTGCCTGTCCCTGTCTTCTGCCTGTTACTTTTGTCTTCTCTGCCTCTCAGATCTTGACTTTCAGCTTCTAATAGTTGTCTCAGATTCTTTTGGCTTTTTAAAAAAATACAATTTTCATATGCTCTTTGGATTTACTGTTTTGATCTGCTCTCTGTGACTTTCAAACTCTCTTACGCCATTATTTCATGAAGCCCCCACTGCCAGTCATATATGCTCTGGTCACTTATTCCTCTGGCCCCCCCGCTCCCCGCCAAACCCTACCCTACCTATGGAGCTCACAGGAACTGTGCTGGCCCTCAGGCTCTCTGATGGAGATAAACATGGTTTGTTGTTTTCTCCTAAAAAAAAATTAGTTAATTATACACTAGAATAGTTCCCAAGCCTGGATATGTACCAAAAAGTGCACTTGACAAGGCTTTTATTTTTAACTATAAATCACCAAATTCCACCCCAAATCTACTGAAATGGAATCTCTATGGGTAGGTTCCAGGGTTCCATATTTTTAAGTATGTCCCCTAGTGTTTCTCATGCCACCAGCCTAGCATCAGGCCACAAAATGGTGTTTGTGGAAACCAATATAGTTGACATTTATTATGCTACTCTAACCCCAAATGAAAGGCATGAGGGCATGAGTTTCATTGTGTTCGTCATTGAATACCCTGTAAAGAGCATAGTGACTGACTTGTCTTAGTCCTTCAATAAATAGTAGAATGAAGAATGAATGTGCTAATGAATTTAGTACCAAGATCACTATAAAGCAAGTGGAATGAATAGAGAATCAGAGAAGAACTCATCCTAGATGGAAGGAAGACAACTGAGTGACAACTACCCTGTTGTCAAGTAGAAGAATAACTTCTTATGGAATTAGCAGGACCATTTGACCCAAAGTGTTTGGCAATCTGATTTTACGAGACTGTAAGTGTAGCTTGTTTCCTGGAAATTTTCACATCATTGTTTCATTCAAGACAAAATCTCAGAAACCTACTGTGGCATCAGTAACCTAGCAAAGAGGATTATGGATATATTGTCTATACTGTGAAATTAACCCAGATCATTATGAATGAATCATTTCTTTACACGTGCATATCAGCTTCACTATATTTAAGATGTAGACACTTAAATATGTTTTTATTATGACCACTTCAGACATTTTTCTTCTCGAGTTTTGTGCTTGCTCTTTTTGTGCTAACCTTATTTAGAAGAGTCTCAGGACAATCACATATATCCACACCTCTAAACAGCCTCCATTTCTCATGTCACGTGGTAGAATACTACTGTGTTTTTTGATGACTTCTGTATTTTTAAACCCACACAACACCCTCTAAACCAGATCAAGCAAGGTTGATTGATTATATACCCATCAGCATCATCTTTTTCTTACCATATTCAGAAATGGAAGCATAGGCTTGAAAAGCTTATTAACGTTATTATAGTTCAACTGCAAAACACTGGTGATCAATGTCAAGATCTTCTTTAAAAAATTCAGTAGCTTAAGCTTTTAAAAGATTCATGTTTTATATTTTCATTTTTCCTTTTTTTGGTGCACAAGAAAACAAAACCTTCCTTCATGAAACTTTTAAAACTATTCATGTTTATTTCTCTATGACACTTCTTAAAATCTCCTATATTCTAAATACCCATAAGAATCATTTTTTAAAATCAAGAGGATGGAGTTGGGGTTAGGGACAGGCTTATGTAGGTTTTAAGTGTCTTTAAAAGAAAATCTATAATTGAGAAAAGTGGTTTCCAGAGAGAGGTGTTGATTTGGATTTGACTATAGTAGTATAAGCTTGCAAAAAATTTTGCCTATTAACTGATATGAATTATTACATATTTATTTTCTAGCTTCATTGTTCTGGTATGTTGTACTGTGTGTGTGTGGCCCTGTTTTGGACTTGTGAGCTAGTAATTAAAGTAGATAAGAGCAACTTAGTCTACAGTAGTCATGCAGAAATTAAATTGCATTCTAGAACCATATGTTCTCCTACTTTCTTTCAATCTTCAAAAGGTTGCATGTGTTCAAGTCCAATAGCACTAACACCATGTTTGGAAATCTTTACCTGGCTCTTCAAACTCAATGTACTAGAAATTAAATTTAACATACTACCGTGCTCCCATCCCCAGATAACCTATCTCCTCTTGTACCTGCCTAGAGCTTTGTTTATTATCCTTGAGAAGTGTCCTTATCCAAGGACAGCGCACAGTGGACTCCAGAGCTACCAGGCTCAACTAAAATACAGTTGAACTTACTTTACAGTGTTCTAGGTTTGCACTATTATTTTCCCGAGCTCAGTTAACACCATCTCCATACAGAAAGAGACACTGCAAATATTCTGAAGAAAACTACCTTCCTGAAGTAAGTACACACAACTGTTACTGAGCCCCCTACCCATGACAAACAATGTTAATGAAAAAATTGGAGATGACACCATATTTTCCCTCAAGGTACCCAAAGTCTGGTAGAAAAGTTAGTTACAAGCATAGATATTTATAATGCAGTGTAGTAACAGCTCTATTTAATAAGTGGGAATAAGTAACTCAGCCACGAAAGTCTGAGAAGAATGTCATACAGATAAAATTATTCTGGGAGGAATAGATCTTGCTAGACACGTAAGAAAGGAGAAGTTATTTCAGATGTAGTGCAGCTGATTTTTAAAGAAACGGAATGGTGAAAGAACACAGACAATTTGGCAGAGAGAATGCAGTTCTGTGTAGTAGGGTATATGTGTCAGTGCTCAGATGGGCCATGTGGAAATTAGCCAGAAAGGCTAACGGAGATCAGTTAGACGCAGTGGGTAAGGGACTTCGCACATAACACTACCACACTTCAACTTTATTCTGACGGCAGTGATGAGCCATTGGAGACTTTCTTTTTTTGAGCCATTAGAGACTTTTAATCAAGACTGTATTTATGGGGGCGCCTGGGTGGCACAGCGGTTAAGCGTCTGCCTTCGGCTCAGGGCGTGATCCTGGCGTTATGGGATCGAGCCCCACATCAGGCTCCTCCGCTATGAGCCTGCTTCTTCCTCTCCCACTCCCCCTGCTTGTGTTCCCTCTCTCGTTGGCTGTCTCTATCTCTGTCAAATAAAGAAATAAAATCTTTAAAAAAAAAGATTGTATTTATGGTCTGGAAAGAATTCTTTGGCTAGAGTGTGGAGGGTAGTTCAGAAGTACAGTGAGCTGGAGGCAGGGAAAAATAAGAAGCTTGAAATGTTCTTTAATGCTTCAGGTAGAGAGTGAGGATAGAGAAAACAAGATGAATTGCGAGACATTCCCTTTTATAACCCTTTTCTGTCCTTTCATTGTGTCTCTTCCCTTCACGGCATCTTCTGTCCAAGTGTCTTGCTCACCTTTGGCATTCACATACACATTCACATCTGATTTCTGGAATCAGAATCAGGCAAATCTATTGATGTCAGTGGATGGTTGCCATGCCAGTATCTGACTATAGAAACCAGTTTCTCTTTGGAACAATAGCCCAGATTTGGCTACTCACACTAATAATTTAGGTACAGCTAAATGACTCTCACCTCTTTGCAGGTGGAAGGATGAAGACAATTTCTCCTGAATGCCAAATGGTGAGGCTGTGCCAGGAATTTCTGATGAAATTCCCTGTGCTGTGAAAGTGTTCCTCCTCTGTGATATCTGGAAACCATTGGTGAAATTCCTTCTTATTGTACCGAGGTTCATTCCACAGTATGGTAAGTCCTTTTTTTCCTATAAAAAGACTTTGCTGGGTTTTGTCCGATCAAAATGATAAGTGGCATTTAACTGTTCATGTAACTGTTCATAGATTTAAACAGACATCATCCAAGTTTAATCCTTTCTGAGCATGTTGATTGCTTGATTTAACAACACAGTATTCTGACAGTGTTATGGATGTATCTTTTCTGTGTCCTCTGTGAGTTAGTGCCCAACAAGGGCATTAGTATTCATATTGCAACCTTGGAGATTTTGCCCCTACCCCTTTCCTGTTCTTCACATATCAGTATGATTAACTTTTTTCAATTACAGCTCTGTGTACGAATAAGGAGGGACATAGTCCTTTAATACATGATCAGACACGGATTTGGTCCTTTGAAAATCAGTAGTTGTTAAATCCAAACGCTAACATATTTCAAGAAAGAGTGGTGCTTAAAACCACTGGTGGTGAGAGAAATGTAGAATGATTTTGGAGGTTCGTTCAGGAGACTTAGAAAGGTTAGTATCATTACTGAATATCTTTATTCCTTTCCACCTGCCAAAATATGTCAAGGAACTAATTTTCCCCTTGCTTGATATTTTGTTCTATGTGCTATGTCCCATCAGACATTTCAAGTAGATATTTAAATGGACGGAGTGTCATAGCTCATAATATCTGTTTTGCACTCAGCCATTTATTTGCCATTATGACTTTAAACAAAGCCTATTGCTCTCTGACTTGGTTTACTTCCCTTTAAAGGTGGCACTAGAGTATAGAGATTTCTCTGATATGACGACACTGTGTTTCTTGTTATTGTTACTTTCATAACACACTTAAAAGTTCCCTAAGGAGAAGAATTATTAGACTCTTAGGAAAGACTAAGGGCATGATGGCACAAAAGCGCATTAATTGAACAAATGTTTGTTGAGTCCATATTATTGTATTTTCATTGCACTGACAAAATATCACATGTAAGGAAGGAACATTCAGGGTCTCTTTTTCTAAATGTCCAAGAGAGGATCCAATTGTCAAATACATTACTTACTTTTAAAAAGCATATTACTTAGGTACGCCTGGGTGGCTCAGTTGTTTAAACATCTGTCTTTGGCTCAGCTCATGATCTCAGGGTCCTGGGACTGAGCCCCATGTTGGGCTCCCTGCTCAGCAGGGAGTTTGCTTGTCTCTCTCCCTCTGCCTGTCTTTCTGCTCATGCTGTCTCTCAAATAAATAAAATCTTTTTTAAAAAAAATCATATTATTTAAATAACATTAAGCAAATTTTGGACAAGTAGGTTTCAGATCAGTTACAAAAAGGATCTGAATAGCAGAAAAATGGACCTGTCCCCCAAAGAAATCCCAGCGGACTTCCTAATAAAGTGTGTCTGTTACCAGTTGACATGCTAATAATACAGAAGCCATTTTTTAGGAGTGCGTTTTAAGAATAAGACACAAATAAGAAATACACAATTTATAGAATATCTGATTCAAGAAATAGAGGGGAATGATTTATATAAGGTGATCGGAATTTCCCTTTAAAATTCCCATCATATATCTTACTGCTACACTTCATTTGACTCCAGCCACTGGGTTTTCTTTTTCCATAACTTACCTTCAAGTGCCCCTTAATCTTAATCTTGCCTCTTTTCTCCCAAAGTCCCAATAGTAGCTCCTTGATCTTCCAAGATCTGTATTTTATATGTTTCTCTATTATAGGCAAAACTGTTTAAAGCCATAAAGCTCTTTCAGTTATCACCTTCCACAACTATGAATTACTTCCTCCAAGAAAATAAAGATCTCTCAGTCACCAGGATCCATTCTTGGGGACATTTATGAACAATAAAACATGCATTTTTCCTGTCATAAAACATTTTGCAGGTGTATATCACATAGTAGCCCCTCAACAAAGAGTAGTTGCTATTATCGTACTATTTTATTCATGTGTTCACTCAAAAATACGTATTGTGTGCCATGCACTTAGCACTCTTTTAGACACTTAGACCATGCCTATGAGCAAGATAAACAAAACCCCTCTCCTTCTTGATATTACATTCTAATGGAAGGAAATACTTTGTAAAAAGGATACATGCTATGATATCAAGTTAATAGATGACAAGTACTAAGAATCACAATCAAGCAGAGTGAGGGGTTAGATAGAGATATAGTTCACTTTTTAAAGTGGGGTACTCAGGAAAAATCTCAAGTCTTGTGGACCATTTAGAGTATCTGCAAGAGGAATATCCAGAAGACTCTCTGAACCTAAACAACTTATATTATCAACTATTGAAATAATTAATTTTACCCAAAATAAAGTTCCTTTAAAATAGCCTTTCCAGGGTGCCTGTGTAGCTCAGTGGGTTAAGCATCTGCCTTTGGCTCAGGTCATGATTCCAGTGTCCTGGGATCCAGCCCCATGTTGGGCTCCCTACTGAGCAAGGAGTCTGCTTCTCCCTCTCCTTCTGCCTGCCGCTCCCTCTGCGTGCACTCCCTATCTCTCTCTCTGTCAAATAAATAAATAAAATCTTTTTTTAAAAAGGAAAAATAAGATAACCTGTCCAGCCTTGAATATATGTGCATATGTACACATACATATACATGCATATAGGCATGCATTTTTTTTAAAAGATAATCACCTTCAGTTTGTTTCCCAGAGTCCAGAAAAACTGAGGGTTACAGAGGGGAGGGGGTATCCGGGTGATGGGTATTAAGGAGGGCACGTGTTGTGAAGAGCATTGGGTAATACGTGCAAGTAATGAATCATTGAACACTACATCAAAAACTAATGATGTACTATATGCTGACTAACTGAACATAATAAAAATAAATAAATAAGTTAAATAAAATAAGATAATCATATGGTCAGTCTCCACACTGCAGACATCTATTAAGTATTTGTAGAACTTCACAACATACTCCGAAAAAGATCCATTATGTAAAATTTCTGAGTGTCAGAAATAAGTATGAGGTTGGGGAAAGAGTCTGCTCAGTAGAGTTCATCTCGCTTGTTTGAGCCCAGCCTCAGACATGCCTCACCAGAACACTAAAACTCTGTGTCACAACAAGAACCACTAAGCGAAAGAAGAAAATAGCGTGCATGCCAGTTGTTAGAAATGTAACCAAAAACCCTTTCCCTAGACAATGCTTTGAACTGCTTTTGGCTATTTTTTATTGGTTTGTGTGCTGATGCAGCCTTATTTTCTTAGAGAAATTTTCTAGAATGTACAGGCACTGAATTCTAGGCTACCCCTATATAGCCACCTGAAAATATTGTAAGGGTAGAAAAATAACAGAATTGGAGATTTAGCAATTGACACAGAACTAGTTCTTATCATATATGTCATGCCTTCCCAAAGTGAAAAACTCAGTCGCATTAAGTTGGAATGAAGCTTTTCCTCACTAGCCGGTGTCCCTGTGCTGGATTTTTGATTAATTGCTAACACCTAAAATGGACTGAATGGAAAAGCAGTTAAAATGCAAACTCTGCAACCCTGTGTTTATCTGTGAGGGCTTGAGGCAAGGGACTGCTGTTAATGGGGAGTTTCTGAATGAGTGTGGCCAGATTTAGCAAAGAAAAATACAGGGTGCCCTGTTGAATTTGAATCTCATTCAATTATATAGGGCATATTTTTGACAAAGTATTTTTTGTTTATCTGAAATTCGAATTTAATTGGCATCCTGTATTTTATTTGGAAATCCTACTCAAAACCACTGGCATATGATATGCGAGGCTGAGCAAAGGTGGACAGCAGAGTGAAGTTCTGGAGATGGGAGTCAAAAAAGCTCAGATCTAGGAGCACCTGGGTGGCTCAGTCGGTGAAGCGTCTGCCTTCAGCTCAGGCCATGATCTCAGGGTCCTAGGATCAAGCCCCGCATCAGGTTCCCTGCTCAGCGGGGAGTCTTCTCCCTCTCTCTGTGCCCCTTCCCCTTCCCCTGTTTGTGCTCTCTCTCTTTCTTCCTCTCCCTCTGTCTCAAATAAATAAAAAAGAAATCTCAAAAAAAAAAAAAAAGGATCTAGAGATCAGGAGTCCCTACAAAGCAGGACAGGGATGGTGACAGGGGTGTGTTCACTGTGTGCCAAGAGATTTAGTCGGTACTGGTTTCCTAGCTACTGAATCATGGAGCAGGTTCGGAACCCAGGTAGTCTCTCACCAGAGTCCATGCCCCTCATCCTGAGGCAGCACCCTTCACTTTGGCTCAGGGTTGTTATCAGGCTGGTGTTACAGCATCACTTAATGGTTGGTTTCAAGTTCTAGTCCTCTGAATCTGTTAAAGAAATGATAATGACCTTAAAGTTGGGAGATACTTAGGGGTCTGGACGATTTATAACTCCTGAAACAATCCCTGGACTTGGGTCTTTTAAAAATAAATGAAAAGAGTTGATGTATTCCACCAAGAGGTTTCTATAATGTTTTGAGGCAAAATTCCATAATGGATAGATTATTGATGCCATTTAATGTTCTTGATTTTTTTTTAAAAAAAGTAGAATGATCATCACTTGTGAAACATCTTCTTAGCACCTATTTTGTGTGAATCACTGTGCTAAAGGCCATGGGAAGGGAGGAAGACAAAGAAGTCATAGCCTTTCCCCTAAAGGAATTCACAACTTAACTAGAGAGGCAGACAAGTAAACAACTGACTTCAAATACCAAGCCATGTGGAGTAAGGCCTTTTCCAGAAGTGCTGGCAGCATGCAGTGGGAACAGAGACCACACTAGATTCTCTCTGAGTGAGAAATAGGGGGAGGGCAGGGACGTGAGACAGACAGAACAAAGAAAAAGATAAATGGGCATCTTTATGGTTATTTTGCTGTGGAGAAATTAGTGATTTAGACATATAGGAATTTGATAATCATACAATAATATTGGTTTAGAATTTATAGTGCTGCTATCATATTGTCAATCTATATTATTTTTTCTGATGTCACCTCATAGGACTTTATGTGAAAATTTTTATTCAAGTCTTGTGTTCTCAAACTAGTGTATTGGCTATTATTAATCATTTTAAAATCATGTGGTCACAGGGTACAGACAGGTATTAAGTCCCAGAGATCTGACTGAATAATGCATGCTATGAAAACAATCGACAAATACGTTATGTGGATGTTTTGAATTGCATGTTGAAAAAAAAAAAGTTGAGATTCTATTTATGTAAGCCTGAAAGAAAGTTATGCTAGATTTGAAATGTGGTGTACATTAATAAAAGAAATGAATGGGTCTGGTATGTTTTCTCTATCATATAGCACGGTTTGTGCTACTTATTTTTAACATGTTATTGGATTTCACTATTTAATGGTAATAGTTTTCTTTTTTAGAAGATAGATATATTTAGGAACTTCTTCCTTCTGAGATTCTTCCTTTCCATTGTGGGAATCTTTCCATACTATGCTTTATAAGAATATATTGATCTATCACCTTCAGTTCAGAGAACACTTTTTTTTATTCAAGTATAATTAATATGTCAGTGATATTAGTTTCAGGTGTACAACATAATGATTCAGCAATGCTATGCATTTCTTAGTACTCATCAAGGTAAATGTACTGTTAATCTCCTTTATTTCATCCATGCCCCCTACCTCCTCTCTGACAACCACCAGTTTGTTCTTTGTATTTAAGAGTGTTTTTTTTTCTTTTTTCTTTGGTCATTTGTTTTGTTTCTTAAATTCTACATATGAGTGAAATTATAAAGTATTTGTCTTTCTCTGACTGACTTATTTCACTCAGCATTATACTCTCTAGATCCACCCATGTCATTGCAAATGGCAAGATTTCATTATTTTTTTATAGCTGAGTCATATTCCAGTGTGTGTGTGTGTGTGTGTATCTGTGTGTACGTACGGGTACATATACATACATACACTCACACCACATCTTCTTTATCCATTCATCTGTGAATGGACACTTGGGTTGCTTCCATATCTTGGCTACTATAAATAATGCTGCAGTAAACATAAGGGTGCATATATTTTTTCAAATTAATGTCTTCATATTCTTTGGGTAAATAGTAGTGGAATTACTAGATCATACAGTAATCTATTTTTAACTTTTTGAGGACTCTCCATACTGTTTTCCACAGTGGCTGCATCAATTTACATCCCCAGCAACAGTACAAGAGGGTTCCCTTTTCTCCACATCCTTGCCAACACTCGTTTCTTGTGTTTTTTATTTTATCCATTCCACCATTGTGAGGTGATATCTCATTGTTGTTTTGATTTGCATTTCCTTGATGTTGAGTGATATTGAATATCTTTTCATGTGTCTGTTCATCATCTGTGTGTCTTTGGAAAAATGTCTGCTCATGTCTTCTGCCTATTTTTTTAAAATTGGATTATTTATTTTTTTGGTGTTGTATATGCTCCTTATATATTTTGGATATTAGCCCCTTATGGGATATGTCATTTGCAAATATCTTCTCCCACTCAGTAGACTGCCTTCTTGTTTTGTTGATTGTTTCCTTTGCTATGCACAAGCTTTTTTTTTTTTTGGTGTAGTTTCAATAGTTTATTTTTGCTTTTGTTTCCCTTGCCAGAGGAGACATATCTAGAAGTATGTTTCTGTGGCTGATGTCCAAGAAGTTACTGCCTATGTTTTCTTCTAAGAACTTCATGGTTTCAGGTCTCACATTTAGGTCCTTAATTCATTTTGAGTTTATTTTTATGTATGGTGTAAGACAGTGGTCCACTTTTGTTCTTTTGCATGTAGCTGTCCAGTTTTCCCACACCATTTGTTGAAGAAACTGCCTTTTTCCTATTGGATATTCTTTCCTCCTTTGTAATGGATTGACTACACAATTGTGGGTTTATTTCTGGGCTTTTAGTCTGTTCCATTGATCTTATGTCTATTTTTGTCCAGTGCCATACTCTTTCATTACTACAGCTTTGTAATATATCTTGATATCTGGAATTGTGGTACCCCACCTTTGTTCTTTGTTTTGTTTTTTTTTTTCAAGATTGCTTTGGCTATTCAGGGTCTTTTGTGGTTCCATACAAACTGTAGGATTATTTGTTGTCAATCTCTGAAAATATTGTTAGTATTTTGATAGGGATTGCATTAAATCTGTAGATTGCTTTAGATAGAATGGCCACTTTAACAATATTTATTCTGCTAATCCATGAGCGTGAAATATCTATGTGTGTCATCTTCAATTTCTTTCTTCAGTGTTTTATAGTTTTCAGAGTATAGATCTTTCACCTTCTTCGTTAAGTTTATTCCTAAGTATTTTCTTCTTTTTGGTGGATTGTACATGGGATTGTTTCCTTAATTTCTCTTTCTGCTTTTCCATTATTAGTATATACATATACGACAGATTTCTGTACATTAACTTTGTATTCTGTGACTTTACTGAGTTCATTTATTATTTCTAGTAGTTTTTTGGTGGAGTCTTTAGAGTTCTCTGTATATAGTATCATGTCATCTGCAAATAGTGAGTTTTACTTCTTCCTTACCAATTTGGATGCCTTTTGTTTCTTTTTCTTGCCTGATTCCTATGGCTAGGACTACCGTTTGATAAAAGTGGTGAGAGTAGACACCCTTAACAAAAGTGGTGAGAGTGGACATCCTTGTCTTGTTTCTGATCTTAGAGGAGAATGTTCAGAGATCTCTTCTTGCTGTAAATGCTGGGAACTTTACAACCATAGCATAGCCAGAATGACAGCAATTAAAATGTTTCAAAAGCTCTGAAATTTAAGTCATGAAAAGGTTTGAAACTTTATGGAAAATTATATGTACCCCTCTGTTCCTCAATGTCCCCAGTGTAAAAATGAGAATAAGTTTGGCTACTTTGGGTGGTATTGAAGATTAAAAGAGATAATGCACATCAAGTACTTACTACAGTGCTTACTGCAAAAATAAGCACAAATGAATTGCCATCTGCTGTATTATCTGCATTTTTTAAAGCCTTTGTCTTATTTTTTCACGGCTGTACCCCAAAATAGAACAGTTTTGGTCATGTCACAGGTGGTCAGTAAGTAGTTTTGAAAAAAAATAGTTTTAGATTGCATGGAATTAAGTTCTGGTAGTAAAAATACCCTCTGTTGTTTACCTTCATGGACAAGTGGTTATGAAAGACAATTATCTCTCAAAATTGTCTTTCCACAAATCTGTCTGTTCATATTTTATAGCCCAACCACTACACATGTGTCTGTGCAAAATAATTGATCTATTCCAATAGAAAAGGTGGCTTGGATAAGACTAAGTCTCCAGAATTAAAGGCTTTCAGTGTTCACTAATTTATATATGAGTTCATTCAACTGATCACATATTAGGTGCCGAGCAGTAAGAAGATGTTAGAAATAAAGATAAATAAGGCACTGGTTCTACTCTAGAAGAGCTGTCAGCTTGCACACTGAGCCAGAAGTATAAACATGATTGCAATATGTGCTGTAAGTGCCACTTTAAAAGTAGAGATGGTGGTGGTACAAGGGAGAGAGGAACCAGGATTACTTGGAACCAGTGAGCTGTGTACTGAGGGATGAGCAAGACTCGAACAAGTGATTAAAGGCAAGGCGAACCATTCCAGGCATGTTCACCATGGTTAATTGAAGGGCCAATTTTAGGAATATCATGTCTGAAAAGTTGAATTATGGTTTTCTCCACAGAGTCTTCAATTGGTGAAATATCATGGCCTATCACCTGTGTTCTGCAGTTTACCATTTCACCCCATGCCTGTTGCCACACTCTGATGAAGAATACCAAATAAGTCATCCATGGAGGTATGTCAGATAACTCATAAGGCTTTCTAGGTTACTTATTTCAGTTTCATTAATGCTTTAAAGGGAGATAAAGATGATCACAGATGGAATGGAGGACGTATTTGTGGGGCAGAGATTGGTAGAAAGGCTTTATTTGAAGCCTGATTCTATAACTTCATGGCTTGCTTTCTTGTCTCATCAGATCTTGCCACTGAGCCCAGTTTTCATTAGGTCAACTGTCGCTCTCCTCAGAGATGGAGATAACAAGTGTTTGGGTCTGAAATAGATGTTTCATTTGCAAATAGCGTTTGTAAACAAAACTTCCCTTTTAACCTGCAGAGGATGGGTTCTGCTCCCTACATGCTTAGAAATCCTCATCTAACATTCTTGAAGTCTAGTGCCCCAGTTTCAAAGTTGCTAAACCATGGCAACAATAATTCCATAATATGTCCATCAACTCAAGTGTAATATATGTGTCACTTTCAGCCAGACAGTGACAGAATTTCTGTATATGGTAGTCGAGAAAATAATAGTGTTGTTAGTGTTCTGAGTGCAAAATGACATTGGAATAATTTACAGACACCATGGATCCTGGCTGTGTCTGAAACATAACGTTGATTTCATCAGGACAAATAGAATCGCACAGCTGTAGAGATGGCTGTGAAAACAGAAGAGGGGCTTTCACATGGTGAACATTTTGCCTATGGCAGGATGAAAGGAGGTACATTTTTCAACAAAGAAATATAAAACATAAAATTTAATTTTAAAAGCTTGATATTCATTAATTCCAACCTGATTCTTTAGATATGCTTTGGACTCTGCACTTTTTCACTCTCCCAATGTATCTTGGTAGCATATAGTAGCAAATGTCATTGTTCATGTGCTTTTTGACTGGTAGAAATTTCAAAATGTTAGGTTGGAGGGTTGGTAAATAGAAGTTCCATCTTGCATCTTGGAATTTGGCCCATACTTGGAAATTGCTCAAGTCATGGTATTGGAACCCAGGCTATGAGGAAGGGGCTAAAAACCTTGTTTTAGTGAACTGTTGCAAAGAACTTTCTAAATGCCTTGTGCTTGGAGTGTATACTAAAGAATTAATATGGACTGATGTCTTAGGGGAATGGTTGATAATAGCACCTTGCCTTCCTCCTTGTTTTATAAAATCAAAACAAATATGGTTGCTCCAGAACTAATGTTTCAGATGTCAAATCTGTTCCAGGGGATAGGAAGTGATAATACGTTAAAAAGCAGCCTAAGATCCCCATGAACTTCGGTTGGTTACAAGTTCAATCATTGTTTTACGATTACAGGTGCTATCCTTGGCCCCTGCTTCCAACATAATGAACCTCTACAGAATTCAAATGAGAACTGCCAACATAATTAAAGAACATTTGACATAATTTATATATCTTTTTATCTCTAAATCCCTGCTCCTGGAATAGAAACTTCATTTTTCTCATCTATCCTGCTAAAGTGATGAAGATTTATACTTTCTTCTGCTAGGCAGGACTTTAGACATATCAAATTCATTTTCTCTACTATAACTAAGTTTTACCTTACAAGATTGTGCCCTTTGACATACTTAAGAAATGGCACCACCAAAATCTTGCTTGGCTTGCCAAAGGTCACATTGAAAATTAGTGGCAAAGTCAGCACTGGGACAGAGGTTATCAAAATCCTACTTAACAGCAAACCACACACATCTTTACATGACAGAATTTTGTTATGGATTTGTATAGAACAGGACATGGGAGCTGGTATCAAAAGGGCTGGAGATCAAAAGGAAAAACAGGATACTGTGAATATTTATGTATTAATGGTCCCTTGATCTTATAGAACATGATTTCTCAATAGAGACTCTATCATTCCCAAGGGGACAAAACTGTTTCTATGGAGAAGGAGGAGCATAATCTTACTATTTTATGTATAAAGCACAGATATACAGCATAGAATCAGATATTCAGTGTATCTGTGGCTTTAAAATTTATTGGGCAGTATGTTAGAGAAGAGAAAAACAGTCTAAAAAGGCCCCTTAGGGTAGTAATAATAAACAGACCGAAAGGTTGAGAAACACAGTTATAGAACATTTTCTGGGTCTGGGCCAGAAAAAAAAAATGCAGCATATGAATGACAGAACATGTAGCCAAAGGAGAAGAAGTTAAGGGGAAGATTTTTCATCCCCTTATAAATGAGTAGTTATTTATAGATAACTCTATCAGAATCTTGGATAACCTGGAGTTTTATTGTTTAGATACCGAGGTAGGCAAAATTCTAGGATGGCTTCCAAGATACCCCCCTGTTCTTATATAATCCCCTCCCCCAGACCGTGGACCGAACCCTTCAATATGGTGGAATATCACTCCCATGAATATGTTACATTATATGGCAAAGGAGAAAGATTTTTGCAAATGTAATTCAGGTCCCTAATCAGTTGACTTTGAGTTAATCAAAAGGGAGGATTGTCCTGGATGGGCCTGACCACATCAGATGAGTCCTTTCAAAGAAGGCTTAGGCTTTCCCTGAGCTCAAAGTCTGGAAGCAGCAGACAAGTGTTTCTGCTGGCCCTGAGGAGGCAAGCTGTCACGAGTTCTACAGCTGCAAGGAAATGACTTTTTCCTACAACCTGAATGATTTTGGAAATTAACTGCAAGCTTCAGATGGGAAAGCAGCCCTTGCTGAAACCTTGATTTCAGCATGCGAGACCTTGAGCAGAGGAACCAGTTAAATCCTGCCTAAACCCTTGACCCATGGAAATTTCGAGATAATAGATGTTTATTGTTTTAAGCCACTAAATTAGTGGTAATTTGTTACAATCAATAGAAAACTAATATAGATATTTTAAAGAGATGAAGGGAGAGGAGTTTCTTGGTGTTTCTGATCTCTCCACACCCATCTCAGAAATCTGGCATTATTAATATCAAGTAGTTTTATCTCGCCAGGAATGATTATGCTGTTTCCTTTCTTCTTCTGTCTACATTTAACATTTTGGCTTTCAAATCAAGGAAAATACATTTTATGCCAAAAGCCTTCTGAGAATCTTTATGTGTATTTAAAACTAGTAATGCTCTTCTTAGAGAAACCAGAATGATCATGTTGCCTATTTTAAGGGCTTATTAATTTTCTTAACCTATCCTCTCAGGGTGCATCACCTATTTCAAAAATATAATGAGGATCCTGGAAGATAGTTAATCCCACTACCCGCCTAGAACTGCCTGTGTCAGTCTAGAACTCTCTCAGAATCCTCAATCCACATTACTCCTGCCTCTTGAGAGACGAGTCTTGCCATCTTCCTGAACGCTCTGGGAATAATCAAATCAGAATACTTGCAGCTCACTGCTTTGTAATGCCTCATATCCTTGTCATCCATAGTTATCTCTAAAAATATAAGCCATGTTCTTCAGTTTATCTTGGTCGTATAGCTCTGTGCTTCCTCCTGTCTCACTGCTTCCTATTTTTTTGTACTTTGGAAACTTGTCATGATGTTCTCTTTGACTTTCCTGTTTTAACCAAAACCTGGCTGTAGTCCACGAGCACTGCCTTCCCAGGAGCCATGTCAAGTAGAGTCTGTTTATTCTCCCACTCCTCAGTTACCTCAGGTTAAGGGGTAGAGTTGGTATCTAACTTGTTCTATATCCTGGTACTCTTTGCTGTGGACTTAATGTTTGTGTCCTCCAAAATTCCTGTGTTGAAGCCTAATTCCCAGTGTGATGGTATTTGGATGTGGAACCTTTGGGAGGTGATTAGGTCATGAGAGTGGAGCCTGCATGATTGAGATTAGTGCCCTTACAAAAGAGACCCCAGAGAGTTCTCTTGCCCCTTCTGCCAGGTGAGAACACAGTGAGAAGACAGCCACCTATGAACCAGGAAGTGGGCTGTGACCAGACATCTACTGACAGCTTAGGCTTCTCAGCTTTCAGGACTGTGAGAAATAAATGTTGTTTAAGTCACCAAGTCTATGGTAATTTTGTTAGAGCAGCCCAAACTGACTAAGATACTCCTCTAAGTTGGCAAAACCTCCGACTCTTATAAAGTTCAATAGTTGTATAACCCCCTACTTCTCTTCTTGCTGTCACCTCTAAGCATTCTGAATATTCCCCATATTCATTGCAGAATTTGGCCCTTATTCATAATTTCAGCTTTGCATCAAGTTCTATTAACACATAAATGGGCCATTCAACTCCTTGGTCTCAAAATATTTAAACCTTCCCATTTCTTGATATTCACTTTCACTGTACATGAGCCAGCCATTCCCATGGTCACTTTCTCATCCTGGTAATAACCTGGTACTTCTCCTCTCCTAATATATTAAATTGAAGTATTTCAATCTTTGACTGAAACCATGTCACTTCCAATTATTCACATGACATCTCATTATTTGCTTTCAGAATGACCACTGGCCATGAATCCATCTACTTTCTCCCTTTGTTCACTCCCTTTCTTTTTTTTTTTTAAGATTTTATTTATTTATTTGACAGAGACAGAGACAGCCAGTGAGAGAGGGAACACAAGCAGGGGGAGTGGGAGAGGAAGAAGCAGGCTCATAGCAGAGGAGCCTGATGTGGGGCTCGATCCCAGAACGCCGGGATCACCCCCTGAGACGAAGGCAGACANGTGGGAGAGGAAGAAGCAGGCCCATAGCAGAGGAGCCTGATGTGGGGCTCGATCCCATAACGCCGGGATCACCCCCTGAGACGAAGGCAGACACTTAACCGCTGTGCCACCCAGGCGCCCCTTTTCACTCCCTTTCTTAATCCCATGATGTATCATTTTATTCTCCAAACAATATTGTTAACTTTCATCGTTCCATAAACTTCTTGTGTTCATCTGTATTTTAACCAGTTTGTATAATTGACTTGTATTCATTTATTGTTACATCAAACATTATAAGTCCATGATCTGTGCCTCATCACAGTGAAGATCTTTGTAATTTTCTATGTTGCCACATTGAACAGAAGGCATGCAAATGGGCCCCGCTCTGCTAGTAAGGCCAAAAGCAGCAATGAGAATGATTACGCATTTCCTGCCTTCCTATTAGCTTTAAGTGAATCTCTTCCACAGTTGGTTATACTTGAGTACTCTTACTCAACCCTAGAAGATCTCCAGGAGGTGTCATTTATCTTAATTTCTACTGATAATAGACACAGATGTTTAGAGTAAACAGAATGAATTGTGAATACAGAGTAGCTCTCCAAAATCACCTACATATTTCTGTCTGGGGAACCTCTTGTGGAATAGAAAGGACATTGGAAATTAAAAGTCATCAATGGCTTCTTCACTTCCTTGTCAAATTTAGAACTTTTTGTTTTCATATTCAATACTTTAATTTGAAAACCTCAATCAGTTTCATCAAAATTTATGCTGGAACATTTTTTTATTTTTAATTTAATTTTCAGTATAGTTCACATACAGTGTTATATTAGTTTCAGGTGTGCAATGTAGTGATTCAGCACTTCTATGCATAGTGCTAGTCATGATCAGTGTGCTCCTTAATCCCCTTCACCTATTTCCCTTTCCTCCCACCCACCTCCCCTCTCCTAACTATCAGTTTGTTCTCTATAGTTAACAGTTTGCTTCTTGGTTTGCCTCCCTCTATTTTTTCCCTTTGCTCATTTGTTTTGTTTCTTAAATTTCACATCTGAGTGAAATCATATGGTATTTGTCTTCCTTTGATTGACTTATTTCACTTAGCTTTATACTCTCTAGCTCTATTCATGTCATTGCAAATGGCAAGATCTCATTCTTTGTTTTATGGCTGAGTAGTAGTCCATCACACACACACACACACACACCCCTCATCTTCTTTATCCATTCATCTATGAATGGGCACTTGGCTGCTTCCATATCTGCTATTTTATGATTTCCTGTCTCACATTTAGGTCTTTCATCCATTTTTAATTTTTTTAAATTTTTTTATTATGTTCAGTTAGCCACATATAGTAGAACATCATTAGTTTTTGATGTGTTCAATGATTCATTGGTTGCATATAATACCCAGTGCTCATCACAACACGTGCTCCCTAATACCCATACCCATTTTGAATTTATTTTGTGTATGGTATAAAAAAGTGGTCCAGTTTCTTTCTTTTGCATGTAGCTGTCCAGATTTCCCAACACCATTTGTTGTCCAGACTGTCTTTTTCCCACTGGATATCCTTTCTTGCTTTGTTGAAGATTAGTTGACCTCATAATTGTAGGTTTATTTCTGGATTTTCTATTCTGTTCCATTGATCTATGTGTCTGTTTTTCTGCCAGTACCGTACTGTCTCATTACTACAGCTTTGTAGTATAACTTGAAGTCTAGAATTGTGATACCTCCAGTTTTGTTCCAGTTTTTTGTCCCTAGCTCCATCACTGCATACAGGGTCTTGGCAGTGGATTCCACCGGCATCCTACTTATGGTGCAGGGGAGTCGCAGCCAGCATTCTCACAGCCCAGGCACCAGTCCCCCTGCAGTGTGGCAAGGTGCTCCTCACGGGGGCCAATGGAAGTATCTCACTGCAGCTCACTGTGCCTCATGACCTGCTGATGTTCCGTGCTTGCTCTCTGCTGTAAGGCCACAGCCGTCCCGGCTCTCCTCTGACAATCACCCTAGATCCTAGCTAGCCTCTTCTCAGACCCAGCCCAAACCCCTTCCTTGCTCTGGACTTTTTGGGTATGCCCTGAAAGAGCTGGGATAGAGTAGTGAGCTTGAAGGTAGCAACTCCTGAATAAGCCTGGGACAGACCATCTTCCTCCTTGGAGAAGGGGCCCAGGTGAGGACTAGGAGCTGACACTCCCCTTGTATTCTCACCATACCTGTGTCAGGCTCTCCTCAAGGCAGGAGGGAGCAGCTCTGTTCCAGCCTATAGTATTAGTCAGGCTGGTGAAATCTATGATTAGCTCAGCACCAGTCACAGCAAGAGGGTAGATAATTCATTTCCAAGAATAGGGTTCTGACCTTGGGACTTCCCATTTCCTCAGCTGCAAAGGAGGGAAAAGGGTAGGTCTGTGGACTAATGTTACTCATTGTCACCCTTGGGCTCTGTCAAAGCAATTAAAGATCACTTGTGTTGAGGCTGTGAGGGTAGAGCAGTCAGCCTTTAGCGTTACAGTCCCTGAAGTGGGCTGACAGAGCCCTTCAAAAACAGCTGTCATTCAGGATACTTTACCTGCATGATGAAAGATCAGAAGAAGTTCACTTACCAGATTCAGTCTCTTCTGACAAGGAACACAGGCCTAAGCTGCAGTGGGTTGTAATTCCCCCTACCAAGCATGATTAGAATGGGAGCATTCTATGCAACTAGCTCAAGTTAAGCATTATCGGGTGGAAATATGCTATAGATGACTTACATACCTATAAGGGCAAATTTATCACCACACTCCACTGGTTTGAAATTTTGATTATTTTAATTTACCTATACTAAGGTTTCCATTTTCAGGATCTAATGAGAAATTCATTTGGAATTCCTAATTTAGGGAATAAATTAGGTGATGGCACTGCAGTGCTGCCTTTTTAAACCTCCTAAGAAAGTTCAATTTGCTAATTTTAGCACATTGGTTGAGAGGAAGAACCAGAAGGAAAATTCTGAATATTTGTCCAGTTAATAGTGATAAAGCCCAATTCTATAAATGTTTATTAAATATCTACTCTGCCAGATACTATGAGTGGTGCTGGGAATGAATGAGATAGGTGGAATAGCACCTTCCTGGGAACATGTCATAGTTTGGTAGGGAAAACAGACATGTATAGTCTGAAATGCACTGTAATAAAAATATGAGAAAAGTTATGTGAGATATCAGAGAAGGAAGTGTCTACATATGTCAAAAGTGAAAAAAAAGGCTTCACAGGGTGCTGATATTTCATTATTTCATTCTATAACTAATTTGTGCCCACTAAGCATTAGGCAGGAGCTCTAAGCAATGGCATGTTCTTATTTACCCTGGGACAGCAGAACTTGACTAAAGCCT
This sequence comes from Ailuropoda melanoleuca, assembly GCF_002007445.2. Classification (NCBI taxonomy): domain Eukaryota; kingdom Metazoa; phylum Chordata; class Mammalia; order Carnivora; family Ursidae; genus Ailuropoda; species Ailuropoda melanoleuca. The sequence goes on along the minus strand of NC_048238.1, from coordinate 103,805,589 downwards.
CAAGGCCATCCGCTCTGTGACTCATATCAATCCAAGAAACAAAAGCAATCTATGAAATCATCTCTTCTCATTGAGTTGTCATGATTTTTCAATTAAATTAAGCAGAAATGACAACCAGCTATGTGTCCAGCACACTGGGTGCTTTTTATAAAATGTGTGATTTAATCTTCAAGACAAATCATAGTTCAAAGAATGATTCAGTTCTGTAAACATTTCTTATTTAGCACATCCCCCAGACCAGGAATGGTACTGGGTGCTAGGGTTTCAAGTGTAAGAAGGCATGACTTTTTTCTTCATGGAGCCCCTGTTCAGTGAGAGATGGGCACATAAATCGAATTCCGATTGGCTGTGTTACATGCTGAAATACCAATATCGCTCACGGTGTTGAGGGAACATAGAAGCAGCCCTCACATCCTAACGTGTGGGCTCTGGGAAGACTTCTTGTGGTAGATTTGAAGGGTGGGGAAGTAGGGGTTACTTAAAGTGCAGATTTGAAGGAAGGACCTTTCAGGAAGAGAGGTCAGCCTGAGTGTATGCCTGGGGTTGTGATGATGAGAACCAAGGCAAGTGTTACTAGCTCCAATTCAAGGTGAAGAAACTGAGCCTCAGTGAATTTAAAGAACACCTCCTGACCTCCCCTCCCGGGATCACCCCACCGGTAAGTGGTGAGCCACTAGTCAGCCCCTGGCTGGTGTGTCTGCGATGTCCATGTTCTTTCCATCACCTTAAGCTGCTTATTTGTCAAAATTTAACACTCAATCCTGAAGGAGTGGGAGTCTAAGCACTCTAAGGGGAGGAATTAAATTGGCTGTAAATGCCAAGAAGCAAGACGTCAGACAGTTAAGTGAAATTTAATGAAAGGAAAAAACAAAAGAGAAAGGGCAGGTGACAGAAGGTAAAGAAGGAAGAAACAGCGGCAAGAATCCAAATGACCCCGTGAATAGTTTGTATTAAAAGCTCTTGGGGCGCCTGGGTGGCACAGCGGTTAAGTGTCTGCCTTCAGCTCAGGGCGTGATCCTGGCATTATGGGATCGAGCCCCACATCAGGCTAGGAGCCTGCTTCTTCCTCTCCCACTCCCCCTGCTTGTGTTCCCTCTCTCGCTGGCTGTCTCTCTCTCTGTTGAATAAATAAATAAAATCTTTAAAAAAAAAAAAAGCTCTTGAAAGCTGCCATTGCGAGGGTTTATGTGTGTCTGAATGCAGCCTTCTCCAACTCAGACTCTCTTTGATGACACACTCTTTACCCTAATGATTGCAGCACTTATGTTCCAATAATGTGAAGTCTCATGGAAGCCTTGACCTTTTCATTTAGTAATTTTTTTCCATACCCGTATAAGCCATGATGTAAAAGCTCCATAGTAATTTTCCTTTGACTTGTGCACTGAGACAAACTTCCTTCATAGAGGAATCACTGCACTGAGCACCTTGAAAGGCAGAAGAAGTTCCCCCAGGGTATGAAAGGAACCAGTCATTATTAGCATTGGTCTTTTCCTTCTCTTCCTTTGTACCTTTTGTCAGGGTAAAAAGACAGACGGTACAAAGCCAAAACAGGTTAACCACACAGCATCATCTTTCCACTAAGGGAAACAAAGCAAGTTGGTGACCCTCCATTTAGAAAGGAGTCCGTTTTGGGGTGGTAGCCAGCTGCTTTTTTATATACCTACACGTTCGGTGGCTCAGGAATGGAACCACTGTGCTGTCTGACCCATTGCTACCACCACCGCCAGCCGGTTGTTAGGATTTGGCATTGTTTTGTTGCGCACGTTCCCAGGAATATGACACAAGGTCGTACATTCAAGTAAAAAAGGAATAAAAGTTAATGTGCTGTTCAGCTTGGTATTGGGGAAATTCATTTATAAGCTGTTGTACTGAAAACGCTGCATCCAAAGTAAGGAACAGCCTGGTATCAATTAAATATACCACAGTAGGAACACATCCCCACCAGTTTTCCACTTCTCAATTTCTTTTCTTTGTCACAAAAATGTGTTAATTTCTGTTAATCACCTGGCTTCATCGCTGTTGTAATTTAACTTTTCTCTGCTTCAGTTCATGAAGCAACTTTCTGTCTCTATTTCCTTTCTTAATGAAGGGCTGATTGTGTACATTCTCCATTAGAAGTCTGACAAGGAGAATGCAATCCAGCCTTTTCTCTTACAGNAAGGAGAATGCAATTCCCTTTTCTCTTACAGTCAGTAAAAACAAAGAGGACAAGGGCAGATGCTGGGGGAAATTTGTAAATATAACAAACCAAAAGTTTACTGTCTACTTCCTTCCCCTGTTCTTCCACGCCAGCTCTTTCGCCACCTCCTGTTCGGTAACAGTTGGCCTCAGCTATTCACAGGTTCTCCACAAGGAGGCCATGTTTAACTTTCCTTTGCACTGAAAGAGCTTTAGCAGTGTTTTGGCGTCATACAATACTGCCAACGTATACGGCATGACCGTGCTCCAGTTCTCACCGCCGTCCCGCATACACACTCACACACGTTTCAAGAAAGAGCTTAGGCTCCATATCCTAAACACCAAAAGGACTTTTAAAAAATGTTTTGCAGTTAACCAAATTGAGAAAACACCACTTGCTTGACTAAATAGTAGTGGGCTGACCCTCAGATACAATGGATCTAGAAGTATCTGTGGCAGGTGTGGATGCTGAGTGGAAATCGAGGCCAGTCCCAAGACAATTACAGTTGCATTTTCAGCACAGTCATGACTCTTTCATCGCGTAACTTTTTTCATTAAAAGGTTCTACCATGTTACCAGGGTTTTCTGGAGATTGAAAGTCTGACCGTGAACATTATGCGACTGTATAATTCAATCTGCCCTCCACAAACTCTGTACATTCCAAACTCCTAGTGATAAAACCAGGCCCAGCAATAAACAACCTACCATCAGGTGGAAGTGTGATTTATAGATCCAGTCTTGAGCAGATCCAGAAGGCAAAAATAAGTCATAGGAACCAGGTAACTTATATTCCCAGTGTGACTACTCCTGCCATATGGTTAAAACTCCCTCAGTGCACATCTATGACCTCCTAGGTAATTTCTGATGGCCAGCTGACTATGGAGGAAAAACTGCAGCTGTTACAGGTGGAACCACATTAAATCCTGGCACTAGCAAACAGTAGACCGGTGGTGTTACAACTGCACTCGGAAGGGGCCCTGATAGACTTAGATCAAGGATATGCTCCCAATGGGCAGAAACTCAAGCAGTGCATCCAATTGTCCAGTTCTTTTAGGAGAGAAAGCTGAGAATATGGATTCATGGGCATTGCCGGATGCTCAGGAATTTGTAAAGAATAGGATTCGTTGATTAATGACAAGAATTTCTGCAGAAGAGGTATGTGAATAATCCTCGCAGTACGGGCAGAGGCATTGAAGATGAAATCTCTGTCCTATGCAAAGACTCACGAAAGGTTATTCAGTGCAGAAGAGCTCCAATAATCAGATGGACAAAATGGCCCCTTCTGCAAATGTTGAGAACATCCCTAACACAGTGGGTTCATGAACAAAGGGAACATAATGCCTTAGCTGAAGGTATTTCATGGACTTCACCCAACCAACATGATCTGGTTACTACAATCCTGAAGGCCCAAACTGCCAATCACAGAACCTGATATTATGCATCTTTCCTGGTATTGCAAACCAGTCAGCTACATGAAGCAGAATTAATACGTGTGGATTCTTTCCATCATTGTGGTGCTGTGTTACCTACATCGGAATAAACTTTATTCTGGATTTGCATGTGGTAACCCTGCCTGTCTGTAAATTTACAAATTACTTTAATGTCCAATGTTGCTCTCCAAAATAATGGCTTAATCTCTTCCTGAAAAAGCGAAACATGGGCATTTGCCTATCACATTTACTGGCATATAACACAGAAGCAGCTGCTCTTATAAAATGATGAACTGGGCAATTGAAGACCCAATTAAGGAAACATCAGGGAGATGACTGTTGGAGTTTGGAGTACTGTCCTACAGAATATTGTATAAGCTCCAAGTCCAAAACAAGTTTACAGTGTTGTTTCTCCCATACCAGAATATATGGGTCCTGGAATCTTAGGGTAGAGTGAGAAAGAAAGGAAACATGGTTCATTGTATTAATCGACACCAAATCACAGACCATGGCTAGTGTCTTCTCTGGTTAAATGATCGAAGAATTGGGTGGACAGGATCTGAAGATGTCTGACAAAGAGATTTGGGGAAGAGATGTGGATAAGATCATCTGAGAAGATGCCCAGAATGTGCGAATATTTACCCATGTGATTCTCACCCAAAAGGCTCCAGTTGTTTTGGAGGCTCTCTTATAAAGGATTTCAAACATTAAAAAGGTATCCATAAAAATATAATGACAACCTGTGTACCCACTACCCAGATTAAGAAATAAAACCTTACCAGTACTATTTAAGGTCCCTGATAACCTTCCATGAGCTCATCTTCCTTACTCTGTATACCATGCTCCCAGATTTAACCACTACCCTGAATTTATTTTTTTTATTTTCCCATTCATACTTTCATAAGTCTATTACACATGTATATGTCAATAAAAATGTATAACACTGATTTTTATATTTTTACATTTTATATAAACAGGATCACACTATCTGCATCTTTCTGCAACTTTATTTTTTACTTACGATTAGGAAAATCATTTGTATTTAATTTTCAATTACGTATAATAATCCAATGTGTGAATTTATTTCAATTACACTTATCCATTTCCTTTTGAGTATTATATAAGTTGTTTCTAAATTTCTTTTTAGTATTATAAATAATTCTGTAATTTTTGTACCTGAATCCTTGTACATTTAGTTTATCTTGGGTATTCTGTGTAAGTAATCCTGGTGTTTGAATAAAAACGCTTATGAGCACTGATTTCTACTTTATAAAGTGTGTTATATAGTGCATTAGAAATACACCTACATATGTACATATATATGTATGTGAGTATGTGTGTATAGTCGGTGTGTGTGTGTGTGTGTGTGTGTGTGTGTGTGTAACAGATTTATTAGGTTAAACAGTCCATGATGGGTATTTGTTTCTTCTGAGATTTGTTCTGGAGTTTGAAGTCAGCAGACTGGCAGGCAGGAAGAACATTTGGGAAGTGAAGGGACAAGAAAAGCTGGAACCTTCACGGATTAGCTAGAACTCATAAAGATGGACTGGAACCCATGTTGGCTGCTTACTGCCTCCAAGCTTGCAACTTACATGATGGGAGTGTCCTGCAGTAGAAACTGATGCTCTGAATCATAGAGCTGTTTCATATATGTGGACCAGGAGTTGGAGAAGCAGAAAAAGTAAATCTAGCAGGTGCTGGAGGACCTGTATACCCAGTTGCTACTGCATATAAACAGGTGAACCAGTACACAAGCTTCATGCATGAGCTGCAACAGTGCCTTTTGCTGAGCTTCAGCCTTCTGAGCATATACAGAATATGGCTTATGGTGCCTTTCTGCTTACAAATCATATGCAAGATGTCTCTTATAGCCCATAGTAACTGGGACTGGTGCAGGGAGGGGGACTATGGGAAACATATTTTTCATATTTTAACAAAATGCAAATCTACCAGATTAACCATATTCTATATTCTCTTCTCTTTTGTCTCCAGTTCTCTTTCATCTCTATTGCTCCAACTATTGATATGGGTTTACTGATGGTGATTATCTTTACAAATTAGTCCGTAAGTTGAAGACACCCTGACTTAAAAATGAAATAAATAAGTCAGGAGAATTTGGGTCTTCTCTTAGAGAATGGATGAGTGTGCTTTTGGTTGTATGATGAAGAGTTGTGTTCTGTTGGAAAGGATACTATTTGGGGGAGATTGGCAGAAGGACCAATGAAAGGAGGGGACTGTGTTGGGCATTATGACCTGGTGATAGTACAATATAAGATAAAACCCTCCTCTTGGGAAATTTTCTCATTGTGAATAGATTCACGGTAGGAAATATCCTCATGCCTGACTTCTTACTGTATAGAACAAAGAGGAAAGACCCTCTACCTACTTATAAATCATTCCTGGGACTTTGAAACTTTAATGAATATCATAAAGATGAAATAAACAGGAAGTCAGATTCATCATAATAAAATGAGGGTCACAAAGTATATATAAAGAACAATGAAATTTTTTTAATAATTAAAGTGAATAATGAGGACTCTACTATTAATAGCCATTCACCATCCATCATTAGTAATAAACTTTTCAGGAATATTTGTTCTTTCTAAAGAAACTAACCGATCCTCCATTCAAATATTCAGTTTGTTGGGGAACCTGGGTGGCTCAGTCAGTTGAGCGTCCACCTCTTGATTTCGGCTCAAGTCATGATCTCAGGGTTGTGAAATCGAGCCCCGCATCGGGCTCCATGTTCAGTGTGGAGTTTGCTCAAAATTCTTTCTCCCTCTTCCTCTGCCCCTCCTCCTGCTCACTCTCTCTCTTCCTAAAAATAAATAAATAAACCTTTAAAAAATATATTTATGGTGATGGGGATTAAGGAGGGCATGTGTTGTGATGAGCACTGGGTGTTATACACAACTAATGAGTCGTTGAACACTACATCAAAAACTAATGAGGGGCACCTGGGTGGCTTAGTTCATTAAGTGGCTGCCTTTGGCTCAGGTCATGATCCCAGGGTCCTGGGATCAAGTCCTGCATCGGGCTCCCTGCTTAGTGGGGAGCCTGCTTCTCCCTCTGCCTCTGCCCCTAACCCCTGCTTGTGCACTTGCTCTCTCTCTCTCTGTCTCTCTCTGTCTCTCAAATAAATAAATAAAATCTTAAAAAAAAAACTAATGATGTGTACTATATGTTGGCTAATTGAATAATTGAACATAAGACAAATACTCAGTTTATTTTAATTTTATTTACTTAAGTGAGTTTATTATATATTTTAATATATTAATATATATATAATACACTGTTAATGTTAGTATTAAAATATTATATATGTGTGTGTGTGTATATACATATATTAAACTGAAGGGAGTGAAGAATTATATGGTGATACTTAATTTATCTGATGGTCTGAACCCTGACAGTTGCTAGAGTTGGGAGCATCACTTACTTCTTGGTAGGCTGCTTGATTATCAGCAGTAGCAGTCTTCTGGCTAATTAGAATGTCAGAGGGCCCTGGTAGCCATTCAAGTGTAATGGCATCAAATCTGACACTGCAGTGGGCAAGGTGTCTGGGCTGTCCAACCTCTTAATGACTAGCCCCAAAATATCAGAGATAGCAGGTGTTTCTAGATGTTCCTACAGAAAAAGACAAAATTGAATTAATTTCAGGTAGAAGCATCTTGCTTTAATTTAGCCTCTAAAAAGAGTGAAACAGAAAACTATACGGTAATGAATTTAAAGCATCAGGAGAGTCAACACCAAATTGCTTTCTGAATACTGATTTCTGGTATTTGTAAAAAGTCTTGTAATGAAAAGCTCTAAATTTCCACCTTCTGCCTCCAAAAGCCAATTATGAACAGTAAATAAGCTGTATAATAACATTCAGTAAATATTGCCAGAATATATTAAATAAATTGCTATCAACAATGGCAGCTTAATAAAAGACGTATTATATGTAGGAGAAAAAATCATTTTTCCTCCGTAGAAATATCAGGTGAGCTATGGTTGTCAATATATAAATAAATATAGTGTTGGTGTGAAAACAATCATATTCTCAATAATTGCTAGTGCAGATCAAGCACCTATTTTGTGTTAGCTAGGGTGTCAGATGTATTATATATACTATCATTAATCCTTACAACCTCTGTGTGGGCGATAATTGTTTTTCCTACTCACAAATAAGTACATTGAGCCTCAGAGAGGTCAATTTTCTTGCGAAAGGTCAGAGAGATAATTACTGGTAGATCTAGTATTTAAACACTCTCATTCTGCCTCTAAAAACCTTACTCATAACCATTACACCATCCTGCTGCTTCCACTTAAAATATGCTGTTCCATTACAACCCTCTTCAAATGGAGAAATGCAACAAGAGTAAAACCAGTGTCTTTGCTGAATGAATGGGACCGTTTTATGAATGGATTAGAATTAGGAAATTCCATAGTTTACAAATATCTCAAGATAAGCTTCCGGAGAACGCTTTGATTCAGTCAGTTGTCCCATGAATACTTAAGGATTTGGAGTCATCATTCAAGTTCCTCCATCTCGTGAGAAGCAGAAATGAAATCAAATCTGTACATCTATATTTTTAAGATGAAGAAAAATACCAAAACGTGAAATCATGACAAAATAATAGCTATTGCACTTTAAGAATAGTATCAGGATGAATACAGGGAGACTTGACTATGGAAAGTTTACAGTAGATAATGCATCTCTCACCTCATCATCACTTTTAATATTAGCAGGAGAATGTGTTATAAGCATGGCATAAACCAGAGCCCAGGATGCCAGGTTTCTACATTATGGTATCAGATTCAGGCAGCTCCAATGTACAGGTTTGTCAGCTGTCTTCACCATCAAAAACTGGGACGAGACTACAGAGACAAAGTTGAATATAATTGTGCCTTTTAGGCTGTCAGCAGAACGATGACATTGAGTTTCAGTGACTTGGAAGACAAAGGACTGTGGGCCATCCTGTGTGTGTGGGGTGTGTGTGTGTGTGTGTGTGTGTGTGTGTGTATGCCAATGATTGTGAGATAATTGAGATTGTGTCTGCATTTTATAGTTTTCAGCAACTTCCTTTGGCCTCGCTCCCACACTGAACTGTCAGAGTGTTGATCAGCTCCTTATCTTAAAGCACAGTTCTCTATCCCTCTCTTCTCCTCATTCCTCTCACACCCTCTCCCTCTCTGCATTCCTCCTTCCCTCTCCCTCGTCTTCGCCCTCAGGACTACATTTAGATTTTTCTCAGTTTAAACCATTTATAAATTTAGGACAAAGGGAGACTTTGGAAACTCATATGACTTACAAACAGCATTCACTTAAGGGACAGAAGATTTAATGAAATTCATGTCAAAATGTTTCTCTTTTCTCCCCAAATGTATTCTCCATTTGCTCAATGCCCAAGTATTAAACTTGATTGTCATTTTCAAGTCTTTCTCTGAGCACAGAGTTTGTAATCTGGTAATCTCAAGGAAATAATCATTTTCCAGAAAAAAAGAATGGAAGGCTATGAAGTAAAAACACAATATTCATTTTTCCTGTTCCTTAAATTTAAAAGATCATAATATCATGGTATTTATAATGGGTGTGTAAAAGTTTTTGTAATTAAGGTGGCTTCATTAATGAGATAGTGCTAATGGAAAAAAAAATTGGGCTGACTCCCATAAAATTGATGGTTTCCTAAACCCAGAAATTAAATCCATTTAGTGTACACCTCACCATAGAGAAGTTATAGATGAGATGCTGTGTTCATTGATTATGTTTGAGTAGATAATGAATATGGGTATGTGAAAATCTACCTTAAAACAGTCATAAATGAAAAAAAATGTGATTAACAGTCAATGTTACGAGGAAACCCAATTTCAAAGTAAGAAGCTAAATGAAGTTCTGTGACACCTCTAAGCAGCCATATTTCCATAGCTCTCAGAAGCTCATCTAAAAAATATATATCCTTTGCTATAACATGAATTTATAACAAAAGCTACATGAGGTCTAAGCTATTTAATAACTTAAGGGGTGTTAGATCAAATAAATAGATCTTTACTAAATAAACATGCAATTAGTTTTCTTAATTTCCTATTGCTTCCTTTCTCCATGGTATTGATTATTCTTTTTGCATATTCACTGAACACACTGGCACTTTCCTCAGGGTTTGTAACTTTTATGGTAGGCGTCATCCAATTAAATTTCACCATCAGCAGCCAAATTTTGTAGGAAGTTACAAAATTGTGGAACCATCATTACTCCTTTCTCATCTACTACCCTTGCCTGGTATTGCCAGGGTGATTAATATAACATGAAAATCTATACCACGTCACTCCCCTAGTGAAATCTTTACTTATTTATTAATCGGCATTTGCTAAGCTTCCACTACATGCTGGACACGCTAAGGCGCTGGGGCTTAGAGGAGCTCACAGTCTAGTCAGGGAGACAAACTAGGAAACAGTTGATTACAATGTACTCTAAATAAACACTGTACTGACTTCGTGCTCTCAAGAAGGCAGTAAAGGAAACTATGAGAACATTCGGAAGGGGCTCCGAAAGCAAGGCTCCTTGTTTCCTGTAGAATAGAGGTCAAGTTTCTTACTGTGACTAGAAAAGTTATCCTGGGGCTGGAGGTTAAGATGGCGGAGGAGTAGGGGACCCCTTTTTCAGCCGGTCCCCTGAGTTGAGCTGGATAGGTACCAGACCAGCAGGAATATCCACGGAATCAGCCTGAGACGCAGGAAGATACATCTGGATCTCTACAAATGAACATCTCCAGCGCTGAGTATCGAGGTACGAAGCGGGGAGCCGTGAAACCGCGCACAGATATCGGAAGCTAAACAGAAGGGGGAGGGAGCCGCCGTGTCAGGGCGCCGGGAAGCGGTAGCCACCTACAAGGGGGAGCGAACAGACCGCGGACCCGCATGCTTGAGACAGCAGGCTGAGAAGGGAGCTCCGGGAGCGTACGCGGGACGGCTGGCGGTTGGCAGGCCACCTGCACGGGGGAGCAGGCGGACTCGCGGACGGCACCCGCGAGACAACAGACTTAGAACGCGAGCTCCAGGAGCGCGCGCGCAGGGCGGCTGGCGGGCCACCTGCACCGGGGAGCGGGCGGACCGCGGACCCGCACTCTGGAAACGGCAGACTGAGTCCGTGAGCCGGGAGCGTGCACCACCAAGCATCTCACGGAGCTCCGGAGCTCCGGTGTGCTCACTGGATCGAGGCTGAGACCGGGAGCTCCGGGAGCGTCCGCGGGGCGGCTGGCGGCTGGAGGGCCACCTGCACGGGGGAGCAGGCGGACTCGCGGTCAGCACCCGTGAGACACCAGACTGAGACGGGGAGCTCCGGGAGCCCGCGCGGGGCGGCTGGCGGCGGGCGGGGTTGGAAACACAAAGGACAGAGACGTGCCGGCCCTGGAAGTGAGGGCTGGGACGCCGGGTGTGGGGCGCACAGCCCGGGATGCTGCAGGGTTGAGCAGCACCAACAGAAACAGAGTTAAAGTGGCCAGAACATCAGTGGAGAACGATCCGCGATCCCTCTGTTCTGAGACAGAGGCTGAATTTCAGCCGCTGCTGCTCTCTCAGAAGAGGCATAGCAAACCGCCAGGGAAAGCCGCCAGAGAACAAAAGCCCGGAAATACCGGCTCACAGGGTGCCCATCCCCATCCCCCCTCGCAAGGGACACAGAGACTCTACCCAAACAGGGTTTTCTGAGTACCTGCAGGCAGGCCCCTCCCCCAGAAGGCAGGCTGAAAAATCAAGAAGCCCACAACCCGGAGCGCCTGAGTGGCGCAGTCACCAAGCACCTGTCTTCGGATTAGGGTGTGATCACAACGCTCCGTAAGGAGTCCTTCATCGGGCTTCTCCACCGGGAACCTGCTTCTTCCTCTCCCACTCCTCTGCTTGGGTTCCCTTTCTTGCTGACTGTCTCTCTCTCTCTCAAATAAATAAATAAACTCTTTAAGGAAGAAGCCCACATCCCTAAGATCTCTATAAAACAAGGGCGCACGGCCTGGGTCCCAGTCAACACTTGGGCTCTGGACAACCCTGCAATCTCTCTTCATCAGAATGACGAGAAGGAGAAGTCCCCCCCAGCAAAGAAAAGATAATGAGTCTGTGGCCTCTGCCACAGAATTGGCCTCGGCCACAGAATTAATACATATGGATGTATCCCAATTATCAGAAATGGAATTCAGAGCAACAATGGTCAAGATGATGAGTAAACTTGAAAAAAGCATCAGAGAAAGCGTTGCTGAGAATATAGAATCCCTAAGGGCAGAAATGAGAGCGAATCTGACAGAAATTAAAAATTCTATGAGCCAAATGCAGTCAAAACTAGAGGCTCTGACGGCCAGGGTCACCGAGGCAGAGGAACGCGTTAGCGAATTGGAGGATGGGTTAGTAGAAGAAAAAACGAAAATAGAAGCTGGTCTTAAAAAAATCCACGCCCACGAATGTAGATTACGGGAGATTACTGACTCTATGAAACGATCCAATGTCAGAATCATCGGCATCCCTGAAGGGGTGGAGAAAAACAGAGGTCTAGAAGAGATATTTGAACAAATTGTAGCTGAAAACTTCCCTAATCTAGCAAGGGAAACAAGCATTCGTGTCCAAGAGGCAGAGAGGACCCCATCCAAGCTCAACCAGGACAAACCTACGCCACGGCATGTCATAGTGCAATTCGCAAATATTAGATCCAAGGATACAGTATTGAAAGCGGCCAGGGCAAAGAAATTTCTCACGTACCAAGGCAAAGGTATCAGGATTACGTCAGACCTGTCTACAGAGACCTGGAATGAGAGAAAGGCTTGGGGGGGCATTTTTAAAGCTCTTTCAGAGAAAAACATGCAGCCAAGGATCCTTTATCCAGCAAAGCTGTCATTCAGAATTGATGGAGAAATAAAGACGTTCCAAAATCGCCAATCATTAACCAATTTCGTAACCACGAAACCAGCCCTACAGGAGATATTAAGGGGGGCTCTATAAAGGTAAAAAGGCCCCAAGAGTGATACAGAGCAGCAAGTCACAACCGATACAAAGACTTTAAAGAGAAATGGCATCATTAAAATCATATCTGTCAATAATCTCTATCAATCTAAATGGCTTAAACTCTCCCATAAAACGCCACAGGGTTGCAGATTGGATAAAAAGACATGACCCATCCATTTGCTGTCTACAAGAGACTCATTTTGAACCCAAAGATGCATTCAGACTTAGAGTAAGGGGATGGAGTACCATCTTCCACGCAAATGGACCTCAAAAGAAAGCTGGAGTAGCAATTCTCATATCAGATAGACTGGATTTTAAACTAGAGGCCATAGAGAGAGATACAGAAGGGCACTATATTATTCTTAAAGGAAGTATTCAACAAGTGGATATGACAATTATTAATATATATGCCCCCAACAGGGGAGCAGCAAGATACACAAGCCAACTCTTAACCAAAATAAAGAGACATATAGATAAGAACACAGTAATAGTAGGGGACCTCAACACCCCACTATCAGAAATAGACAGAACACCCTGGCAAAAACTAAGCAAAGAATCAAAGGCTTTGAATGCCATACTCGACGAGTTGGACCTCATAGATATATATAGAACACTACACCCCAGAACCAAAGAATACTCATTCTATTCAAATGCCCATGGAACATTCTCAAGAATAGATCATGCTCTGGGACACAAAACAGGTCTCAGCCAATACCAAAAGATTGAAATTATCCCCTGCATATTCTCAGACCACAACGCTCTGAAATTGGAACTCAACCACAAGGAAAAACCTGGAAGAAACTCAAACACTTGGAGGCTAAGAACCATCCTGCTCAAGAATGACTCGATAAACCAGGAAATCAAAAAACAAATTAAACAATTTATGGAGACCAACGAGAATGAATACACAACGGTCCAAAACCTATGGGATACTGCAAAGGCAGTCCTAAGGGGGAAATACATAGCCATCCAAGCCTCACTCAAAAGAATAGAAAAATCTAAAATGCAGTTTCTATATTCTCACCTCAAGAAACTGGAACAGCAACAGAGGGACAGGCCTAACCCACTGACAAGGAAGGAGTTGACCAAGATTAGAGCAGAAATCAATGAATTAGAAACCAGGAGCACAGTACAGCAGATCAACAGGACTAGAAGCTGGTTCTTTGAGAGAATCCATAAAATTGACAGACCACTGGCAAAACTTGTCCAAAAACAAAGAGAAAGGACTGAGATTATTAAAATTATGACTGAAAAGGGAGAGGTCACGACCAGCACCATTGAAATTGCAAGGATTATTAGAAACTTTTATCAACAGCTATATGCCAAAAAACTAAACAATCTGGAAGAGATGGAGGCCTTCCTGGAAACCTATAAACTACCAAGACTGAAACAGGAAGAAATAGATTTCTTAAATAGGCCAATTAACTATGAAGAAATTGAGTCAGTGATAAACAACCTTCCAAATAATAAAACTCCAGGCCCAGACGGTTTTCCTGGGGAATTCTACCAAACATTCAAAGAAGAAATAATACCTATTCTCCTAAAGCTATTTCAAAAAATAGAAACAGAAGGAAAGCTACCAAACTCATTCTATGAGGCTAATATTACCTTGATCCCCAAACCAGGCAAAGACCCCCTCAAAAAGGAGAATTACAGACCGATTTCTCTAATGAATATGGATGCCAAAATCCTCAACAAGATCCTTGCTAATAGAATCCAACAGTACATTAAAAGGATTATCCATCATGACCAAGTGGGATTCATACCTGGGATGCAAGCATGGTTCAACACTCGCAAATCAATCAATGTGATACATCATATCAACAAGAAAAGACTCAAGAACCATATGATCCTCTCAATTGATGCAGAAAAAGCATTTGACAAAATACAGCATCCTTTCCTGATTAAAACCCTTCAGAGTGTAGGAATAGAGGGTACATTTCTCAATCTCATAAAAGCCATCTATGAAAAGCCTACTGCAAGCATTATTCTCAATGGGGAAAAGCTGGAAGCCTTTCCCTTAAGATCAGGAACACGACAAGGATGCCCACTCTCGCCACTATTATTCAACATAGTACTAGAAGTCCTTGCAACAGCAATCAGAAGACAAAAAGGGATCAAAGGTATCCAAATCGGCAAAGAAGAAGTCAAACTGTCTCTCTTTGCAGATGACATGATACTCTATATGGAAAACCCAAAGGAATCCACTCCCAAACTATTAGAAGTTATAGAACAATTCAGTAAGGTGGCAGGATACAAAATCAATGCCCAGAAATCAGTTGCATTTCTATACACGAATAACGAGACTGAAGAAAGAGAAATTAGGGAATCCATCCCATTTACAATAACACCAAAAACCATACGTTACCTTGGAATTAACTTAACCAGAGACGTAAAGGACCTATATCCTAGAAACTATAGATCACTTTTGAAAGATATTGAGGAAGACATAAAAAGATGGAAAAATATTCCATGCTCATGGATTGGAAGAATTAACATAGTTAAAATGTCCATACTACCCAGAGCAATCTACACTTTCAATGCTATCCCGATCAAAATACCGAGGACATTTTTCAAAGAACTGGAACAAATAGTCCTTAAATTTGTATGGAACCAGAAAAGGCCCCGAATCTCCAAGGAACTGTTGAAAAGGAAAAACAAAGCTGGGGGCATCACAATGCCGGATTTCGAGCTGTACTACAAAGCTGTGATCACAAAGACAGCATGGTACTGGCACAAAAACAGACACATCGACCAATGGAACAGAATAGAGAACCCAGAAATGGACCCTCGGCTCTTTGGGCAACTAATCTTTGATAAAGCAGGAAAAAACATCCGGTGGAAAAAAGACAGTCTCTTCAATAAATGGTGCTGGGAAAATTGGACAGCTACATGCAAAAGAATGAAACTTGACCACTCTCTCACACCATACACAAAAATAAACTCCAAATGGATGAAAGACCTCAATGTGAGACAGGAATCCATCAAAATTCTAGAGGAGAACATAGGCAACAACTTCTATGACATCGGCCAGAGCAACCTTTTTCACGACACATCGCCAAAGGCAAGAGAAATAAAAGATAAAATGAACTTATGGGACTTTATCAGGATAAAGAGCTTCTGCACAGCCAAGGAAACAGTCAAAAAAACTAAGAGACAGCCCACGGAATGGGAGAATATATTTGCAAAGGACACCACAGATAAAGGACTGGTATCCAAGATCTACAAAGAACTTCTCAAACTCAATACACGAGAAACAAATAAACAAATCATAAAATGGGCAGAAGATATGAACAGACACTTTTCCAATGAAGACATACAAATGGCTAACAGACACATGAAAAAATGTTCAAAATCATTAGCCATCAGGGAAATTCAAATCAAAACCACACTGAGATACCACCTTACGCCAGTTAGAATGGCAAAGATAGACAAGGCAAGAAACAACAATTGTTGGAGAGGATGTGGAGAAAGGGGATCCCTCCTACATTGTTGGTGGGAATGCAAGTTGGTACAGCCACTCTGGAAAACAGTGTGGAGGTCCCTTAAAAAGTTAAAAATTGAACTACCCTATGACCCAGCCATTGCACTACTGGGTGTTTACCCCAAAGATACAGACGTAGTAAAGAGAAGGGCCATATGCACCCCAATGTTCATAGCTGCATTGTCCACAATAGCCAAATCATGGAAGGAGCCGAGATGCCCTTCAACAGATGACTGGATTAAGAAGCTGTGGTCCATATATACAATGGAATATTACTCAGCTATCAGAAAGAACGAATTCTCAACATTTGCTGCAACATGGACGGCACTGGAGGAGATAATGCTAAGTGAAATAAGTCAAGCAGAGAAAGACAATTATCATATGATTTCTCTCATCTATGGAACATAAGAACTAGGATGATCGGTAGGGGAAGAAAGGGATAAAGAAAAGGGGGGTAATCAGAAGGGGGAATGAAACATGAGAGACTATGGACTATGAGAAACAAACTGAAGACTTCAGAGGGGAGGGGGTGGGGGAATGGGATAGACTGGTGATGGGTAGTAAGGAGGGCACGTATTGCATGGTGCACTGGGTGTTATACGCAACTAATGAAGCATCAAACTTTACATCAGAATCAGGGGATGTACTGTATGGTGATTAACATAATATAATAAAATAAAATTAATTATAAAAAAAAAAAAAGAAAAAAAAAAAAGAAAAGTTATCCTGGTCTGGTCCCTTTCTCCCTCCGGGGCTGCACTGCCTCACATTTTGTACTCCAGACTCTTTGTTATTGTCCCTCCCATGCCTTGTTGTTTTCTGGTTTTCCTTATTTTATCCCATCTGCGGGTAAACACCTACAGTAACTTGAGTGCCAACACTTAGTTCCGTGTTTTCTGCCTCCACATTGCCTTCCTGACTTTCCTTACCCCCTACCACTTTGTTCCCCCTGCTGAGCCTTCTACTGCTCTGTGCTGGCACCCACACTGCGCCCATCGCCTGGAGTGATGTGACTCACTGCCTCACTAGACTAGATGTTGCACGAGATTAGAAATGGGGAGTCCTCATGTTTGCACCTCAGGGTCTCACGTACCGTAAGGTGAGGTAATATTAGTTCATAATTTTCCTGTTACTATAGCACTGTCGCATCCATTATCTCAGCGGCAACTCTCTTAGGCAGGTGGGTTGGGAAGCCCTCCCTTTCATTTTACAGATACGAGACTAATGTTTAAGAGAGTTAAAGTGACTTGCTTAAGGTCACACAACTGGTAAGTGGACAAGTCCGTTCTACAACCCGTTTCTGTCTGGTTTGTATTCCAGTCATCCTGAGGTCTGTCAGCTAAATGAACACGATTCCTCCATACCAACACATCTCTCATCACAGTGGACCGTGCAGTCCTGTGCCAAAATGATAGGATGAATAAGTGAAGCAGCTAATCAGTCCGAATTCATTCCTCCATGACAGAGAACTATTTCCTAGGAAACCAAACCTGGGCAATTTTCTCAAAAATCAAAAGGAACACATAGATTGCATGTTTAGTTAGCAGAAGCTATTCAGTAAGGAAACCAAAATTATTCATTAAGGTATTTTTAAAAACCTTCTATTTAACCACCACATTAAAAAGCTTGAATATTTTACAGTACTAAAATGGGTATATTCAGTTGTGAGATCCTCCTATGAAAGGAAAAAGAGTTTCAAGTAGAAAAGAATAAAATGGTGAATTTTAATAATGCTCTGATGTCTCTAACTCAGAAGTATGGTTTTTTAAGGAAGTAAAATTAACTAAAAATCAAGCTGGTTCTTTTATTTTCCTTTTTAAAAATTCCATCTCATATTAACCAAACTCAGCCTGTATCAGCATAACTCCTCAGTGGAACAGAAAAAAAAATGCAATCATTCATTACAAACAATATCTAAGCAAGTTCTGTTTCTCGCTGTAACCCCTCCTGTCCCCCCAGCACATACACTGCAGGCACAGCACGCACACACTCGCACATCGGATTGTGATGTGTGGGGTGTTAAAGAGTAGTTGCCCCTGACCTATGCGCTTAAGCTCCGTCTAATGCAAGGCACACCATAAAAAGAATGTGAGTGTTCTTGTGTGACGTACAGAGAATCAGATCCCTTTTTCTAGGTGCAGCTTGTACCTTAGCCCAGTTGTTCTGCCTTGTACTTAATTTGCTCTTCGAAACGTTTTGTTCTATTACACCTCTGGAATTTTATGGTTTATCGATGTTCACGTGGACAGTTTTGAGTTGTTACAGACAAAAATGCCAAGCTGAAACCTCTCTATATTTACACTATATGTGGTTACGCCATTAGAACTATTAAATCTTAAGCTCTTTTCTGTTGGACATGGGGAGAAATGATCCTTCTGGTTCTTATGATCTTGGACATCATCTGCTCTTCCGAAGACTACTCCAACTTCTTGCCCACAACCCCTGTATCTTCTTGTAGCCCCACTGGGTGATGAAGTATTATGCACTGCCCCTTTCCTCTGTACTGCCACATGGGGCTTTTGTAGACCTTACAGATGCTAACACAGATGCATGTTTAAACACTGCATTTACTGATGGATCAGATAAGCATCCCAAAGCAGGTCCAAATATTGGGACCAGATGGTGGGAATTTATAAAGCTCCTTTCCCTGTATCTTGCCTTGCCTCCTGTTCAAGGTGTGGGGAGGGGGGAGGTGTAGACAATTCATCCTACTACACAGGAAACAAAGTCCCTAGACCCTTATATTATTCTATATACAGATCATCAATAGAAAAGTAGAAGCTGAAGTGTTAATTTCAAGATAAGTTCCCTTTGGGTCAATGGCTGGATGTTTCAAAATCAAAAATTACATAAAAGTAGGTAGAGAGGTTATAATGATAGAATTCAGTGTTATTCATCTTGCAAAATTACAAGAACTCCTTGTATTAATAGGAGCCTCTGATGCCTAAGTGCAGCCACCTCTTTCATTGTGCAGCATGCAGAAATATGGCCAACTAGCTGATACTCTCTTTCCTTTATAGCCTTCTGCTTTCTTAGTTGTGAATTAAGCTGATTTGCCACTTAACATCTGCCAGCAGCCAGCCATTTGTCTTATCTGCTGCCTAAAAGTGTTATCGCTGCCTTGCTTTCAGTCCGCCCCGAAGGTCCCCTCCACCTTACCAAGTTATGAAGGGGAACAGTTCTGACTGGTGGTTCTTCACATATGAACTGTCATCAGAATAATGTTTGCAAGTGCCCATTGGATCAAGTATCTGCCAGCAGTTCTAATCTAAACTTAATTTTCTGGAGTTTGTAAGAAGAA
This sequence comes from Ailuropoda melanoleuca, assembly GCF_002007445.2. Classification (NCBI taxonomy): domain Eukaryota; kingdom Metazoa; phylum Chordata; class Mammalia; order Carnivora; family Ursidae; genus Ailuropoda; species Ailuropoda melanoleuca. The sequence continues at coordinate 103,786,229 of NC_048238.1, read as the reverse complement.
AATGAGATACTAAAGCTTGAATTTTGAAGAGAACAGGTTAGACAATCAATCAAATTCATGTAATCAGTGTTTCCCCACTGACCCCAGAATAAAGTCCATAATTCTACATATGGCTTTCAAGCCCCTCCCTGATCTGATCTCAACCATCTTTTCCTCTTTTTAGCCCCACAGTGCCAGGAGCATTATAGATCACATTCTTCACACTACTGTCATAGTGATTTTCTTACAAAAATTAATTAACTCATATCATTTCCTTACTCAGAACATTTTGGTGATTTCCCACTGACCTCAGGATAAAGTACCAAATGCAAAACCTGGCTTAGAAGATCACACATGATTGGATGTCTGCCAAATCTCTAATATCTTTCAATTTCTTTGACATGCCACACTCCTCCCATATTCTTATGTGTTGTGTGGGACACCCTTCACTAATGTACACACCCTAACACTAACTTACTCATGCTTACAGTCCCCCGTTAACTATGGCTTTCTCAATGAGACTTTTTCTAAATTCGTTCCCCAATACTCTGTATAATAACACCCAACATAATAATTGTGATAATTTTCTAGTGTGAATATCTGATTATTGTTTGCTTTCTGTACTGTATCATAAATCCCCTGTGGGCAGAGATTCTACCAATATCCCCAGGGTTAATGAGCACAGGATAGCACATAGTAGGTGGTCAATAATATTTGATGCATCCATGAATAAATAAGAATATTGAATAAATAAGAATTCAGCACAAATAGATATTCTGAAAGGATGAATGGAACCTACTCTCTTGCCAAACTAAATCCCCCCCTGTATTTTTCTACCAAAGCAACTTCTCTCTTCCTATATTTTCTCCTTGAAATTTCCTCATTCCAAGTCTCCACGTATTAATAATTAGTTTTTATTTTCTCAGCACCTACTCAAATGCAATTGCATAAAGTCTACCCAGTTTCCCAACCAGAATTGATTTCCACTTCGTATGTTCCCTGTGCTTATAGTATTATCTTTTAGTTTCTTCCTAAGAAAAATTATTTATCACATTCTACCACAGACCATGCTTGAAAGCCTGCATGTTTTCCCGTCCTAGACTTCATGCTCCTGGGGAACATGAATGAGCATTGTTAATGCTTATTTCATATTACATAGAGTAAATGCAGAAAAGGAGACTATGGAAGTTAATGACAGCTGATTCCTCAATATTCATTCCCCCCTTTTCCTAACATAATGGAATTTATAGTTGGGTCCATGCCCACCAAGAAAAGACTACATTTTCCAGCCTCTTTTGTAGCAGCATTCAACCATACTACCAAGTTCTGACCAGTGGGATAGAAGTTGAAGTTACAACTTCTGGATTGTGTCATTGAAGGGAATGAGTGTACCTTTGCTTCAGTTTCCTTTTTGTTAGAATAGAACACAAAAAGAAGAGTCATTTTAGAGCTCAGCCAGGCAAAGAAGGAAAATACCCCAGAGTAGACAGAACAAGATGGAAGGAGTTAAGGGCCTGATACTATGGACATCAGGCATGCATAACAACTCAGCATCTCATGGAGCAGACACATGTTTCCAGGTCAGACTTTGAAATATAGGAAAAAGAAGCTTGATCTAGTTTCAGACACTGTTCTCTGTCTCAATTACATGCAGCTGACTGGATAGCTTCACTAATACAATGTTATTGACAACTTTCTAGTTTATACACTTTTCAAAGGAAAAGCAACTTACAATGAGGTACTTGGACATTTTCACTGGATGCCACAATAAGCAGGATTGCTACCATTTTGCATGCCCTTAAATCCTTTAGCTTTCATTTGGTCAGACATGTGATATATGTTGTTTTGAGCTCAAAAATAGTCGTAATTTTACCAGTAGGTGTCTTGCATCAGGCCATTCTGCCACTTTTTCAAATAGGCAAGTTCATTCAGCATTTGTGGGTGACCTCTGCTTTGCTATGTTTTCACAGTGAATTGTTTAACTACTTAGTGCTTCTGAACCTAGTTTGCAAAAAAAAAAAAAAAAAAGAAGACGACTTAGGTTTTGTCTATGAAATAGAATCATGAGATATAACCAGGAAGCCCTCTTCACAGTTTCTAGCTTAGAATTTATGTTAATGGGGATGGAATACTTCCCACAAATTCATAATAACCCCTTTTCCCCTCACAAGTGTCCCTGTTTGGATAATAAATATTATGTTCATTTTAGCACCTCCCAGGGCTTATAGCTGTAACTCAGGGATGTCAAGTTGGAATGAAATGAGTTTCATTAAGTTGTAGAGGCTAAAGAGCCTGTGAGAGCAAGAACAGAGGAAAGCGACCAGGGACTAACAATGAGGCTTTCAGACCAGGGTAAAAATCATGGGGCTGGGAGTCGAAACAAACACTTCTCCATCCAGTGAGGAGCCTGTTGCAACCAAGATCAAAGAATGGGTGGTGGGGCCTCCTGTTGCCAGAACGTATGGTGAGATGATAGCAATTTGACTTATCGTGGTGCCTTTTAGGTTATAGAGCTTATTTCTCAAGTCGAGGGATGGAAACCAGGGTTAATTCATTGCCTCCTTAATCTTCAAAGAATTATATCAGTCGATCATCAAGTACTGCTTACTGGTTTAAATCTTATCCAGGATCCTCTAGTAATTTTAAACTAATTCTACTACAGTCACTACTACTTAGTAATGCGTGCAGGTAGCTAAAAATAAATAGTATAAGGAAGGGAAGAATGAAGGGGGGTTTAAGAGAAGGGGGAATGAACCACGAGAGACTACGGACTCTGGGAAACAAACTGAGAGTTTCAGAGGGGAGGGGAGTGGGGGGTTGGGCTGGGCCGGTGATGGGTATTAAGGAGGGCATGTATTGCATGGAGCACTGGGTGTTATATACGCAAACAATGAATCATGGAACACTACATCAAAAACTAAGGATGTACTATATGGTGACTAACATAACATAATTAAAAATTTTAAAAAAATAAATAGCATATAATAGCCCTAAATGAGAAGTAAAGATCCTTTAAAAAAAAAAAAAAAGATTACTGCTTTTGAGAGAGAGAGTGGTGGGGAGGGGCAGAGGGAGAGGGAGAGAGTCTTAAGCAGATCCCAAGCTCAGCGTGGAGCCAGAGCAGGGCTTGATCTCATGACCATGTTGAGCATGGAGCCCCATGCGTGGCTCAGTCTCACAACCCCGAGATCACAACCTGAGCCAAAATCAAGAGTCGGACAGTTAACCGACTGAACCTCCCAGGCACTGCAATTAGTCATTTTATAAATAACTTTCGATATCTAGTAAAACAAGTTTACCTACCTTGTTCATTAACATCATCTTAGTGATGCCTGCACCTTTGCATCCCCATGTACATTTTAGAGTTAGTTTGTCAAGTTCAACAAAATTAAAATTTTATTAGTTAAGTCTATAGAGTAACTTGTAGAAAACAGATATGCTCACATAATTGAGTGTTTTAATCCATAAATATAGTATATCCCTCTGTGGCAGTTAATTATAAGTCAACTTGGCCGGGCTAAGGGATGCCCAGATAGTAAAACATTATTTCTAGGTGTGTCTGTGACGGTGTTTCAATAAGAGATCAGCATCTGAATCAGTAGACTGAGGAGATCCACCCTCACCAATGTGGGCAGGCAGTAGCCAATCCACTGAGTCTACGAGAACAGAAAGGCAGAGGAAAGACAATTTGACAGAATTTCCTATTTCTTCTTGAGCTGGGATATTCATCTTCCTCTGCCCTTGGTCCTTGGAGCTCGTGGTTCTCAAACCTTCAGACTGTGGGACTTAACAGCGCACCATCCACCTTCCCCACCCCTGTCCTATTGGTTTTATTTCTCTGGAGGACCCTGACTAGTACCCCCTTCAGGTATTTAAATCTTCATTGATTGCTCAGAATGATAGTTTAGTAATTTCCATATAGAGGTCTTACACATACTTAGTCACATTTATACTTAGGTATATGGTATATTTAATATTATTAAAATGTGACTTCTAAAAAATTAATTTTCTTGGTGTTTTTGCTGTTATTGTTTTAGTTAAAATAACATTTGCATTTTTACTTTTTTTTTTGCATTTTTACCTAATACTGAAAATCTGTGTTTTTTATTATAGCATCTCAAGCATATATATTTATAGTTCAGTTACTGATATATTTGAGCATATATCTGCCATCTTGTACTATGATTTGTATTTGTCCTTATTGCTCTAAGTTTCTCTTCCACTGGTCTTGCTATTTCTTTTAGGTAGATCAAATAATTAAAAATATCATTTCTTATTTTTTCCGTCTCTGTTAGTTTGGGGATTATATATATTTATTAAACAATTTTATTACCATACAGTTTATGACATACATCTTTGATTTATCAGTGTTTTATGTTCATTGATACCTTATCTACTCCAGGACTTTGGAAGAAGATGAGGGCATTAGAAACATTAGAATATTTAAAAATCTTCTACCCACTCCCTATTTATTTACTATTCAGTACGACATGAAGAATTATTATGAGTTTAAAAACTTAGCCGCCATTGACATGTATTCATTTATTTTAAACATTCATTACTCTTTATCCCCACCTTAATCTCCAACTATATACCTGGAATCATTTCCCTTCTGCCTGAAAAATAACCTCTCTATATGAATGTGTTTGTATATATTATATTGGTATATACACATATGATAACTGTATGTGTGTACATATATGTGTGTGTATATATGTGTGTGTATGCATGTGTGTGTGTCTACTGTTGAATTCTGTCAGTTTTTGTACAAAAATGTTTTCATTTCATCCTTATTCTTTGAAGGATATCTTTGTTGAGTAAACTATTACAGATTGGCTGGTTTCCATTTTTCTATCAAAAGGTCAGATCTTAGTCTAATTTTTGCTTCTTTGAAGGTTTTTCTCTTTTTATCCTTGGTTATGTTGAAGTATTCTGTTTGTCTTTTTTTCAGTTTTTGGTTTTCTAAAATGTATTTAAATATATTATTTAAGCTATCCTGCTTTGGGCTCCTTGGGTTACTTGCATATGTAGATTAATGTCTTTCATGACTTTTGGAAGAACCACAGACTTGATCTCTTTCAAGTAGTTCAAATAATACTTATATGTTATTCTCTTCACTTTTTCCTTTTGGGATTCTAATTAAATATATATTAACATATTTTAACATTTAAAATTCCTCTAGCACACAAAAATGTTTATTTTAGAAATTAATACAAAATATGTAATAAAATATTGAAATTTACTTCTAATCTCATATGACCTTTAGAAGATTCTGTTAAGAACCAAATAAGTTTTATTGGTATTTTGATTAGGTTGTAGTTACCGGCTCATGGCTTTGGAAATAATTTGAATCTTAGCAAAGTCAAGATTTCCTCTCCTGGGGCATGCCATATTCCAATTTAGGAATCTTGTACCATTTTATTTATCTACTTATTTTTAGTGGTAATAGATGACTTAAAGAAAATTATTTGATTTTTGTATAATTATAGTTTTACTCCACAGAATTATTCATTTGATTCATGTGTTTTCCTTTCCAGAATCACAATGGTTATTTCTAGCATTGGCTAAAACCCGCAGTATAATATTGGATGGTAGTGCCAAGAGTTGGCTTCTTCTTCCTTTTTTGGATAGCTTGATGAAGATATAATTCATGTACCATAAATTTCACTCATTGAAAGTGTGGAATTCAATGCTATTTAATATGTTCACAGAGTTGTGCAACCATGATCACAATCAATTTTAGAAGATTTCATCACTGCCCCTCCAAAAAACCATGCTCATTAGCAGTCACCACCATTAATATTTTATCTTCTCCCCAGATCCTGGCAACCCGTAATCTACCTTCTGTTTCTATACATTTATCTAATCTGAACTTTTCATTTAAATGAATTAATACAACATGTTTTTTCTTACTGAATTGTTTTGCTTAAATTTTTCTCAAGGCCTATCAGCTCTGGAGAATGCATCAGTACTTCATTTCTTTTATTGCCAAATATCTCACTGTATGGATATAACATTTTATGTATCCATTACCATTTTGGTTGTTTCCTATTTTGACTATTATGCAGAATGCTGCTAAGAATATTTGTGACACATTTTTGCATGGACACATATTTTAATTTCTCTTGGATATTTATCTAGGAATGGAATTACTTGGTCATATAGTAGCTCTGTTTAACATTTTGAGGAACTGCAAAACTTTTCCAAACAAGATGTACCTTTTTACATAGCCACCAGAAATGTATGAGGATTACAGTTTCACCACTAGACAACATTTGTTACTGTCTCTTTTATTATAACCACTTGGCTTGGTTTGAAGTGGTATCTCATTGTGGTATTGATTTTTATTTCTACTAATAGCTAAAGATTTTGAGCATCTTTTCATGGGTTTATTAGCCATTAGTAGATCTTTGAATTAATTTTTGTGCAGATAGTTTGCCGATTTAAAAATTGGACGGTCTTTTTGTTGTTGAATTGTTAAGACTTCTTTATATTTTCTTAATATGAGTATCTTATCAAAGAACATGACTTGAAAATATTTTCTTCTACTCTATGAGTGGTCTACTTATTTTCTTTATGTTTTACTTTGAAGCCACAAAGGTTGGGTTTTTTTTTTGTATTTAAAATTTTTTTGATGAAGTCAGATTTATTTAGTTTTTCTTCTGTTGCTTGTACTTTTGGTGTTATGTGTAAGAAACCAATGCCTAACCTAAGGATACCAAGATTTACTCCTATGTTTTACTGTAAGGATTTTATAGTTTTAGCTCTTCTATTTAGGCCTTTATCCTACTTTTTCAGAAACTTCAAGCCATTTTTGTGCTGGGTATCTGTTATCCATTCCTAATACATTTCATCTTTACCTCTGTTCTCAGATAGAAGCTAATTTAGGAGGAGCCCCTCTTGCCAGCTGGAGTTCTGCTTGGAGTAATATGTACTGCTACTTCCATATTCTGATGATCCAAAGAAGCGATGGAATCTCAAAGGAAGTTGCCCATCTTCTGTCTCATGACCAGCCCTACTCACATCCTTCAGCTCTCTAAATTAGCAAGTAGTAGTATATTCTGACAGTATCTTCTCTACCTATTTTCTGTGACACAGACTACCTGCTGAGGTAGAAAGTTTGATTTTTGGTTCTTCTTCAATCAAGAGACATCTGCAAGTGCCTTAGAAGAAATTGCTTGTAAAGGGTGCATTTCCAGTCTCAAGCTCTGTGTTTTCCCACTCTTAATAACTTTTGCCAAGCCTAGTGCTAGCCTATGGTAGGAGCTCAGGCAATATTTAAGTGAATCAGTTAATTTAATCAAATTATATGAGATACATACAGAAAATGGGGGGGTGAAAAATGGACAGAAGAGGGGAGTGAAACACTGATCAGGTTACCATCTCTCTTCGGAATCAGCATATACTTTCCATCAAGCAAAATTCTGTGCTTTCCATATTTATTTATCTTCCAGCCTCAGTCAGGACTACTGTTCTCCAACTCATTCATCCTCTCACTTGATGACTCTTGTGAATTGTTAATCTCATAGTATCTTTTTAACTGGTCCTTTGTCTCCAGTCTCTCAGCAACTCAGTCTATACACAATTATCAGATCACCTTTCCTAAAGAAATTTGTTATAAATTTACTTATTTGTTCAAAATATTGTGACTGGCTCTTTCTTGTCTATAAAATAAATCACACTCTTTGCTTTGTGGTTTTAACATTTTAAAAATAAATTAACATTAGATGTTTTCTCCCTTTATTTGCTTCTTTTCTTTGTTTTTATTCCAGCAGATAGAAAATTCTGCTTCCTTGCCTCAGGGGAGGAATGCGGTTAAGCATAAAATAGATGTTACTGTCAAGAAAATTTCCTCTTTGGCTTTTGTTTCCCCAAAGATTAAGCCTATTGAGGAGAATCTGCCATGAGTCTAATAGGGAGAATAGAGAAAAAGAATGCATCTGGGGAAGCCGTTTCCCTCTGACTAAAGAGAAATTTCCCTGAAATGAAAAGGGAAAAGGTCTTAGGGTCCCATGAATAACAGGCTTGGGACTCTGTTTCCTGGCTGTGCCTTGGGGAGAAGGCAAGATTTGGGGGGAAAAATGGCTGTAGGCTCCGATGTTAGTTATTGATACCTTTGCCCCAACCAAGGCATGAAGGCAACAGTCAGTGGGCCCGAAAGGAGCATGTGCACTGGGAAAGTGTGCTTCCTGATCAATGACTGATGATCAGAGGAACCTGCTCAGTGCTGCATTGATGCATAATTCCCTATATAGTTTGGTACTGCCCTGGGGAAGGATCTTCAAACGTGACTTCTGTTGAAATTTCCACCTGTGTGACAGGCTAAATAACGGCTTGAAGTCAAAATTAATTCTAAAAAAAATAAGGAAATATTGAATCTCTGGTAGAGCAGGGTTTATGGACTTAAAGTTTTATCCATTACACTTGACTTTTAGCTCTAGCTATTCAGTGCAGTTTATGGTAAACTCACCAGCTATCTAAGAAATCCTCTCTTCATATTTCAAGACATGGATAACACCTTTAAATTCCCAAGCAGAATTCATCACAACTGTATCTTTTTTTCTCATACTGAATTAAATGTATATACGCCTTCATAACAGCTTAGCAATTGCCAAATTTATTATAGTTAAGCATTGTTCATTCTTATAGAGGAGGATTAAAAGAGTGTTGTCTATGTCATGTTAAGTTCTGTATCCCCATGACCTACCATAGTAACTGGAGCACACTTTGTGCTCAGTAAAGATTTTTTAAAATTATATTATTATCTTTGTTATTCTTTTATTTTGTATTTATAAAAATTTAGTTTCACAAATACATGCCAAAGCTATGAATCACAAGCTTCTTGACATAATAGAAATGTTCTAACATAAAACGTTTTTATTTTAGACTATGCAAAGCTATCAACTGAAATATAAATGATTACCTGCATAGAATGCCAGAGGCTTCAGATTAAAAAAAAATATTCAGTGACATAATTTCCAGGCGATAATATTTGCCTTGGGTTAAGAAACCTACCGCAGCCTTGGCAGTGTTAAAAAATGACCCAAACCTCTCCATCCAGATGAGGAAATCATAGCAAGGAAAAATTTGAGCCTGATTTGAGTAATGCATGAGATGTAATTTCTTTTGGTGCATATAAGCAGTGGGACTAGACAGTGGGAAAAGAAAATAAATGTACACTTGGGGCTAGGAAAGGATTTGGGGCAGCAGATTCTTAATCAATTGCTAAAAGAAAGACCAAGGTAAAGCAGCAGGTCAAGAGACAAAGTTTTTGGCAAAATTTTAGCATTGTTGTAGGCCAAAAAATGGTCAATGTCTTAAGAAGTATAGTTTTCCAGAAAGGGCTAGTGGTTAGTAGCAATTAAAGTCTGGAAGCAGGACTCTAGGTAGGACTTTGGTTCCTTGGGAAGATGAGTAATATGTAGTATCTGTCCAGAGCTTCTTGCCTTCCCTCAACATTGAATCTATTCTCTATCCAAAAGCCAAAGTGATACTGCTAAAATGTAACTCCAGTCCTGTTACCCCTGACTCCCAGCTCCCTTGTGCACAAAAGATAAAGGTGAAACTTCTTCATATGGCATATAGGCTCCTCATGAATTGGGCCTTGCCTACCTTTCCACTGTCATTGTCATTTCCTACCTCATACTTTATAGACCTATAATAAGGTCTTTGATGTCAACATGCTTTAGTTTCAGGTGATGGAAATTCAACTGAAACTGGCTTCAGTAAAAGGAAGAATTTGTTGACTGAAAAATTTATGAGGGAGTGGGACATCCAGTCCTTGGAGAGGGCAGGGATTCTGCCAGGCCTGAGCAACTCTTGGTATCAAGACAGGAACATCACCAAAGCTCCTTTTTTTCTTTTTTTTTTCTTACTTCTTTTGACTTTGCTTTCGTCTATTAGATCCATTCTCTATTAACACACAAAAAAAGTTGTATTGAAAAAAGTTAGATTGAATAGTGTCCCCCCAAATTCATGTCCACCCAGAACCTCAATATGTGCCCTTAGTTGGAAATAGTGTCTTTGCTGAGTGTAATTAGTTAAGATGAAGCCATATTTGATGAAGGCATGCCCTGTCTCCAGTAACTGTTGTCCTTATACGGAGATGGGAGGATACATAGATGCATACAGAGCGGAAGGTCATGTGAAGATGGAAGCAGAGATTAGGGTGATGCTGCCACAAGTCAAAGAATACAAAGGAGAGCTGAGAGTCACCAGAAGCTACAAAGAGGCAAGGAAATGTTCTTCTCTAGAGCTTTCAGAAGGAGTATAGCCCTGCTGACACCTTAAGTTTGAACTTCTGGCCCCCAGAACTATGAGAAAATAAATTTCTACTCTTTTAAGCCACAAGTTTGTGGTAATCAGTTTGCCCTAGGAAACTTCTACACTGACCAACCTATTTAATACTGCAACATGACCACATCCCCCAGACTTTACTTTCCCCTTACTTAGTCTTTCTTTTCCTATTACTTATGACCTACTAATTTTCTACTACAATCCATCAATCCCAAGATGCAGTGCTTTTTTTCACATTTTACTATCTCTGAAATTGTAATACATTTTACAACTAATGGACTGTCATATTTACTAGTGATTTTTTTGTTTGTTTCTTAGTGGTATGTAAAGTAATGGTGGGCTTTATAATCAGTGGCATCTTAGATGATATGAGATAGGGTTATTATTAGTAGTATCTATTATTTATATTGTTTATTGTCTTTTTTCCTTTATCTCACCTACCTAGATACTACCAGAGAGCAAGGACTTGCTTTGTCCCCTGCTCTGTCCTTAGCATCTAGACTGATGTCTGGAATAGAGTAGGTATTGATTAATGAATGGATAGTATATTCTCAGCAAACTGAACTGAAGTGGTATTCCTAGGTATTAAGAAACAGCCACTGACTATTTCTCACTTTTAAAAGAACCTCTGGAATAAGGTTTAACTCTTTTCTTTCCAATTATTCTCAATTTGCTCTTAGTTATATATATTGACATCCAAAATTTAAACCTTTTTCATCATTGTCACCTTTGATAAAATTTGCCTAATTCACAGGGCTGTGGGGTTAATTATTTTCATTTCAAAGATGAGAAAACAGATTCAGAGGGGCTAAGGCATATGTCTAAAGTCAACTAAACAGTAATCCATAAGTCATCAAGAATTTCCTAGTGCTGTTCTTCCTAGGCCAGTGCTCTGTTTTGGGTCATTCTCTTATAAATGCTGTAACTTACCACATTGAGGACTTCAGGAATCCATGCAGATTTTCATGATTTGCTGGGAATTTTTAGAATATAAAAGAGAAATCAGAGGAACAGATGGCAATGAATTATATATAGCAACACATTTTTAAATGGCATAAGTAATCTACACTTCAAATATGTATTTGTGGAGACAGATATGTTAATGAGATATGGATACATTTATATAAATATGTAATATGTATAATTGTATTATAAATATATCAGAGAGAAAGACACCTTGGTAAGGGCATCCCTGTATCCCTACTGGGAGCTCATTCATTCACAGAAATTGAGATTAATATTGAGGTTTAGATCTTTACCCTTGATATAGAAAGACATAATGTTGTTGAGAGTAGTCCTGATTATTTTCAAATGTAGTATATACTGTAGAGTAAAATATGACATGCTTTCTTGCAATGTATTTTAACAAAAAAATCGAGTAGATGTGAAGAAAGCTGGCATGTAAAGCCAAAACACACAATGATTATCATGTAAATCAAAATTGCTCTTGACTTTGGAGCATAAATTTGACCTATGTTGCATTCTGGGAGTCTAGTTTGAAAGGCACGATGAGAGATCCCTGAAACTACTTTGGGTTCGCTCCTTGCCTGTGCACAGCTTTTTGACGCTCCTGGATTTTTCAATTTTATGTCATTTCCAGGCACAATATGTAAGACAGGTGAGGATCCATTGTTGGACTGGGCCAGGGTTTTGTTCATTATGATAGTCTATTCTAAGCATCAAAAACAATGAGGTTTTTATTGATGTCTCACTTTAAAAAAGGGTTAAGTAAGAGAGGCAAAAATAAAGTTGATTAATACTATCTATAAGATGGTTTCTAAGAAGTCCTCAGTCTTTCATTGAAGGACTTCCACAGTATAGGACCAGCCCACCCTTCCCTTCCCATCACATATTACCCCTACTCTGAATGTATGCTCTAGTCAAACTACACTAAATGAAGTTTTCTTCAAAATTTTCCCATGGGCAAGAGTTTAATTACATCTGATAGTCACATTGCATATGTAGAAACTTATGTGGCTTTCTTCTTCCCCTTCCCCTTCAAGTTAATATTACTAAGTGATTGGAGACCCAGACAATGGAGTCAGACTAAACAGAGTTCAAATCATAGCTCTCTCACCTGTGTTCTGTATAATCTTATACACATTACTAAACTTTTCTGGCCATCAGTTCCTTCATGTATAAAATACAATAATGTAATATGTGCCTCAAGTCAAAAGCAAAAGAAGTAACGCACATGCAGCATATGGCATTAGGTTCTTAAGAAATAAATATACATATATAAACTTATAAATGTATATACATATATATACTTATAAATGTATATACATATATATATGTACATATATGAGTCTGTAGATACAGATATATATTCCAAAAGAATCAAGAGACATGAAAGCATATCCAAGCCAGTTCAGGGTTCATCTAAAAGCACATGGGCTCTAGAACACCTATGGGTCCATTCTTTTTCATATATTTTTTAAAGGAAATGGTGGTCAGAATTATAGCAGCTTCCTGGGGATGCCCTAACAAAGTAACACAAACTGGATGGCTTAAACCACAGAAATTTATTATCTCATGATTCTTGGAGTCTAGAAGTCCAAACTTGAGGTGTGAGCAGGGTTGTTTCCCTCTGAGAGCTGTAAGGGAAAGATCTGTTCCAGGCTTACCCCTTTGGCTTCTGGATGGCAGTCTTCTCCCTGTATCTTCACATCATCTTCTCTCTATACATGTCTGTCTCTGTCCAGAAGTTTTCCTTTTTATAAGGACACTGTTATATTGAACTAGGATCTATGCTAGTGACTTCATTTTAACTTGATTATATCTACAAAGACCCTATTTTATTTCCAAACAAGGTCACATTCACAGGTACTGGGGATTAGGACTTAAAAATTGGAGGGGCACAATTCAACCCATTATAAGAATTAAAACAGTGAAAATGGGGCTGGAGGCATAAAGGGACAGTGGGGTCAGTGCAGCAGCTCTGGGGCCTAAACTCAGAAAGTAGTGGTGCCAGTCTGAGTATTCCTTTCTCACATTGAATGGAGAGGACTGGCTGACTATAATTTGTGAAATTGTCTTCATATTTCCCAAATCAGTTCTTACATTTGAAGGAGTTCTAACTTTTCTGAAAGTGTGCCTGTGATAAATTGAAATCATTTCCATGTAATTATATAAAATTTGCCTAAAATGTAAACTTTGAATTAGAAATTTATCTAGGAAATACAAGGTCCTATGTTGGGGCTTAAATTATGATTTGATACAATTCAAATTAAGTGTTATTACTTTCATAGAAATAATAGTAATGCACACAGAAATCACTTTTAATTGATTATCCAAGTGACCTAAATAAAAAAAGAGAAGTTATGCATTTGCTATAGAAAAAAAGCTCATTGGGAAGCTACTTGTGAGGCTTCTATATCAATGTATTTGGTGAGAAACTCAGAAAGATATTTTAATTAAATTACACTGTTAATATTTCCTCCTATTACTTGATCTGATCTACGAGTCTATAATTCTAATACGGCTTCAGAAAATCTGCCTACTGTATACAGATTGTGTCTAAGGAGATACGGTAGTATAGCCCTGGATATGCTCACATGTAGACATACTTCAGTAGGGTAAATATTAATTACCATTTGTTGAAGTTTAGTTGCTGATCCAATTTATATCCTAGGGGATATTTCCCTTCAGTTAGGTAAGAGTGGTCAGCTTTCTGGCTTTGAAATACAAGATATTTGGCTTTTCATCTTTCTTTCTCTGCCATATTGCTCTGCTCCACCTTACCATCTGCCACCCCACATTCCACCCTCAAAAAGTGTATCTCCATAAGTTCAGAAAAAAAAAAGAATTAAGTAAAAAGTGACCTGTTTTTCTCTTGCAAGGACACGTGTTTAAATGTAACATCTTGACTGCTAAAAAGAAAAATAATACCTTTTATGTAATTAAAGCAGGCACAATCCTCTGCTCTGGTTCCATTTATTTCCTCTTTAACAAATGTCAGCATCTTGGCTGAGTATCTGAGTACCTGAGTCATAATTCCCAATGTTTTATTGCTGTGTTATCTATAGTCTCTCCCATCTTCAGATCAGATACATGATAAATAAGTTCCATGTTATTTTTCTCTTGTAGCAGGGCCCCAGAATTTCCAGGACCAAGACTCCACTTTCTATCTGACGTTGTGTATGGACATATACCTTTGGTATGTCAATCTCACCTGCTCCCTGGCCTAGGTCCTTTCCTGTGTATTCAAACCTCAAAATAATATTATCCGGCCACTTTGCCAACTAAACTTTGTTCTGATCCATTTTTTTTCTTTCATTAAGGAACGAGCTAACAGTAGATATAGGTAAGAATGAGAAGTAATATTCCATAAAATATAAAAATGCCTGAGAGCATCTGAAGAATATAGGAGCAATTCTTTATTCTTAGGTCAGCATATATTTTACTGAGCATCTACTATTTATAAAACACTATGTGGGTTATAAGGAGGCATAAAGCATAGTCCTTTCCCTCAAGGAATTGATCAGTAGTGGAGTCCATGGGACATAAACAATATAACATAAGGCAGAATGCAGTAAATGCTATAATTAACATCCAAACAATGTTCTGTAGAAGGGGCAAGGGAAAAATAATGTACTGTGATTATAGGGATATCTCCTAAGGTACATGATATTTAACTTGAGTTTGGAAAGATGGGTAGGATTTCAATAAATGAAAAAAAGCCCACTGGGCGGAATGGTGTCCCTAGGAATGGAGATGTGGAAGTGTTTAAAACGTATAAGAAAAGGCAAGTGATTTGATGGGGACCTAAATTTGTGTTTCAGTATTTCAAAATATTTTCTTTCTTTCTGGAAGCTTCCATAATTCTTTTGGGCCAGTTAAATGTCATTCATATGGTACTATTTTTACGTTCTAAAATTGACCCAAGCTATATAGAGAGACATTGCTTCTTCATTGATAAACATGAATGATAATTCATAACTTACAAGGGTTTGAAGAAGATCAAATGAGAAAATACACGTGGAAGGGTTTGGCATCACTGATCCTGCATCTTTCACTTTTTGAGTTTGTAATTATATCTTTTGTTTTAGTTTTGTCTCTCCCAATGGATTGTAAATTCAATGAGGAACTATGTCTTGTTCATCATCTTATTGCAACATACTGTACAATATCTAAAGAAATGTATTGCTTAATAAGTATTTTTGAATGAATAACAAAAGAATGTATGGACTTCAAATTCCTATAGAGATGTCATATGGCTAATATTAATGTTGTGTTATATCCTTCACCCTTTTCCTATTTGTGACTATAAAAGCAATTATAAAGGCCTAAGCATATGTGTGAANCTATTTGTGAATCAGTCCCATGGTCTTGGCCTCAATTAGTGCTACTCCTCCCATATCAAACATTCCTTATTAAAAGTGAAATATGCAGGGGCGCCTGGGTGGCACAGTGGTTAAGCATCTGCCTTCAGCTCAGGGCATGATCCCGGCGTTATGGGATCGAGCCCCACATCGGGCTCCTCTGCTATGAGCCTGCTTCTTCCTTTCCCGCTCCCCCTGCTTGTGTTCCCTCTCTCGCTGGCTGTCTCTATCTCTGTCAAATAAATAAATAAAATCTTTTTAAAAAAAAGTGAAATATGCAGCCACAACTTGGTATTGTCCAGAATTTGGAGAAATAAATAGTAGAGTTAACAAAAGCTTCTGGGTCTTCTAGTACAATCCTAACCTTTTACACTTGAGGAAAATGAAGATCAAAGAGGGAGAGAGACTTGACCAATTCTGACAACTTACTAGCAAAGCCAGGGTTAAAACCTGGTCCTCTGATTCAAGTCCAGTCCTCATTCCAGAATATAATGTTGAATTTTCAACTTCCATCAAACTAGCCAGAAAGTTTAATGTGCTGTGACTGGTTTTCCACACAGGCTGTAGTTTAAAGGATTAAGGTGAGCAAATCATGTTCAGTGAGTATCTAAACCATGAAAATCAGGAACTTCCCTTTGTTTCAATACTGTTTCACTGTTTCATTGATTCAATTGATTTGATGATTCAATCAATGTCATCATTATTAGGGGTATTCCATAGGCAGTAAGTAGGTTTTTTTATGAACTGGTATGTTAAGGAATGCTGTCAAAATTGTTCTAATATAACAATTTCATTAACCAGTAATGTTAGAAGGACAAACTCTAGAACAACAGACATCTATTCATTGCCTAAAACTACCCTCTAGGAGTGCCAAAGACATCTGAGTCTGCTAAGGGTATTGCGGAGTTTAGGCAATTTTCTCTTCCTTGAAAACTAATACCGAGAGGATAGACAATTTAAAAAGCAAAAATAAAACAAGCCAACAAATAAGTAATGAATATAAAAGCATAGCCTGTTTGAAGAAGAATGATCCAGATTGTAGTATCATTATCATCATCATCATCATCTCCTGAGAATTTATCATACACTATGAACTGTTCTCATTCTGTTTTTGTATCCTCTAATTTATTCCTCTCAGTAGTCCTGTGATAAAAGTATTTTTATCCTAATTTTTCAAATGAGGAAACCAAGACATTCACAGGTTGAGTAAACTTACAAAGTTCCCAAGTTTACAAGGCTCATCAATGGTGGAAATTATTTTAACCTGGCTTATTTGATTCTTGAAGCCTATATTTTGCTATATTGGGATAAATACAGGTAAGATGGAATCAGCTGTGAGAAATCCTTGAAAGCCAGGCTGAATGAAGATTTGGAATAACAAATAAAGAAGGCTCTGTAGATTCTTGAGCAGGGTAGTAGATGCTTATGTGGAAAGATTACAATTAATTAGACAAACAAATGTAAGGTAGAACGAACAGAGCCGTGAAGCAGGAAGACCCAGTTTTAAGAAGGCCGAGGCTAGAACAGTAGCAGTAGCATCAGACAGGATGCTTCATGTGCCAAGACANGAATGGTGTCCCTAGGAATGGAGATGTGGAAGTGTTTAAAACGTATAAGAAAAGGCAAGTGATTTGATGGGGACCTAAATTTGTGTTTCAGTATTTCAAAATATTTTCTTTCTTTCTGGAAGCTTCCATAATTCTTTTGGACCAGTTAAATGTCATTCATATGGTACTATTTTTACATTCTAAAATTGACCCAAGCTATATAGAGAGACATTGCTTCTTCATTGATAAACATGAATGATAATTCATAACTTACAAGGGTTTGAAGAAGATCAAATGAGAAAATACACGTGGAAGGGTTTGGCATCACTGATCCTGCATCTTTCACTTTTTGAGTTTGTAATTATATCTTTTGTTTTAGTTTTGTCTCTCCCAATGGATTGTAAATTCAATGAGGAACTATGTCTTGTTCATCATCTTATTGCAACATACTGTACAATATCTAAAGAAATGTATTGCTTAATAAGTATTTTTGAATGAATAACAAAAGAATGTATGGACTTCAAATTCCTATAGAGATGTCATATGGCTAATATTAATGTTGTGTTATATCCTTCACCCTTTTCCTATTTGTGACTATAAAAGCAATTATAAAGGCCTAAGCCTATTTGTGAATCAGTCCCATGGTCTTGGCCTCAATTAGTGCTACTCCTCCCATATCAAACATTCCTTATTAAAAGTGAAATATGCAGGGGCGCCTGGGTGGCACAGTGGTTAAGCATCTGCCTTCAGCTCAGGGCATGATCCCGGCGTTATGGGATCGAGCCCCACATCGGGCTCCTCTGCTATGAGCCTGCTTCTTCCTTTCCCGCTCCCCCTGCTTGTGTTCCCTCTCTCTCTGGCTGTCTCTATCTCTGTCAAATAAATAAATAAAATCTTTTTAAAAAAAAGTGAAATATGCAGCCACAACTTGGTATTGTCCAGAATTTGGAGAAATAAATAGTAGAGTTAACAAAAGCTTCTGGGTCTTCTAGTACAATCCTAACCTTTTACACTTGAGGAAAATGAAGATCAAAGAGGGAGAGAGACTTGACCAATTCTGACAACTTACTAGCAAAGCCAGGGTTAAAACCTGGTCCTCTGATTCAAGTCCAGTCCTCATTCCAGAATATAATGTTGAATTTCCAACTTCCATCAAACTAGCCAGAAAGTTTAATGTGCTGTGACTGGTTTTCCACACAGGCTGTAGTTTAAAGGATTAAGGTGAGCAAATCATGTTCAGTGAGTATCTAAACCATGATCTTCAGGAAGTTCCCTTTGTTTCAATACTGTTTCACTGTTTCATTGATTCAATTGATTTGATGATTCAATCAATGTCATCATTATTAGGGGTATTCTATAGGCAGTAATTTGGTTTTTTAATGAACTGGTATGTTAAGGAATGCTGTCAAAATTGTTCTAATATAACAATTTCATTAACCAGTAATGTTAGAAAGACAAACTCTAGAACAACAGACATCTATTTATTGCCTAAAACTACCCTCTAGGAGTGCCAAAGACATCTGAGTCTGCTAAGGGTATTGCGGAGTTTAGGCAATTTTCTCTTCCTTGAAAACTAATACCGAGAGGATAGACAATTTAAAAAGCAAAAATAAAACAAGCCAACAAATAAGTAATGAATATAAAAGCATAGCCTGTTTGAAGAAGAATGATCCAGATTGTAGTATCATTATCATCATCATCATCATCTCCTGAGAATTTATCATACACTATGAACTGTTCTCATTCTGTTTTTGTATCCTCTAATTTATTCCTCTCAGTAGTCCTGTGATAAAAGTATTTTTATCCTAATTTTTCAAATGAGGAAACCAAGACATTCACAGGTTGAGTAAACTTACAAAGTTCCCAAGTTTACAAGGCTCATCAATGGTGGAAATTATTTTAACCTGGCTTATTTGATTCTTGAAGCCTATATTTTGCTATATTGGGATAAAATACAGGTAAGATGGAATCAGCTGTGAGAAATCCTTGAAAGCCAGGCTGAATGAAGATTTGGAATAACAAATAAAGAAGGCTCTGTAGATTCTTGAGCAGGGTAGTAGATGCTTATGTGGAAAGATTACAATTAATTAGACAAACAAATGTAAGGTAGAACGAACAGAGCCGTGAAGCAGGAAGACCCAGTTTTAAGAAGGCCGAGGCTAGAACAGTAGCAGTAGCATCAGACAGGATGCTTCATGTGCCAAGACACAGACTAGAAAGAACTGACAGAGCCAGGTGATTAATGAAGTGTAGGAAGGAGGAAATGGAGAAAAAAAAAAGCCAAAGATGACTCACGAGGTTCAATACTCAGAAGCAAGAATGGCAAACTTGAGAAGGGAGCATCTTGGACAGAGAGTGAAAATGGGGAATGGATATTTTTTTAAATTTTTCAATTGATTGAAAACCAGGATTCATGTAATAAGCCATTTGTGTTACCAGCATTTTGACCTGTCAAGGCCAGCTGCCATGTTTTGGAACCTGATGATTTTGAGGTGAACATTAAAAAAAGGCCCTTTTTTTAGGAGTCAGAAATTATGTTCATACACTATACTAGGGGCTATTTCCTCTTGGCCAGCTGGCTGGGATGGGTGTTATACACACAAGTAGATGCCACCTACAAAGGTGGGTCAAGAAGGTTGTTGCCAAATTGACCTTTACCCCAAGACTTCTCCTTCACCAGTATGCTCGACTTTCCAATATTTAAGAGCCTTCCAGTATTCAATAAACTTTTGACTCTGTCTCGTTTATACTCATATGGCTGGGGCAAACCCAAACACTCAAAGATCAAATATACAAGATCAAACACACACACAGGCTTGTAGACAGTATAGAGGAGATCAGGCTTGATGTTCCCCAGAGAAACCAAAGGTCACAAAAGCAATGGAAGGTTAGGTCCAGAAAAATAATGATGAATATATCTAATAGAAGGTCACAAATGGATGCAAAATGAGTTTGTATGTAGAAAAATCAGTTCAGAAGAAAATAGGATCAAGAGTAAGTCACAAGTAGATCAGGGCTAAAGCTGTGTTAAAAAATGCAAATGCTCCGGGCATTCACTTTTATATTGTGATGCCTGCATGGCAAAATGACTTGGATTTAATGACCTAAAAAACATACAGAACTGCATAGAACGAGACATTTTCTCCAGATGGCCTCAGTTATCCACATGAGACTACTCCTGTCCTCAGATACTAGATAGCTTATATGTAATTTTAATATTTTTTAGGTGGGATTGACTCAAATTTCTCTAGGGTCTCATGTTTCTTTTAAACACTTCCATCTAAGCAATTTTCAAGTACATTGGAAAGAAAATTAAACAAATGAGGATATATTCATTTGTAACTATAAAGAGTTTAATGTCCCCATGGGAGCAAACACTGACCAAAATGTTCAAACAGAGTAGCTGTCAGTCACTTAGGTTCAAGCAGCTAAAGGATAGCTTACAATAAAATTCAGTGCATGAGTTGCAAGGCAGAAGACAGTATATGCTGTATTACCAGCATCAAGCATAGTACTTGGTATATAGTAGGACCTCATTAAATATTTGTTGAATGAATGAGAAAAAGACATTATTCCAATGAAATGTAGTATCAAATGTAGCCAAAGAAAAGTCTGATACCTATATGATTCTTTTCTCATGTATTCCACGAATCATCTTAAAACACTCTGGATTGAAAGTGAGATATAGAAAAGTATATATCATGCAAATGAAAGTGAAAGAAAGCTGGGATAGCAATACTTATATTGGACAAAATAAACTTTAATACAAAGACTGTAACAGGAGACGAAGAGGGATATTACTTAATCATAAAAGGAACAATCCAGTAAGAAGATCTAACAGTTATAAATATTTATGCACCCAAATACATAAAGCACCTAAAAACAAACATAAGGGAAGTAACTGATAGTAATACAGTAATAATAGGGAATATTAATACTCCACTTACATCAATGGATAGATCAACCAAACAAAATCAACAGGGAAAGAATGGCTTTGAATAACACACTGGACCAGATAGATCTAACAGATATATTCAGGACGTTACATCCTAAAACAGTGGAATGCATATTCTTTTCAAGTGCACATAGAACATTCTCCAGCAGAGATAACATATTAGGCCACAAAACAAGTCCCAAGAAATTCAAAAAGACTGAAGTCATACCATGCATCTTTTCTGATCACAATGCTATAAAACTAGAAATCAACCACAAGAAAAAACCTGGAAAGAATAGAAATACATGGAGGTTAAACAACCTGCTACTAAACGATGAATGGGTCAATGAAGAAATCAATGAGGAAATCAAAAAATACATGGAGACATCTGAAAATGATAACACAACAGTCTGAAATGGGATGCAGCAAAAATGGTTCTAAGAGGGAAGATTATAGTAATAGAGGCCTACCTCAAGAAGCAAGAAAAATCTCAAATAAACAACCTAACCTTACATCTAAAGGAGCTGGGAAAAAAAGCAACAAATGAAACCCAAAATCAGTAGAAGGAAGGAAATAATAAAGATTAGAGCAGAAATAAACAAAACAGAAACTAAACAACAACAACAACCCAAACAATAAAATAGATCAATGAAACCAGGAGCTGGTTCTCTGAAACAATCAACAACATTGATAAACTCTTAGCCAGACTCATAAAAAAAAAGAGAGAGAGAGACTCAAGAAAATTAGAAACAAAAAAGAAATAACCAACACCACGGAAATACAACAGATTATAAGAGAATATTATAAAAACTTATATGCCAACAAATTGGACAACCTAGAAGAAATAAACTCCTAGAAACATATAACCTCCCAAAATTGAATCAGGAATCAAAAAACTCCCAACAAACAAAAGTCCAGGACCAGATGGCTTCACAGGTGAGTTCTACTAAACATTTAAAGAAGCATTGATACCTATTCTTCTCAAACTCTTCCAAAAATAGAAGAGTAAGGAAAGCTTCCAAATTCATTCTATGAGGCCAGCATTATCCTGATACAAAACCAGATAAAGACACTACAAAAAAGAGAACTACAGGCCAATATCTGTGATGAACGTAGACACCAAAATCCTCAACAAAATATTAGCAAACTGAATCCAACAATACATTTAAAAAAAATCATTCAACATGATCAAGTAGGATTTATTCCTTGGATGCAAGGGTGGTTCAATATTTGCAAATCAATCAACCTGATACATCATACCAACAAGAGAAAAGATAAAAACCATAAGATTATTTCAATAGATGCAGAAAAAGTATTTGACAAAGTACAACATTCATGATAAAAACCCTCAACAATGTAGGTTTAGAGGGAATATACCTCAACATAATAAAGGCCATACATATATGAAAAATCCATAGCTAACATCATACTCAATGGTGAAAAACTGAAAGCTCTCCCCCTAAGGCCAGGAACAAAACAAGGATGTCCACTCTCACCACTTTTATTCAATATAATACTGGAAGTCCTAGCCAAAGCAATCCAACAACAACAAAAAAGAAATAAAAGGCATTCACATTGGTAAGGAAGAAGTCAAACTTTTCACTATTGCATATTCTTGATGACTATGATGCTATATATAGAAAACCCTCAAGACCACCAAAAAACTACTAGAACTGATAAATGAGTTCAGTGAGGTGACAGGGTATATACACAGAAACCCATTGCATTTATACACTAATAATGAGGTAGCAGAAAGAGAAATTAAGTAAACAGTTCCATTTAAAATTGCACCAAAAAGAAGAAAATATCTCAGAATAAGCTTACCCAAAGAGGTGAAAGACCTGTACTCTGATAACCATAAAAGATTGATGAAAATATTTAAAATGACACAAACAGATGGAAAGACACTGTCATGGCTCAGGAATGTTGTTAAAATGTCCATACTACCTAAAGCAATCTACAGATTTAATGCAGTCCCTATCAAAATACTAATAGCATTTGTCACAGATTTAGAGCAAATAATCCCAAAATTTGTATGGAACCACAAAGACTCCAGATTGAAAAAAAAAATCTTCAAAAAGATCAAAACTGGAAGTATCATGATCCCAGATTTCAAGATAGACTACAAAACTGTAGTAGTCAAAATAGAATGGTACTGTCAGAAAAACAGACACATATATCAATAGAACAAAATAACCCTGAAATAAACCCATGATTATATGGACAAATAATCTTCAACAAAGTAAGCAAGAGTATGCAATGGGAAAAAGGCAGTCTGTTCAAAAAATGATGTTGAGAAAACTGGACAGCTACATGCACTGAGTGACGTTTAGAATTGTTGAATGGCTGTAGTGTACTTCTGCAGTTATATAACACTGTGTTTTAATTATACTGGAATTAAAAAATAAGAATTAGCATGTCGGATAAACTTTAAATACAGTAGGGCCGGCACATGCGAGAAAACAGACTGGGACCGTGAGAAGGGAGCGCGCGCCACCAGACTTCTCACGGAACTCCGGTGTGCTCACTGGATCCAGACTGACAACGGGAGCTCCGGGAGTGCGCAGGGGTGGCTGGCAGCATTAGAAACACAAAGAACAGAGACGAGCCGGCCCTGGAAGTGAGGGCTGGGACGCCGGGTGTGGGGCGCACATCCCAGGACGCTGCAGGGTTGAGCAGCACCAACAGAAACAGAGTTAAAGTGGCCAGAACATCAGTGGAGAACGGTC
>NC_048238.1:103657861-103757594 GCF_002007445.2 Ailuropoda melanoleuca | reverse complement strand
CAGGAATCCATCAAAATCCTAGAGGAGAACATAGGCAGTAACCTCTTTGACATTGGCCACAGCAACTTCTTTCATGACACATCTCCAAAGGCAAGGAAACTAAAGCAAAAATGAACTTTTGGGACTTCATCAAGACAAAAAGTTTCTGCACAGGAAAGGAAACAGTCAACAAAACTTAGAGGCAACCCATGGAATGGGAGAAGATATTTGCAAATGACATTATAGATAAAGGGCTGGTATCCAAGATCTATAAAGAACTTCTNAGCAACCCATGGAACGGGAGAAGATATTTGCAAATGACATTATAGATAAAGGGCTGGTATCCAAGATCTATAAAGAATTTCTCAAACTCAACACCCAAAAAACAAATAATCCAGTCAATAAATGGGCAGAAGACATGAACAGATACTTCTCCAAAGAAGACATAGAAATGGCCAACAGACACATGAAAAAATGTTCAACATCATTAGCTATCAGGGAAATACAAATCAAAACCACAATGAGATACCATGTCACACCAGTCAGAATGGCTAAAATTAACAAGTCAGGAAACAACAAGTGTTGGCGAGGATGTGGAGAAGGGGAACCCTTTTACACTGTTGGTGGGAATGTAAGCTGGTACAGCCACTCTGGAGAACAGTATGGAGGTTCCTCAAGAAGTTAAAAATAGAGCTACCCTACAACCCAGCAATTGTACTACTGGGTATTTACCCAAAGATACAGATGTAGTAAAAAGAAGGGGCACATGCACCTCAATGTTCATAGCAGCAATGTCCACAATCGCCAAACTGTGGAAGGAGCTGAGATGCCCTTCAGCAGATGAATGGATAAAAAAGATGTGGTCTGTATATATAATGGAATATTTTTCAGCCATCAGAAAGGATGAATACCTACCATTTGCATCGACGTGGATGGTACTGGAAGGGATTATGCTATGTGAAATAAGTGAATCAGAGAAAGACAATTATCATATGGTTTCACTCATATGTGGAACGTAAGGAATAGCATGGAGGACATTAGGAGAAGGAAGGGAAAATTGAAGGAGAGTAAATCAGAGGGGGAGATGAACCATGAAAGACTATGGGCTCTGGGAAACAAACTGAGGGTTTCACAGGGGAGGGGGTTGGGGGTTGGTTTAGCCCAGTGATGGGTATCAAGGAGGGCAGGTACTGCAATGAACACTGGGTGTTATTCACAAATAATGAATCATGGAACACTACATCAAAAACCAACGAAGTACTGTATGGTGACTAACATAACAATAAAAAGAAAAAGAAAAGAATAGGGCCACTCTTAGTAGCATTTAGTCTGAAACCTGAAATATGAGAATGAACTAGTAATGTGGAGAAATAAAGTTAGATAATTCCAAGCAGATGAAATAGCAAGTATAAAAACCTGAGGAATTGGAAATAGCTTGATATGATAAAGGGACAGACAAAATCTTTCATAGGTAACTTGTTTTCTATCTGTTCAACTTTTTCTCTTGGTATCCTAAAACTTTACTCAAATATCATTTGATTAAATAGGTATTCTTTTCTGATGTTTATTCATTGTTTTGGGTTTTAAGACACTTATCCCCCAATAGTCTTTTCAATCCAACTATTTTTATTATTTTCATCATTTCCTCCCTTCCATAATCTCAATTCTCTATTTTGAGTATCTTATTTTTTTTATAAAAAGGGAAGTCACTTTTATTCTTACCATTCAGAGGTGACCATTGTTAAAATGTTGATTTTATTCCTGCAGTTGCTTAGAAATATATTATGAATATTTTGAGTATTTTTCTTTCAAGTATCTTGGAACTTCTGCATCTGTTTTCTGTGCCCCTTAATTATTCCCATATTTTTCATCACTTTTCTTTTGCACTGGCTTCAGAAGTGATATTAACCTTGATAGCTTATCATAAATTATGTCTTCAGTGGTATCACCTACTATTTATTTCATTTACAGAGTTATTTTTTTTATTTTTGACAATGGCATTTTAAATTTTTAATGAATTGTTACTTCTTTAGTATAGTGAAAAACACTTGACATGAGATCTACCACCTTAACTAATTTTAAGTGTACAATACAGCACTGTCTGTAGTCACAGCATCATATAGCAGAACTCTAAAATGTATTCACCTTATATAACTGAAACTTTATACTCCTTGAATAGCAACTCCCCATTTCCCCCTTCCCCTGGCCCCTGGAATTACCATCCTATTATTTGCTTCAATGAATTTGATTATTTGAGATCTCTCATGTAAGTGGAATCATGAAGTATTTTTCCTTCTTTGACTGAGTTATTTCACTTAGCATAATGTACTCAAGGTTGATTATGTTGTCATATATGACAAGATTTCCTTCTTTTTAAAGGCTGAATAACATTCCATTTTATGTACATACCACATTTTCCTTGTCCATTGGTCTGTCAGTGGACATCTAGGTTGCTTCCATGTCTTGGCTATTGTAAACAAAGCTGCAGTGAATATGGCAGTTGCAGATATCTCTTCAATATAGTGATTTCAGTTCTTTTAAGATAACAACCTAGAAGTGGGATTACTTGATCATATGATAGATCTACTTTTAATTTTTTTAAGAACCCCCAAACTCTTTTCCATAACGGTGGCACCATTTTGCATTCCCACTAACATTGTGCAGTAGTTTCAGTTTCTTCACATTCTCACCAATACTTGTTTTAAAAATAGTCACCTTGACAGGTATGAAGTGATATCTCATTGTGATTTTGATTTGCATTTCCCTGATGTTTAGTGATGTTGAGCATCTTTTTTTTTTTATCTTTTCATGTGTCTTTTGGCCTTCTGTATGTCTTTGATGAAATGTCTATTCAAGCCCTTTGCCAATTTTTAAAATGAAATACGTGCTTTTTTGCTATTGAGTTGTAGGAATTCCTTATGTTTTGGATATTAATCCCTTAACAGATATATGAGTTGCAAATATTTTCTCCCATTTTATAGGGTACCTTTTCTTCTCTGTAGTTGCTTCCTTTGCTTTGCTAGAATCATTTTAGTTTGATGTAGTCTCACTTGTCCGTTTTGCTTTTCTTGCCTGTGCTTTTGGTGTGATATGGTCAGACTCTTTTCCCTCCCAGTGAGAAGCTAAGATCTGAGTTTTTCACCTGCTTGCTCTGCACTGAGCCAGGGGAATGGCTATGGTGACTGCTTATGTATTAGTTCAAACTGCCATCATTCTTCTCATAGGAGTTTATAGAATGACAGGTCATGTCAGGGCTCTGAGGCAGGTGATACAGAATCCAGTCCTTTGTACATCCCCTAGAAAAACTGGAATGTTTGATGTGTAGTTCAACTCTTTCCTTCCCTGAGGAGAAGCTGAGAAGTAAGGGGTTTCCTTATGATCATATAGCATTGTTCTGGGAGTAGGGATTATGGCAAGGGGATGTTCCAAATTTTCATACTAGCTTTAATATGACTAGTTTTGAAGTTACTGTGTGTGCAAAAGACTCAGTTATTTTCTGGACTTCCCACCAAATGAATTCATCCACTGTTTTGTTGTTGAATTATTAGAGGAAGGAGCATACAAAGCTTCCAAATCTGCCATCTTGCTGACATCACATTAGAAATTATTTCTTTTTAATAGCAATTTTTTCTGCATGTGTTAGTCCTTTGAATCTCTCCAAGAAACTTAATTTTACATATTTTACAGATTTTCTGGTATGTCTTTCCAAAAACATAATAATAGCAAACATTTTTGAATAATAACTGTGCCAGATCTATTCTAAACACTCAGGATGTGTTAACTGATTTAATCTCCTCACAACAATTTCTTCATGATTTAGTTCTTTTTGTTGAAATTGCTTTCTCTGATGACAATGATTTTCACCAAATATTTGGTGATTCATAGTTGCATCCATATTTATAATTGAGGGACTAAACTAAATAGAATTCAAAAGCCAAATCCTAGTTAAATCCCACATTTAACCATAGGTGAGGAGCTCAATGTGGTTGGAACATCACAAAATACCATACTATTTGTTCTCACATTAAATGCGTGGTACTGACCACAGGTGGGCCCTCAGCAGTGTCCAACTTCATATTCCTATAATTTATTCTCCACTCTCTGAGGCAAGTTTTATACTTTCTCCATGGTATTCAAACTTCCTTCACGCCTTTTCCCATTATCACTCTTAGTTGATGGCCATGCTTTCTATTTCACTGAGCCAGTGAAAACAGTCAGAAGAGAGACTGCACATGCTCCTTAGCTGTAAGCATCTATGCCCACATTCGCACTGGTCTATCTGGATGAACTATCTCCTTTCTAAGGCTGACTTATACACTGAATATCAACCCTCTTGCCTATGTAAGGACTTCTTTACTGTAATGATAGCCTTTCTTTAATGCATCATCAATTTCCCCTCTCTATTGAATCATTCTAATGAACATACCAACATTCCCTAAAATGTTACCTTTAAAAATGCTGATATAACCCTCATTTTCTTTGCTTCACTTTTCAGTACAATTCTTTGAAATGTTTAAACCCTTGCCTCTGCTTACTCTATATCCATTCTCTCTTAAACTCACTCCTATCAAGATTTCATCTTAAAAACCTCCAGTGAAACAATTTGTTCACATAAACAAACAGTGTTGTTCACATAAACAAAGTCAATTGTTGATCATTGGTTCTCATTATATTTTGCCTCTCAGCAGCATTTGACACAGTTGATCATTCTTTTTCTTTGAGCACTTTTCTTCACATTGCTTCTGGGATACCACATTTCTCTATTTTCCCTCCTATTTGACTGTTTCTTCTTGGTGTTCTTTGCTACCTCCTTCTTTGTTTGAACTCTTAATGTTGCAGAGGTCAGCATCTTTCCTCTGTATAAACTCTCTCCTTAGGTAATCTCACTCAGACCCATACCTTTTAATATCATGTATATGCTAATGAGAGTCATATGTCTAGCTCTGAATTGCTACAATTGGCTTTCATTTCAACAATCTAATAAGAGAATCAATTTTTAACATGGCCAAACCCATGTTTTCCTTCCTGTCCTCTTTCCTACTTAAACTCTTAGTCATCCTTAATTTCTCTTTTCCTCATACAATCAATCAGCTTGTCCTCTTGACTAGGTTTTAAAAACCCATTCCAAAGTGGCTCTTAGTGTCTCCATCTCATCACATTTGTCATTATAATGACTTACAAATTTATATATAATCTCACTCTAGTTTATATACACTGGCCTCCTTGCTGTTCCTCAAACACATCAGGCATATTCCTATTCCAGGACTACATTTTCTCTTTCCTTTGCCTAGAATGTTGTTCTTACAGATAACTTCAAGGCTGTCCCTATTTTCCTTTACTTACTTAAGTAGAAGTCAGCTTAACAGTGGAATCTCCCTTGCCACTATCTAAAATTGCAATTCCAAGGCCTCCTGGCAACCCCTTTCCTTTTCCCTTCCTTTACATTTCTCTTTAGCACATACTTTCATCTATCTACTATTTATTTATCCAGTATCGTGTGTTTTATCTCACTATAATATAGGCTTCTTGACAGCATGAAAGTCGTTCCCTCTCCCCCCACCCTTCTTCTCCCTCTACAAGAGTTCCTGATACATAGTGCTTGAAAGGGTGCCCAGCACATAGTAGGTACCCAGTAAATACTTGGCAACTCAGTTAAATGATTTGGCAATAAAATGAATGGTTTAAACCTATAAGTCTACCAAATGAACCAAGGTTATATAGGATGTTAACATTTAGAGAAATTGAATGGTATATAAGACCTTCCTGTGCTCAGCAACTTTTCTGTAAATCTAAGATTTCAAAAATAAAAGTTCATTTAAAAAAATCAAACAAACCCATAAGTCTTCTTTTACTAACACTGTAATCTGACCAGCTAAGTTAACAAAATGCTAAACATTACTTTATAATCTGAGAGTAGTAAAGTATCATTGCTAGAAAGGCCATTAAGGACCCATTGAAGTAATCCTTTCATATTATAGTTGAAGACTGTAGCAGAGCCAAGGCTAAATTCCAGATCTCCTGATTTCTAATCAAGTGCTTTACCTACCTTTGCACATTGCTATTCCTTTAACTGTCAAATAAAGCCAGTCACAGTGTGAAGGTATTTTCCTTATCCTTGAACTTTTGAAGCTTTTCAAACCATTCTTGACAGTCATCTATGAATGAGATCAAATATGAAAAAAAAATAATGTTCTCTTTGGCAATTAAGGGACATACCTAAACGACCAGAATCAAAAGACAAGAAATAGCAAGTGTTAGCCAGAATGTGGAGAAAAAGGAACCCTTATGCACTGTTGGTAGGAATTTAAATTGGTGCAACCACTGTAGAAAACAGTATGGAGGTTTCTTCAAATCTTAAACATAGAAATACCATATGATACTATAATCACACTCCTGTGTAATCACCCAAAAACCCCCACAAAAACACTAATCTGAAAAGATATATGCACCCCTACATTTATTACAGCATTATTTACAATAGCCAAAAGAAGGAAGCAACCCAAGTGTCCATCAATAGATGAATAGATAAAGAAGATGTGGTGTGTGTCTACACACACACACCACACACACACATACCACACACACACACACACAGAGTGGAATATTACTCAGCCATAAAATAGAATGAGATATTGCCATTTTCAACAACATGGATGGACCTAGAGGGTATTAAGCTAAATGAAGTAAGTCAAAGAAAGGCAAATACCATATGATTTCACTTATATCTGAAATCTACAAAACAAAACGAATAAAGAAAAAAACAAGAAACAAAACCATTAGTGCAGAGAATAGACTCATAGTTGCCAGATGGGAAGGAGTGAGGGTATGAGAAAAATGCGTGAAAGGGAGTGGGAGATGCTGGCTTCCAGTTGTAGCATGAATAAGTCACTGGGATGTACAGCATAGGAAATGTAGTCAATGGTATTGTAATAGTGTTGCATGGAGACAGATGGTAGCTACACTTGTGGGGAGACAGCATGATGTATAGACTTGTCAAATCACTTTGTTGTGCACCTAAAACTAGTATAATGTTGTGTGTCAACTGTGCTTTAATTAAAAACAATTAAGGGACATATTTATTGAGTTCTGTCATAAACTTTATGGATGCAATACCATTATTTGAATGTGAAGAATAAAATCTACCAGTTTACAGACAATAAAGTTGACATAATATGTTTAATGTCAACAGAAGACCTATTATTATTTCATTTAATTTATGCTGCCTAGAATTAAATGGTATTTGTAGTCTACATTTTCTCACAACATAATGTTAAATGACAAAAATTAATCTCTTTCAAATGGGGTTTGTGGGGAATCTTTTGTGTATTCTCTTTATAACATCAAAAAGAAACAGACTATGTGTTAATAGTTACATTAGTAACTTGGTAAGTGTTGATTAAAAAACAAAATGCAGGGGCGCCTGGGTGGCACAGCGGTTAAGCATCTGCTTCGGCTCAGGGCGTGATCCCGGCGTTCTGGGATCGAGCCCCACATCAGGCTCCTCTGCTAAGAGCCTGCTTCTTCCTCTCCCACTCCCCCTGCTTGTGTTCCCTCTCTCGCTGGCTGTCTCTATCTCTGTCGAATAAATAAATAAAATCTTTAAAAAAAAATGCAAGATGTGAAAGCTATTCCTAATCGAGTAATAGTTTATATTGGTATATATTCGTTTATCACTAAAGTGTCTACAATTACTTGAGGAGTAGTACATATCTGTGACACTTTTATTCAATTCACAAATAAGTGTTAATGATTTTGGAAATTTATATGTGTTTAAAATAAGTTCATACTTTCCAGAGGTTTTTTTGGTCTATGGGTTTGAGAAGTCTGGTATGTGTGTGAAGCTCTGTAAAATTTTGGTGTAACAATGAATGGTTGGTAATGAGTATATGGATGATTTGATTTACTTCTTCACACTTGCTTGTATTCTGTAATTTAAAAAAAATCATATCTTGCATTTACTGTTTCCAAAAAATGAACAAATGCTCTTTTAAAATATGTGCATTTATTCTTGTCATCTCAGTTGCTCCTCGGAAATACTGAAAGACTTAAAATCTAGATGCCTGCTTCAAAATTACTGGAAAATACTTTTGACACTTTGCCAAATCACTTTCTTTGTTCCATATTCTTTTTTAGTTTCTCCTTTTCCCTTTTCAATAAAATCTCTGAAATAAACACATCATCAAAAACTGAGTTCTCATCACGGATACACTCAACCAATAGCTGACTTGACTTGTAATATATCTTCTTGATTCTGAAATGCCTTGTTCATTTAATAACACCTTCTATAACATGTTCTATTAGGAGTTGAGTTGTGTCTCCCACAAAAAGATACGTTGAAGTCTTTACCCCCAGAACCTCAGGATGTGACCTTATTTGGCATAGGGTTATTGCAGATGTAATTAGTTAAGATGTGGTCATATTGGAGCAGGGTGGGCCCCTAATCCATTATGAATGGTATCCTTATAAGAAGATAGCCATGAAGAGGACATCAGCAAGATGGCAGAATAGGAGGTTCCCCACTCATATTCTCCCTGAGCAATAATAATTTAATAGTCATCCACAGACAGACATTCCTTTGTGGGAATGCTGGGATGCAGGTAGTAGGTTGCAGAACACTGGTGAAGCCCAAACTGGAGGAAGGCTATTTTGAGAAGGCATGCCCATGCCCAGATGGTGGGCGTATTGACCATGGTTTTGCCTACAAACCCAGAAATAGCCCTGTCCCCTTGTGGACTCAGCTACAGCCCCTTGGCCTTGGTTCTGCCACCAGCAACATTTGCCAAGGGACCTGGGAGGAGCCATGTCCACCTGTGCTATAGATAACCAGCCTGCCAAACCCAGTACTACTTGTGGACCTAAAGTGGCCTTATAATGCTATTCCAGCTCCTCAGCCATGTGCTGGAGTGGTCTTGCCCACTCAGAGACTTGCAGGTAGACACACACATTCTTGTCCCCAAAGTCAGGCCTGCCAACCTCAGTCCAACTACAGATCCTGAAATGGCCCTGTATCTTGGCTCTAGCCCCTCTCAACCATGGTCTAGGAGTACACTTGCCCAACATGGGAAGTGATGGGTGATATGAGAGATATATGATAGAATAAACAACCCTAAACATGTACAGAACCAGAAAAGACCCTAAATAGCTAAAATAATCTTAAGAAAGAAGAACAAAAGTGTAGGCTCACACTTACTGATTTCAAATTATATTACAAATCGATGGTAATCAAAACAGTATGATATTGCCATAAAAACATGTATATAAACCAATGGAACAGAACAGAGAGCCGAGAAATAAACCTGTGCATATATGGTCAATGCTTTTGACAAGGCTACCAAGAATGCACAATGGTCTCTTCAATAAATGGTGCTGGGAAAACTGATATCCACATGTATAATAATAAAATTGAACCGTTATCAGATACCATATATGAAATTTATTTCAAAAGAAATTAAGACTTAAATGTTAAGACCTGAAACTATGAAACTCTTAGAGGAAAACATAGGGAAAAACTCTTAACTTTGTTCTTGGCAACAGTTTTTTGAATTTGACACCAAAAGCAAAGGCAACAAAATAGACAAGTGGGACTACATCAAACTAAAAAGCTTCTGCACAGCAAAGGGAACCATCAACACAATGAAAAAGCAATCTAAAGAATGGGAAAAACAACTTTTTTTGTTTATTCTTTTTTAGTGATCTCTACCCAATGTGGGACTCAAACTCACAACCCCGAGATCAAGAGTCACATGTTCTTCTGACTCAACCAACCAGGCACCCTAGAAAACCATATTTTTGCAAAGGAAATAAGATCTAACATATATAAGCAACACATACAAACCAATACCAAAAAATCAGATAATTTGATTTAAAAATGGGCCAAGGACCTGAATAAACAT
Organism: Ailuropoda melanoleuca; assembly: GCF_002007445.2. Taxonomy (NCBI): domain Eukaryota; kingdom Metazoa; phylum Chordata; class Mammalia; order Carnivora; family Ursidae; genus Ailuropoda; species Ailuropoda melanoleuca. The sequence continues at coordinate 103,747,722 of NC_048238.1, read as the reverse complement.
TTCTCCAAAGAAAACATCCACATGGCCAACAATAATATAAAAATGTGCTCAACATCAGTAATTATCAGTGAAATGCAAATCAAAACCACAATGAGATATTATTTCACACTTATTAGGATTGATATTCTTAAAAAGACAAGAGACAACAAGTGTTGGCCAGGGTATGGAGAAAAGGAGACCCTTGTACACTATACAAGAGAATGTTAATTGGTATAGCCATTATGGAAAACAGTATTGAAAAATTAAATTAAAAATTATTTAAAAATTAAAATTAGAAATAGAATTATTTCTATTTCAAAAAATTAAAACTAGAACCATATAATCTAGCAATCCCACTTCTGCGTATATATCCAAAAGAATGAAATCAGTATATCAAAAAGATATCTGTACTCTCATGTTCATGCAGCATTACAATAACCAAAATATGGAAACATCCTAAATAAATATATGTGATGAATGAAGAAATAAAGGAAATGAACTATATACATATCATGGAATATTATCCAGTCATAACAAAGAAGGAAATCCTGCCATTTGCCACAACATGGATGAACCTGGGGGCGAGATTATGTTAAGTGAAATATTCTAGACACAGAAAGACAAATCCTTTTTGATCTCACTTATATGTGGAACTTAAAAAAGTTCAACTCAGAGCCAGAGTAGAATGGTGGTTGCCTGGAACTGGGGAAAGGGGGATTAGGGAAATGGTGAGATACTGGTCACAAATGTATAAACTTTCAGTTATAAGATTAGTAAATTCCAAGGATCTAATATACAGAATAGTGACTTTAGTTAACAATACTATATTGTATACTTGAAATTTGCTAAAAGAATAGATCCTAAATATTCTCACCACCCAGAAGACATGGTAACTATGTGAGGTCATAGATGTGTTAATTAGCTTGATCGTGGTAATCATTTCACAATGTATAGGTAAGTCAAATTGTCACATCATGTACTTTTAATATATATAATTTTCATTTGTTAATTATACCTCAATAAAAGCTGGAAAGAATAAAATGAAGATGGCCATGTGAAGACACAGTGACACACAAGGAGAACACAATGAAGGAAGCTGCAAGACAAAAAAATGCAAAGGTTTGCTGGCAAACCAAAGCTAGACAAGACAAGAAAAAAGAGAGCATGACCCCATTGACAACTTCATTTCAGAGTTCTAGCCTCCAGAACCCTATGATGATATATTTTCTGTTGTTTAAGCCACCCGGTTTGTGGTATTTTGTTACAGCAGTCCCAGGGAACTAATACACACCCTTTGCAGAGCTTATTAAGAAACAGCTGAAGAGAGGCGCCTGGGTGGCACAGCGGTTAAGCGTCTGCCTTCAGCTCAGGGCGTGATCCCGGCATTATGGGATCGAGCCCCACATCAGGCTCCTCTGCTATGAGCCTGCTTCTTCCTCTCCCACTCCCCCTGCTTGTGTTCCCTCTCTCGCTGGCTGTCTCTATCTCTGTCGAATAAACAAATAAAATCTTAAAAAAAAAAAAAAAAGAAACAGCTGAAGAGGTTCTGCAACTCCCGTGTTTTATGCTTATATAAGCATAATACTAGAGAAAAAGATGCAGAATGCTGGAAACCGTGCATCAGCGGTCNCAGCTGAAGAGGTTCTGCAACTCCCAGTGTTTTATGCTTATATAAGCATAATACTAGAGAAAAAGATGCAGAATGCTGGAAACCGTGCATCAGCGGTCTTATCGAGATCCACCCTACTGAAGAATGGAAAGGAGATCTTCCTCACTCAGAAGATCTGTGAAGGGCCCAAGAAATTCACTCAGAGATTGGAAGTGTCTGCAATGAAGAAGACAGGTATCTATCTTGTCAGATTTCTCCTTATGCTGGTGATTCTTCAAGTGTGATCCCAGGACTGGTGTCATCATCATCATCACTTCAGAACTTGTTGTCATGTAAAATTACTGGGCCCCACTCCAGACCTACCGAATCAGAAACTCTTGAAGTGGGTTCCCACCATGTGTGTTTTAACAAGTTCTCCAGGTGATTTTAATGAACACCAAAATTTGTGTGCCTCTGATTTATGTGGTGGACTTGCTGGTTTGCCCCCATGCCTTTTCAATAGGAAGAAAGAGAACTGGAGAGAAATTGCTGGGTAGAGAGTGGGCAGCAACAGCAAAGCAGATACTCTCCATGGGCATAACAAGGATGCATTAATTTATCATGGATCAAGTAGGCACCATAGAAGATTTTGAGGCATACTGCTTTTACTATAGCCAGAAGGGCAGGCTGTAGGATGAGGGCAAGTCTGGCAGCAGCATGCTATGGGGTATTCCCCTGAGTGTGAAGAATGAGGGTGTGTTGAAAAGGTCTGGCTGGTGTGAATTTACCATAAATGTTCACTTCAATCTGAATTTAGAAAACTTGTATAGCACCCCTCAAAATATCTTCTCTTCTAGAAAATAGGTTAACTTAACCCCAGGGCTTTCTGTGGTGCTGAGCTGGCAGGCAAGTACAACCTGGTCCTTACTATAGAAATTGGTGGGCTAACCAGTATGAGAGTCTGACAGATCCTGACAGATGGAAAGTTGTTGCTGTCATTTCTGTATATGAAAGACAAATTTTTTATGTCAGTAGTTTGTGAATTAAAAATTGCAAATTTTGTTACAACTCACCTTGACTAACACAGCTTTCTTTTCTTTTTTTTTTTTTGGAGATAAGAGAAACATGTTATGATATGTATATTCAGAAGCTATACACAGGTATATATGATGCTTGTCAATTTATACCCAAAGCTGAAATACAAAATGCAGGAAGTAGTTCTTGAATGGTTGCATGTGCATGGGATCAGAAAACCAACAATTTAGTCTAGAAACAAAATTCTAGACAATGGTGGGCCTTTGGATTAGAAAAAATTGGACTGGATGCCAAAATGGTGGGCCCTTTGGGTGGGAGGATGGATGAAATAGGTAATTGGGATTAAATAGTAGACCTATCACGATGAGTACTGAGTAATGCACATAATTGTTGAGTCACTATATTGTACACCTGAAACTAATTTAAGGCTGTATATTAACCATACTGGAATTAACATAAAAAACTTAAAAATGAAATAGAACAAAATGGTGGGCCTTTACATAGAAGCCATTCATTTAGGTGATAAATAAGAAGCCACAGGCTAAATAGGTAGAAAAATTAATTCCACAGGCTTAAAGATTTAGGGTCTAAAGGAGTACTCTAAACCATACCAATATCTAATACAAGAATATCCTCTACAATTGTTCTGCAAGTGGTCAACCAGCCCTCTAGTAACAATGAGTTCCCTCCTTCCTGAAGCAGACTGTACTATTTTTGAACAATGTTATTGCTCTGAACTGAGCTTTGCTTCCCTGTAACTTCTACCTATTGGCATATTGGTGGAGAATTGGGAGAATAAATACTGACTGAATTGAATAGAAATTTGTCTTGAGCCAACCCCCTGAGGCCACACCAGTTGACATTACCCAGATTTAGGACATTAGTCATAGTGAATGTTATACTGAAATGCATATTTGTTAATATCTTAAGTGTGGCAGAATAAGTTACCTAGGAGACTGAACTTATCCATGTACTTAGGAGATTAAATAAAATATAGATATGAAATATTATGTAATAGTAAAGTACTACACAAATTTAATGGGTACTGTCACAGCAATGACACTGTCCTTGGCATGAAAATTTTACCAGGACAAACAGTAGAGAAGGATTGATGTTGCTGTATATGTTCAAAGAGAATGTCCCTACTACCACTTTTTTTTGGTAGATACCCATGTTTCATTTCTGTTTGTTTCTATCTCTGCTCAGCTAAGTCACAAAAAGAAGGAATCAGGCAATTATGTAGATACTGGAACAAATAGGAGTTGGTACCATGTGCTGGAGATTCAAGGTGGGCAGTTGTTTGGGTTAGGTGAGTATTAGGTAAATGAGGCCACTGCTGCACATGGTATGCAGTATTATGACATTTGTTGTAAAGAGAATTTGAAGAAAGAAAATTGGATGTTAGGAAGTGATATTGCTGACGTATTGGGCCACTTTATGACTTGAATATTTATCCCTAAGGAACCAACATGTAGATATCTGACCAGCCTAGGAGGCCTTCTTATCCAAACATTTTATCCCACAAAGGATAACACATTAACACATGAACTTGAATTAGTCTGTTAATTTTGGGATGCTGGGAAGATGATTCCCCACTAGCTGGAGAAAGAGAAACAAACACATTAGCTATTGAAGACAGTTACAAGGATGATCTTTTTAATGCTAGAGTCCTACTTACGTTTACATGTTTGCACACCTATGCTTATACAACTTCATGCCTTCTCATCAGGGGCTTAGTCAACTTCTACTTAGTGACCCATATGACTAACTTAGTTGCCTTCGGGTCTTGACAGCCTCTAAGAATTTTCTCTTTTTGAAATTGAAAGTGTTTTCATATAAAATATGGTAGGAAGTAAAAGAAGAAAACCAGTTGAGACCAAACTTTAAAGACCTAGTAAGTGTGCCCGATAGTAAAAACTGTCATAATAGAGGCATCAGGCTGACCAATAAAAATCACATTATGTCCCATGGGAGAAGCTATGAAAGGGGTGGAGGAAAAGGAAAAACTGCAAAGTACAAGTGTGGTAGTTCTCTCCCTAAAGGAGTTTGCTTGGTTGGGAAGAGGAAGTAAAAATCTTTCCCCTAAATATGTCTTTCCAAGTATTAAGAAGTCAGTGATTTCCATGACATATATAAGCTACTAGATTTTATTTCATCCCACATAATTAAGTAAACAAAGGGTTTTACTTTCTTGTGCATAATGAATAAATCTTATCTTTTCCACTAAGTGCTACTCATAAGTAAAATATGTAGAATTTTAAAATATGAACAATTTAGAAAGATTGTATGTTTCTATGACATTAATATTTAGTTAGTCATATAACTTAAAAATGATTTACTCGTAGCAAAAGGGTAGGAAGTCACCACGGCGCTCATCTGGATCATCCTATTTTACAGAGAGAAAATTGAGTTCCTTTGTATCCCCCACGTAACCCAGGGGACTAGGCGGGCACCAGTTCAAGCTAGCCTTTTGGCCTTCAAGGTTTCACTTGGTCAAGAGATTCTCTCCAAAGTTGTTTACTTCAAAAACAAACAGTAAGGATAGTCTAAGAAGGGTCCTTGAGGGAAAGTTCAAAATACACAAAGTGACCCAGTTACAAAAAGCAAGTTTAGTGGTGCAGAATCAGTATTATTAAAGATAAATCATGCCTAGTTTCTAGACCTAAGTGGGTCAAGATAAGAATGGGAGCATGTTGGGGGCTGTGAGAGCAAGGAAGGGCTATTTTTTCATACATCATGGATCCCATCTATTAGTCTGTGGTGAATGATACCTGAAGTGAGCTGGGTTAAAAGAACAATCTGAAAAGAAATAGATGCATATGTGGCTTTTCAAAATTAGCAAAGACTAGAACCCAGACCTGATTCCTAGTCCAAAGTACTCACCTCTAAACCATTTCTAAACACATTTATAGAAATACTCAATGTAGATCAGATGACACAGCAATACACTCCAGAAGTTTTCTATCATCTGCTTTTTTCTTTCTTTCTTTCTTTTCTTTCTTTCGTTCGTTTTCTTTCTTTTTCTTTCTTCTTTCTTTCTTTCGTCATTTACAGCTCAGGATAAGAAAATTACAGCTGCATCGACTCACTGATATAGCTGATAATTTTAGCACCTGCCACATTTTGCAAGTGCAAGACTGGACTTTTCATTATGTGTAAGTCTACAGTCTCATTCTGCAGACTGGTCACACTTTTTGTAAGAATGTTTCAGAGACTCACTTGGAAATCTGATTCATCCCTACATTAGCTACACTTAGAAATGAAATTCTTTTGGGGTTTTCTTGGTGTTTATGAGAGGCATTGAATATTGCACATTTGAAAACATATTTGAAGTTTTGCTGAGAGGCAGGAGATGAATTCACACAGGGAAAGTGGCTTTTTGGTAGAAAAGCTCTATGTTGATGATAGGCGTCAATGACAATTTGTAGTTTGTCATAAAATTTAAGCTGACTGGATGTTCAGAGGTAAGAATTCAATCAACAGCTCCTCTCTTTTTTGAAGTGAAATGCTTTTCAGTATACAGTTTACTTGTGCTTTCTATTGAACTTAAGAAATAGAATATGGGTCTGATCATTCTGTTCTTCCACATTTAAGTGTTAAGACCGTCCTATCCAAACCTTAATTTTAAGGTATGTCATTAAAGCTGTAAATGCAATGAACATAAGGCTCCATTATTTTGGTATTTTCTTTAGCCATGCCATTGTTGGAATATCGAGGGCAGCAATGATCCATTACTGACTATTGCTTTCCTTCCAGGGATCTGATTGCTATTGTGATTAGAAGAAATTACCATTTTAGGCAGAAAAGAGTTGTCTATTTAACTGCTGACATTAGTATCACATAGTGCTAGAAAGGGCTTACTGGTTGTCAGCATTTGTTGTTAATAGAAAGAGAAGCAAAAGGTAAATAATGGGAGGGTGATAAGTAAATTTGGGGATCTGCCTTCTTGTTCAAGACAAGTACCATGGTGTTTTTATCAGCTGCTAGCTTAGTAATTGGCAAATAGTGATTACAAACACATGCCCACCAGAAGCATAAATAAATTAACAGAATTCCATGTACATCTCTCCCTCTGCATCTTGTGTTTTGTTTGTTTGGGGTTTGGGTGTGTGTGTGTGTGTGTGTGTGTGTGTGTGTGTGTGTGTTTTAGCAAGTATCATTACATTCTGAGTTCTAAGTCATCCCTAGCTTAATTCCTATCATTTGCTTCAAAGAGAGATCAGTAGGCATTTGAGGAATCCATTGAAGATTTTAAAAATACCCACCACGGTTCAATCCAGTAGCATCACCTAAGGTGCATTATTAGTGACCGTGTCTACAATACGCTGAATAAATTTCAGCTGACTCTGTCAGATTACAGGCTTATTTATAAGTTATAGGGGTCAGATATAAGCTTTGGTATGCCAGTTCACTGGACTATTTCATATAATAGCTACTTTTCAAAATCTTTTTATAGATCTGGGTAAATTTCCCTCAGAAACTCATAAACCGGAAGGCATCTCTTAACCTATACAACCATATATGTCCTCTGTTTCCTGAGAAGTTACATTCTTCCAGATATTCTGATTATCTGGTTCCAAGTTCATAGAAACTCTGAAGACTCGTTCTTTGGTTTTTCAGATAAGCTGTTTTGTTCAGCAAGATAGTGTGTTTTCTGCAGCAGCAACATGTTTTATAAATGGATTTGAAATCTTCAGGTATCATCAGGATCCATATCAATTCTAAGGTCTTTGTGCCCAAATTGCCCAATTTTCATACAATTTATTCAAAGCCAAGGAAGAGACTCCTTAGAGCAAACCTAGCTGTTCCCATTGCTTTGAGACTAGGCATTTCGGCACTGTTAATTCTAGTGTATGACAGCTCTGATCCTTACTAACCAAAGGCCTTTGCTTTTTATCTTCACTTTTTCCCTTAATTCAGGGTCTGTGCATTGTAGTCTTGAAACTCTCGGCTTGTTTTAATAACAGTTTGCTAAAAGCCATGTAATTGTCATCCACATGCAGATACCACCTTAAGAGGGAGCCCCAAGCTTTCTGCCAGGGCTTCTACAAGACCGTGGCCGTCCCCCTGGGAGTTCCACATGTCCCTAATTTCCTCAGTGGGGATTGCTCCAATTGCCTGTAGCTATAGCTCAGGCAAGAGTCAGCTTTTTTTTTTTAAGGTTTATGTATTTATTTGGGAGAGAAAAAGTAAGAGAGAGAGAGAGAACATGAGATAGGGGAGGATCAGAGGGAGAAGCAGACTCCTTGCTGAGCGGGGAGCCTGATGCAGGGCTCAATCCTGGGACTCTAGGATCATGACCTAAGCAGAGGGCAGACACTTAACTGAGCCACCCAGGGACCCCAAGAGTCAGCCTTTTTGTTGCTGGGATCAGATCTGGAGTGAATTCTGAAGTGAGGTGTGCAGGAGCTGTTACCTACTAGTGTCCCAATGCTTCAAGTTTGGCACTGGCCAGTGCACAAAGAAGGGAATAATTTGCCAGCCACACCTGGAAAGGTACCTAGAACTTCTGTGAACCCTAGTTTTGAACGTTCAACTTGACAGTGTTCATCTCCTAAGAGCTGTAAGCTGCTTCTTCCCTGATATTCATATGCACAGTTCCTATACCCTGAAAATGGCGTCAACATTGAAAGTGACAGAATTTCAAGATCAACAATTATGAAGACAAAAGTCAGAATTACTGCCAAGTCCTTTACAGACCTCCCTCCACTAATCTCCAGCAGTGGGGAGGCCTAGTTTCTGAATGGTCATTGGACTACTCTTTCCAGACTATCTCTGACTTGTTAACTTCGGGTCAGGTCATTAAGGTTATTTTTTCTTTTTTGAACAATCCTCCAGTAGTTTTTCAAATACCTCCTCTAGTGTCAACAGAATCCCAAGAGTGTTTCATTACTTATAATGGACAAAATGTTACCTGTTGATATTAGTAGAATTCATTCCAGGACTTGTGTTCACTTCTGGCAGTCATTATTAAATTCGTTTTCCCACCTTCCCACAAGCAGTTAAATGTAACCGAAGAAAAAACAACTACATAGATTGGTCTCACAGCCAGGACCCCCAAGTGGGCCTTCCCTCTGTCCAAAAATCCTACTGCATTTTTTCTGGTCCTTTTATGCTTATTCCTTTTCTCAGTTATTATTTTACACCTTCTCCATTCTTTTTTTTCTTATCCATTTATTCAACAAATATTCATTGAGCACCTATTATCTTGCTAACACTATTGACACTGTTTTCCCCCATATAATTATGTAAGTTGAAGGTATACAGTGTTTTGATTTGAAATACTTACATAATGCAAAAAATGATTACCACTGTAGTATTAGCTAGCATCTCCATTATGTCACATAATCACCATTTCTTTCTAAAATTTGTTTGAATATAGTTGATGTACAATGTTACATTAGTTTCAGGGGTACAACATAGTGATTGGACAAGTTTACGCATTATGCCATGCTCACCACAAGGGTAGCTACCGTCTGTCACCATACAACACTATTACAATATCATTGACTACATTCCTTATCCTGTGCCTTTTATTCCCATGACTTATTCATTTCATAACTGGAAGCTTGTATGTATCTCCCTCTCCCTTTCACCCATTTTGCCCATCCCCCCCACTCCCCTCCCCTCTGGCAACCATCAGTTTGTTCTCTGTATTTATAGGTCTGATTCTGCTTTTTGTTTATTCATTTGTTTTTTTAGATTTTTCTAAAATAATTTTTTATTATGTTGTTAGTCACCATACAGTATATCCTTAGTTTTTGATGTAGTGTTCCATGATTCATTATTTACATATAACACCCAGTGTTTTTTTAGATTCTGTATGTGTGAAATCATATGGTATTTGTCTTTCTCAGTCTGACTTATTTCACTTAGCATAATACCGCTTAGGTTCATCCATGTTGTTGCAAATGGCACAATCTCATCCTTTTTATGGTTGAGTAATATTCCATCGTATATATACACCACATCTTTCTTATCCATTCTTCTCTGATGGACACTTGGGTTGCTTCCATACCTTGGCTATTGTGAGTAATACTACAGTAAACATAGGGGTACATATATCTTTTCAAATTAGTGTTTTCATTTTTCTTTAGGTAAATACCCAGTAGTGGAATTATTGGAACATGCAATATTTCTATTTTTCATTTTTTGAGGAACTCCAATACTCTTTTCCACAGTGGCTGTACCAATTTACCATTTCTTTTTTGTGGTGAGAAGATTTAAGATCTTACACACTCACAAAAGTTAACTTGAAATGGATTCAAGACTTAAACATAAGACCTGATAGCAAAAAACTCTTAGAAGAAAACATAAGGGAAATAGCTCCTTGACATTAGTCTTAGCAATGATTTTTTGTATATGACACCAAAAGCATGAACAGCAAAAGCAAATATTAATAAGTGAGACTATATCAAACTAAGAAGCTTTTGCATAGCAAAAGAAACAGTGAACAAAATGAAAAGGCAACTTATGGAATTGTAGAAGATATTTGCATCTTCTCCATTCTTATTTTTTTTTTAGAGAGAGAGAGAAAGAGAGAGAATGTGCATGCACATGAGCAGGGAAGGGGGTAGGACCTGAGCTGAAATCAAGAGTCAGATGCTTAATCTACTGAGCCTCCCGTGTGCCCTGTACCTTTTCCATTCTTAATCCATAACATTCTCACCTGATGACCTTGGTTCCTAGTTCAATAAGAAAATAGGAGGAATCAAAAGAGAAGTCCAGGACACCTAGGTGGCTCAGTCAGTTAAGCGTCTGACTCTTGATTTTGGCTCAGGTCATGATTTCAGAGTCGTGGGATGGAGTCCCATGTTGGACTCCACACTCAGCATGGAATCTGCTTATCCCTCTCCCTCTGCTCCTCCCCCTGCTCATACACTTGTGCGCTCTCTCTCTCTCTCAAATAAATAAATAAAATTTAAAAAAAAGAGAAATCCTATGTTCTTCCCATCAAAACTGTCAAACTACCTATATCTATATCCACATGATCTGCCCTCCCTTTTGATGCGATTAATTAACTAAATGTGCTGAGATCTAATACCAAACCCCTCTAGTGATGCAATAGAGTCCAACCCTCCTTGCTTGCAGAAGGACTTCACTGCAGGAAATCTTTCTCCTGAATTATCAATTATTCACGTATCACACCATTCCTATTATGCAAACATCTTGGAATGGATCTCCTCTTCAAACAAAAATTAAACAAAAAACCTCCCTTAATGTCACATGCTCTTCAAGTTATTATATACTTCTCCATCCCTTTTTACAGCCAAATGCACTGTTCAATCTTCAGTCCCTTTCTCATTCACCCTCTCAGTAGCATTTGATACAATTGATCACCCATCCCTGGAAATACTTTCTTCCACTGTTTTCCAGGACACCATTGTCTTGGTTCTACTTTTCTCTCTCTGGCTACTGCTTTTCAGATTTATGATTTCTTTATTGTCTTCACTTCTAACCATAAGGGTGTCCCTGGTCTCTGGAAACCCCTTCTCTACTAATAGTAGCTCCCCAGATGATTACCTCCATTCTACCAATTCCTCAGACAAAAAGAAACATTGCATTATCTTTGATCCATCGCATTCTCTCACCTCCAAATCCAATCCATCAGCAACTCCTGTTAGTACTTTCTTTAAAATATATTCAGAACCTATTTCTGACCTCCTTCACTATCCAATAGCCCAAGCCACCATCACCTGAATTAATGCACTAGCTCTCTGGTTTCCCTCATTCCATTCTTCCCCAATTCAGGCTGTTCATGCAGCATCTAGAGTGATCCTTTTAAAATATGAATTAAATCATATCCTCTGAACAAAACTATCCAGTGACTTCCCATATTGTTCAGGTAGAACGAATAATTGTACAATATTCTACAAGGCCCTGCATGAGGTGTCTGCCTGCCTTCTTACCTCCTTTGTTCTCTCTTCCTCTACTTTACTCTGGTCCAAGCAGTAGGCCCCCTTGGTGTTCCTCGAATATACCAACCACGTACCTTCCTCAGGGCCTTTGGCCTCATCATTCTGTGTATCTAGAAAGTTCTTACCTCAGATAATTATGATTTGCTTTCTCACTTTGTTCAGGTCTCTGCTCAATTGTTGCTGTAGATGAGTATATTTCTGCATCTACCTTATAAAAACCAACCAATCACCCTTCATTTCACCAATTTAAAAAATTATTTTACACAACACTTTTAGATGTGTTTGTTTTCTGACTATTGCCCTCCCTATACACTAGAATAAAAGTAAGATTTTTTCCATTCATGTAAAGGTTTTTTTTTATTTAGATTCAATTAGCCAACATATAGTACATCATTTGTTTCAGATGTAGTGTTCAGTAATTCATCAGTTGCATATAATACCCAGTGCTCATCACATCACATGCCCTCTTTAATGCCCATCACCCAATCACCCCATCCCCCCACCTCCCCTCCAGCAACCCACAGTTTGTTTCCTATAGTTAAGAATCTCTCATGGTTTGTCTCCCTCTCTGATGACTTCCCATTCAGTTTTCCCTCCCTTCCCCTAATGATCCTCTGCACTGTTTCTTATATTCCACCTATGAATGAAGCCATATAGTAATTGTCTTTCTCTGATTGAAAAGGTAAAATTTAGATCTTGATTTTCTTTAGTACTATACTCATAGTGTCTAGGGTATTGTTTGGCATAGAGTAAGTGCTCAATAATAAATATTTGTTGAATAAATGAATTAATTCCCACCTTTCATTCATGTATTTCTCCTCTTACTACATCTCTGAGCCTCAGAGCCCTTACCCTTTGCGTTTATTCCCTCTGTCCAGGCTTTTTGCATGTATGGCTCATTCTCAGATCTGAGATGAAAGCTCTTCCCACCAGAGAGGCTTTCCCTGATCATCTAATATAAATTATGCCCCATCCAGGTGTCTCTCCATCCCACCATCCAGTTTTATCTTATCCATAACACTTTTTGCTATCTGCACTCATCTTGTATCTTCCTTTATTTGTTTATTGTTTCTTCCCCAGCATATCACCAGCAAGTAGGGTAGTATCTGCATCTAATTGATACAATGATTATTGAATTTAATGTGTTCTAGAAGAATTGACGATTCTCCACAGTTAACTCCCAGCTCTGCTTCTCTCAGGCAGTTTATTACCTTGAACCATTGTTATTACTTCTCTAGCTTTTTGGCAAAAGGGAATCAATGCATTGCACTACCAGCGCATATGGGAAACAAGCAAATAAGAACTTTGTTTTGTTTGCTACTTTCCTTTTAAATTTGCTTTGTTGGACTGTCTATTCCATGCTCCTGACTGAATACCTGCTCTTCCCACAGATTTATGGTTATTTTCACATACTACATGGGTCCCCAGTCTCATGCTTCCAGGTGATTTCAAGGTAGAATTTCTTTCCTCTGTTCCAGCTCAAGCCTCCAGTTGGGAAATAGGATGTCTCTGGGTTTGTTTTTTGTTTGTTTGTTTGTTTGCCTGCTTTGCATTTCTACATCTCTTTCTCTGCTTGGTAAGTAGGGCTTGGAATAGAGATGAAGCAATTGAAAATGTAGTATAGTCACATTCTTACTTGACTCGTACCACAATGGACAACTACTGATGTATTCTCTGGGGCTGGAAAATATTTAAAGTTAATTCTTTCTCCCTTATCCTGGGCCAAACATATGCAATAGAAAAGTCAAGGATTGACTAATTCAACTGGTAAAGATGCGGTGGTATCATTTTACATTCAGAGAACTTATCATGTTACTAAAGAAAGTTATTACTTACTTATTACATAACGAAAGAAAGGAAGACTACTCAAAGGTACGGGTTCTCCCTGGTCCCTGTCCCACACAGTAAAAATGATATTGAAACAAAGGGGCTAGGTGACTGCATGGGATACCCCATTGTGGAGCAGCCAACTGAACTATTTATCAACAGTTTATATTCTACAGCTGTGTTTTGAGGGGGGTACAGGGCAGAAAGCCCCTATCTCATCAATATGTGGGAGGTGATGAGAAACTGTTACATGACAGCCTCCCAGAGATGATAAGGAGGCAAATGGGAGATGGTCTTGGTGCAGCATTTCACAGATTTTCCATCCGCTTGTGTTCCAGCAGTGTCACACTGCATTCTGCCAAGACCCAGAGAGGCTGCAGTTCAACCGTTTGCCTGTGGGGTCTGTGCAGATACATGCAGGGTCATTGAGGTGCCATGGTGGAACCTTTCCCTGTACTTTGCGGTTCTTCTTGGGTTCTTCAGCGATACCCCACCCTCATACAGGCGATCTCTACAGTTTTCATGAGGCTGTTGATATGCTTTGCTCCAGTCTGTCTTTCACTGCTCTTTCTAAGCCCAGTGAATTCCCACCCCAGTGTCAGGAACATGTCTTAAGCTCTCAGTTATGCCTTCAAAGCTCTTCCCCACAAGCTTTAGGTGAGGAGCAAGCACCTCATTCCCACCCCATAGTAAATGGGACTCATTGCAAACTCTTATCTTTCTCTAGCAATCCTTTTCTCAAAACCTCTCAATCTCTAACTCATGATCCCTTTATATAGTCTCTAATGGATGTGAGTGGTTTGAGATTTGTATGACCTAATTATTCACACTTGCTTTGCATCTAGGTGTGGGACCTAGGCTTGATTTTAGAATTTATCAACCTTGACTCTTTGCCTAAGGATCCATTTTAATATCATGTTATACATAGTTATCTCATTCTAAATAAATTGTAATTTCCGGATAATTCATATCACTGATCACATCTTCAATCAACTACTGTAATTTATTAAAGTCCTATAAGTCTCCTTGGCATGGACTTTTCAAATTATTAGACTGTTGAAGGACAGACGGCAGCTCTTTATCTTTTCATCTTTATCCATAAGGATTTGGTAGTACACATTCATCAAATTCAGCAGAAAAAAACAAGATTCCCTAGTAGACAGACTAGGGCAACTGAAATGGGAAGATGAGGGCAGGAGGTCCTATTAGGATTAACTATAAGTGAGCTATAGCAAACTACCGTGCCTCCCACAGAATTTGGCACTTCATCCCATTTGGGGCACACATCATCCTCTCCTTCCTCATCACTTCATAGTGAGTCATTGTAGCAGGTGGGATTGTAACTTCACTCAGAATGGCTGAGTTGACCAAAGCAGGTTGAGAGACTCTTTAGGGAATTTTTAACATGGGGTCCAGTGTATTGTTAATATGGCGTATCTATTCAGAATATAATAATTATTCTTCCATTCATTCACTAAGGACACATGTATTGAATATTTTACTATTTTATTGGCACAAGTTTGAATTTGTTTTGATAATTTCCACTGGACAAGCCTTTGGAATATGGGACTCTCTGAGATTAAGATGATATCACTAAATACTAGCTCCTTAGGGTATTGTGCAAATGTCAGTGGGGCCATGTTTGTGGACTGTTCTGTAGCAGATGGAGAATACTGTAGCTCTGTTTTATGTAATCCTTCCTCAGTTCTGTGCACATATATCTCAGGCATGGAAACAGAAAACTTCTAACTTCTGCTTTTCTCCTTATTTTCTCCTTTAGCACTTTAGGTACTAGGAAATTTTCAAAATAAATACTTTTTAGAACTAGCTTACAGGACCTGGTTGCAATCTTACAAACCTACCATGTTGCAGACCTCAAATGGCTGAAATCTTCTGCTCATTTACTATTTTCTAACCTTCCTCAGTACCCCCAGTCTTTGTAATGTTAAGATTGGGGTGCTTTTTTGGCTAATCTTTTTATAGTACTCAGATTCTTCCTCATCAGAATTAGTTTAGTATGCAAGTTCTGTTTGTAATTTTTAGCGCATCACCCTTGGTTCAGCAGCGTGAACTTTGGTGGCGTACAGTTTTTAAATTTAGTGTCGAAGGTAAGTGGATTAAAAAGTCATTTTCCCAACACTCCTTTTCTGGTTGCTCCCTGGTCATCTGAGTAATTAATTTCCTGAAGATATTCTCAAGTATTCCACCTGCCCAGAGGTTTTAAATCAGTCTGTAGTGTCTTGTAAGTTTTAGCATCAGCCTGTTCACAGGTATTTCTCATACCTGCAGTGAGGTAAGTGTGCATATAGCAGTCTTTTCACGCTTTTATTGCTATTGTCCCAAACATCAAAATGACTCTATTTCATATGTGAACATTACTCAGATCATAATCCAAATAAGTCAAGTATCACATCTATAAACAATGGGTTAGCAAGTTATAGCCCATGGACCAAATTCAGCCAGCTGCTTGTTTCCATACATGAAGATTTTTTGGAAAACAGCCATGCTTATTTCTGTATACATTGTCTGTGGCTGCTTTCCCATGACAATGGAAGAGGCGAGTAGGTTTGAGAAAGGCCTAAAGCCCACAAACTCTAAGATATTTACTATCTGGACCTCTACAAAAATGTTTGTCAAACCCTGCTCTAAAAACACAATTGATGTCATTAAACAAAATATTCAAATTCTCATTCTCCCATACCCTAATGATTGACTTGAAATTTGTCCTTCCGGATAATTCAAAGTATCCACTGGCAGTTCACCTGTCTATGCTGGTTACTTGTTGTGACTGCTTCCATGTTGGAAATCTGAAGTCTCAAAGGCTTGCAGCAGTTATGGATAGTCCTCCCTGATTCAAAGCCCCAGCTATACTAACATCAACTTTCCAGCACAGACATAGACAGTTGTACACATGTGATTTTCTGATTGAGAGGAACTGATTGGCAGAAACTTCCAGGCCTGTTAGAGCAGTGGTAGAGTCCATCACGCCCAGTGCAGTAATGATAGTTACTGGCAAGGAGTTGCTGTACCCAGCAGAGTGGTGGGAGAGGTAAAACTACTATGCCTAGATGAGAAACAGTTGCAAAATATTCACTCCCAGAGATTTCACATCATATATACCAAACCTTAGAGATAGATGTCTAGGTAAACTACAGCACTAGTTCTCCTTCTGACTGCACATTAGCATCTCCTGGAGAGCTTGTAAAAAATACTAATGCCCAGGCTTTGCGCCATGCAAATTAAATCAGCATCTCTTAGGATGGGCCTGGGTATGGTTATTTTAAAATCCCAACTCTGAACTTGTTTTTAGAGAGTAGTTGGCATTGAGTCCAAGCCCCCAGATGTCATTTCCCATTTGTTACAATGGTATCATTTCCGACAAACACTAATGACAACCTCAGTTTTCAGAACAACAATAATAAAAAAAAAACTGCTTGTAAAATGCCATAATTCCACCTTATATATTTCTCTTTTCTCCTTTTGGCTATTTCAGCATCTTGGCTGGTTTTCTCTCTTTCTCAGTTCATAAAAACATCAGCAAGGAACATTTTGTAAAGTTTCCATTCAGATTAAATTAACCCTGGTAGATACGTTCAAATGTGTTGTAAATTGTTATGAAAATCCCCATAACTGCAACTTTAAAGCCTGACATTGGCTGAGCACCACTTATGCATTCTCTGTGGCCCTAGATCCTTTCCATACATGATCTCATTTAATCATCATAACATCTTAAGCCTTCATTTGTCCATTTTGCAATGAGAAATATGAAGCAAAGAAACTTTAAGTGACTATCCCCAGTCCATCCAACTAAATAATGACTATATCAGGATATGAACTCGTAAATATCTGGCTCCAAAGCACATGTTTTTGCCACTACTCCCACGATACTGTTTCAGACCTTTGCAGTTTGCTCGTTACTGGCCCCTTCACGAGGAATGACTTAACTTCAGCCTTCACTCCCAAGCTCAGCCTTTCTTTTCAAAAAAGGAGTTCTCTCTTCAAAAAGAAAAGGATCGCACTCCTCACCTACGAAGTTTCAGAGTCCTTGAACATCTTTCTTCTTGGCCTTATTGCCCTTCTTTACCACCTTATGGTATATACTCAGACAAATCTGAAAGGAAAGAAGGGAGGAGTCTGAGTGAGCCACAGCTAATACAGATGAATCATTTCGTCAGAGTGTTTCCAACACATCGGGGAAATGGATTCTGAGGAAATGTTTATTAATTATAGCAGCTAACATTTAGAAGGTGCTTCCTAGGTGTGAGGTGATTTGCATAGTTTTCATTTAACCCTCTCAACAACTGTACAAGGGAAGTACTCAAAAGATCCTTGTTTTCCTTTCAGACCTTGAGGCACAGATCATTATAGCAGCGCAGCTTTAAGTCACCCAGCTAGTAAGGGGCAGGTATAGGGATCACACTTTGGTTCTACATTGTTCCAGAACCCATGCTTCAACCACTCTTATGCAATAGATCTGTCAGTGTATAGAAAGAATTTCTATATTATGAAAATGATACTCTAAGGCTCTAATATCTCATTCCTTCAATAAGTGTGAAAAAAGTTTCAGTAATACAAGATTGTTCAACTAAATCACCGTTTCTCAAAATGTTCTGTAAAGCACTACTTATAGGAGCTGCTCTGTGGAAATAGGTTTCCTCAGTCAATTACACTGGTGACACACTGCATACTAAATCTCCTTCACGGAGATTCACCAGGTAAATGTACATATCCCAGATTCTGAAAAAATCTTCAGGAAACACACACGCACACACGAACAAACCATGCAAAATTACTTTAACTCGATATTTTCAAAAGATATTTGACAATGCAAGATCCATCCCCTAGCTATATTATAATCCTAGTGAACTATTGTTCAGTGAATTAACATTGAGAAATGCCGATTTAAGTCATTCGACCACTTAAATGATTCAGTTGTAAATTGGACAACTCACAAAGATTACACTGATAGTACCTAAAATGTCTGAAAGTGTTACATTTAATAAATTTTTCTGGAGGTAAATCTGTTTTACTTACCTCCCATTCCCACCACACGTGTGCGCACACACACACACATACATATCATTACTACCACTACCATATATTTTTTCTTGGAACTCCTGTTTTGGCTGACTGAAATATAATAAGTCTGTCATACCCCCTGTCTCTCACTTCTTCCTGTGAATCCCCCAGATAAAGAAGGTGTCTGTGATAGTTATGAAAATGTGCCAATCATATCTCCTGCTCCAAGTTGCACAATTGACAGATGGTCTCAGCAGCTGCATTCTAAATCCAACACTATACTTGCACTGAGGCCACATTTCCCATGGTCTTCTCTCAGCTAATGAGAATTGAACAAACACTATGACAGGCTTATTCCTACAAGTTGTACAGCTTCCCACTGGCCTCACCAAAAGATACTTAGAATTGCCCTATAGTTTGAGATCTCTGTCTATCCAATCTTCATTCCTTTTCTCTCTCCTTCAGAGGGGTTAGATCTGTATCACAGTCTGATGGCTCCCTCCGTTGCTCCTACTGTGCCCTTTAGGTTTCCCTAAAGGCATTTCCACAATAAATCCCTCAATATCTAACCCCATTCTGGCATCTGCTTTTCAGAGGGTGTGAACCAACACAGTGTTCTTCCAGCCAATAGTCCAGTATATTTTTCATACATCTATATTTTTCTATTTTATATTTATAAATCCATGACTTCAACTGAAAAGTTTGAATTATATCTTGTTTGTATCAGTATTCTTCAATGTCTAGCAGTATTTGGGATATGCAATAATGGATGAAAGGGTAGAGATAAAGAAAGAAACTTATATCAAGATAAAGAAAGAAACTTATATCAAGATAGCAGCACAGAAGATCCTAGACCTCATCCCCCCTCCACAGAAAGGCTGACTTAACAGTCTACAGATGAAAATACCTTTGTGAAAGCTCCAGAGATTAGTTGGGAGGTTTCAGACCCCAGTGGAGAAGAAAAGTCAAGAACAGCCATATTGAGAACACTAAGAACCATTTCACTCTATCCATACCAACCCTCCCCCAAGCTGGCAGACTAGTGTGGAGACAGACTGTCTCTGTCCATGATTTCTCCTGTAGGGGAAAGACTGAGTGAAGTGAGTGTCTGGCATCCCCAACCTTTTGAGACATTGCTTGAGAGGCTGGCTTCTTTCTCATCTCATCTAGTATACAGAGAGAATCAGCATAGCTGAATGTCTGGGAGCAGCTAAAAACAGAATAGAGGTCACTGACACATGGATTAAAACAACCAGTTTGCATATTGTACTGGCGGGCCTTCCCACAGACCCTGTCAGTTAACCTGCCCATAGACCCTTCTAGCCAGGCCACACATGTGCAGATGCCAGCAGCCATCTATCCCACATGCACTCCCACAGTCAGTGCCCCACATGGCCCTGCAGCCAGTGGTCCAGGCACCACCAGAGAAGGCTTCCTATGCACCCTTGTGGATGGCACCCCATGTGTCCCCACATATGCATGTACATGCCCCTACAGACAGTGTTTGGATCACAGAAGCTGCCTCAACCCTGAAGAATTAGAAGGAGACAACTCTGAGACTGCTCCTTTAGGAAGGCAGGAGAGTAGTGGAGTTTCCACCCATTGTCCCTGATCTCAGTGCATTGCCCTAAAGAAAAGGGTCAGGTTACTCTCAACACTCAGTATGCCTCTGTGGTGTAGGAAGGGTGCAAAATCCTAAAATATCTCCTTCAGGAGAAAGGAAGAGAAGGGGAGCTTGCACCCAGCATCCATGTTTCAGGGCATTCCTTTAGGGAAAAGGAGTAGGTGGCCTCAGCACTTGAAACAGCTCTGTGGGATCAAGAGTAGGCACACAATCCTAAATCTTTCTCCTCAGGAGGGAATGAGAGGAGTGGGGCAGGCACACCCACAGAAAGGAACTAGGATATCCTCCAGAATCTCTGGCTATGATGATTGGTGAAGGGTTTACCTCCATAAACTAGTTTGTAAAAACTGGAGAGGTGACTACTTCTTCAAATGCACAGACACCAATGCAAGGTTATTACCAGGAACATGAATAATCAGGGAAACATGACAACGCAAAAGGAACAAAATAAAGTTGTAGGAATAGATAAAAAAGAAATGGAGATCTAGAAGTTGCCTGACAAAGAATGCAAAAATAATTGTCTTAATGCAGCTCAGTGAGCTACAAGAGAACACAAATGGATAACTAAATTAAATCAGTAAAACAATACCTGAATAAATGGGAAATTCAATAAAGAGATAAAAGCAATAAAAAAGAACCAAACAGAAATCCTGTAACTGAAGAATACAATGACTGAACTGAAAAATTCAATAGAGAGCTTCAACAGCAGACTTCAAGCAGAAGAGAATCTATGAATACCAAGACGATATTCGAAATTATACAGAGGAAAAGAACAAAATAAAAAAGAATGAAAAAGAGTAGAGAAAGCCTGTGGGACTAATAAGACACTATCAAGCCAACCAGCATATATATTATGGGAGTCCCAGAAGAACAGAAAGAGAAATTAGCAGAAAGAGAATTGTGAAAGCAGCAAGAGAAAAACAACTCATCGCATACAAGGGGACCCCTCATTAGACAATAAGCAGATACCTCAGTGGAAATCTTGCAGGTCAGGAAAGACTGAGATGATATATTCAAAATATCAAATGGAAAAAACCCCTACCCACCAAGAATATTATATCCAACAAAACTGTCCATTAAAAAAATTAGCCTGGGTGGCTCACTCACTTGGTTCAGTGTCTGACTTGTGATTTTGACTCAGGTCATGATCTCAGGATGATGAGATCTAGCCCCTTGTTGGGCTCCACACTTAGCGGGGAGTCTGCTTGAGATTCTTTCCCTCTGCCCCTCTTCCCTCCTTTCAAATAAATAAATATATCTTTTTTAAAAAATGAAGGAGAGATGAAATGTTTTCCCAAAGAAACAACTGAGGGAATTCATTACCACTAGACCTGCCTTACAAGAAGTACTATGAAACATTGGTATAAAAATTTTAAAAGACACAAATAAATGGTAAGATGTTTCATGATCGTAATTGCAAGCATTAATGTTGCTAACATGTCCACACTACCCAAAACAATCTACAGAGTTAATGTAATCCCTATATAAATCCTACTGGCATTTTTTACAAAAACAGAAAAAATCCTAAAACTTATATGGAACCACAAAAGACTCTGAATAGTGAATATAATTTTGAGCAAGAAGAACAACGCTGGAGGCATCACATTTCATGATTTCAAAATGTATTACAAAGCTACCGTAATCAAACAGTATTTTACTGGCATATCAACAGACATATAAACCATTGAACCAGATAGCACAGAAATGAACCCATGTATATACCATCAATTGATCTTTCATAAGAGTGCCAAGAATATACAATGGGGGAAAGGATAGTATCTTCAATAACTGGTACTGGGAAAACTGGATTTAATGCAAAAGAATGACATTGGACTCTTATCTCAAATCGTACACAAAAATTAACTTAAAATGGGTTAAAGACTTAACCATAAGACCTGAAAGTATAAACCTCATAGAAGAAATCATGGGGATAAAGCTCCTTGACATTGATCTTAGCAATGACTTCTTGGATATGACATCAAAAGCACAGGCAACAAAAGCAAAAATAAAAAAGTGGGACTACATCAAACAGAAAAGATTCTTCATAGTAAAGGAAACGATTCCAGAGAGAAAAAGGCAATCTACAGAATGGGAGAAAATCTTTGTAAATCTTATATCTGATAAAGGGTTAATATCCAAATTGTATAAGGAACTCCTCTAAATCAGTACCACCCACCAATTTTTTTTAAATGGGCAAAGGACCTGAATAGACATTTTTCCAAAGAAGGTATAGAAATGACCAACAGGTATATGAAAATGTGCTCAATATCACTAGTCATCAGGGAAATGTGAATCAAAACCACAGTGAGAAAACCTCACACCTTTTATCAACAGCAAAGATAATGAGTGTTGGTGAAGATATGGAGAAAATGGAACCTTCATACACTGTTAAATATAAATTGATGCAGCCATTGTGAAAAAGTTCCTTAAAAAATTAAGTAGAACTATTATTTGATGCAGAAATCCCACCTCTGGGTGTGTATCCAAAGGAATTAAAATCAGGATCTCAAAGAGATATCTGCATTCCATGTTTATTGAACCATTGTTCACAATAGCCACAATATGGAATTAACCTAAGGGTCTGTAGACAGTTGAATGGATAATGAAAATGGAACACACATACACACACACACACACACACAATAGGAAGGAAAAAAGGAAGGAAGGAAAATAACAGAAAGAGGGCTCTTTCCACTTACCAAATGAATTACATTGGCAAGTTAACTTGATCGCTTAGGATAGATTTACCTTTCTGTAAAATTGTATCAATAATACCTGTTCTGCTTACCCTGCGTAGATATTGTGAATATGAATAAAACAATTTGATGTAACTTTTCCATTTACCTGAGCACATGGTGCTTTCTAGAGCTATTCCCCATTCCTTCATTTAGCAAATATTTGCTGAGCTCCTTCTTTGGGTCATGCTTTGCTTGAGGTGCTGGGAATACATAACTTAGAAGGAGCTTATAATCAAGTGTAGGATACTAATGCAGATAGGGAAATATTTAATGTTGGGATAGTGATTGGGTGATGTTCAACATGCTCTAGGTACCCCTGACCCAACTTGTGAGAGGGTGGGGGTAGGGATTGGCTTTATGGAATATGTGGCACCTGAGTTGATTTTTGAAGAATCAATAAAAGTCAGTAAGATAAAATATGCAGTAAGATGAAATATGTGATATGAGTATTCCAGCAAAGGGAAAAACAGAAGCAAAGCAGCAGGGAAGCTAGAGAAAACATGGCACACTCATTAATTTCAAATAGTTTTGTCAGGCTAGGACATGGGAAACCAGGAGAGAAGGTGGTAGCAAGAGCAGTATCTCCATATCCCAAATTTCTGCCTAGATATAAACAGAAAATGTTTAACAATAACTAGACGGTCAGCTGATATTTAGATGAAGTTCTGCTTCATATGTCAAAACAGCTTGATAATTCTTGAATAGTAGATATTTTATCTGTTTCTAATATTACTTTTTTCTTATAAGTCTCTTAATTTCATGCTAGAGATGAAAAAATACTGAATTCAAATGTGAATGGCAGGTGATAAGAATTCTGGAATTTTGAAGAATAGACAATATCTAGTAAGTGACAAGACAGCTTTGAGAAACAGAAAGATAATTGTTCTTTTGTTGTTGGCTTATACCTTTTTCCAAATCATAAGTTGTTTTAATCAAGTAATATTATGCTTTGTTGGGGGTTGTAGGATAATAGGTAGGGGAGGTGAATAAGTGATCTAGAGAAATGATTGGTCAGCAATAAACAGAATTCATCAAGAAATTAGGTTTAAGATAGTATAAATGATGACTATTCTTATTCTACTTTTCTAATTTTTAAAAAATATGCATGATTTATTTTCACGATCAGATTAAGAAAAGTTTATATGGGATAATTGGGATCAGTTTGAGGTCTTACCTCATGATGAAATAGCAAAATGTCAAAGTGCCTGTTTTCAAAGTTCAGAAGTGGCAATGTTACAGAACTCAGAATGTCTAGAAGTGAATAGCTTGTATACAACCAGCAAAAGAACTCAGTCTGACAAGAATTTCAAGTTCCCATTATGCAAAGAGCATAGCAATAGTTTTCCACTTAAGAAGGTAATTTTTGTGTTTTATTTTCATGTCTTCAAAATTTTTCTTTTAAAATTCCACTCAAAACTTAGATCTTTTAAGTTTGTCTCTTGTTGAAAGGATAAAAGAAAGCATATCCTAACAAAATGTGGATATATATTATTTGATACTTATACCAAATATGGATTTATGGATAATAAATAACTGAAGTGATAGTACTAGCTTTAACAAACTTAAATTCTCATATTTGAAAACACCTCAAAATGAGGAGAGAGCTTCATTTTTGGTAAAATAAGGGAACAGCTGTATAGGTATAGCTCTACACTTCAAAATACATAAAGAGGAATTGCCAAGCACAGCAAAATTTAGACTAAGATGAAGGAAGATGCTAGGAAAGAACACATACTGGCTGCTGCTCTTTTGGGGCAGAGCCGCTGACCATTATCTTCTCTAAAGTAGGAGAGGTTGAAAATTCCCAAGGACATCTTTCCAAGGGTAAAGGTATACACTGCTGATATCCATCTAGTGGTAGATATGGAAGGTAAACAAAGGTGATCTAATATGCTCATAATTAGTATCTCTGAGGAAGAAAACAGAAGGTGAAACTATTTCAAAGACATAACTCAGGAAAACTTCTGTACCTGATTGAAGATTCAACTCTATAGATCAAATGGCCTCACCATATTCCAGGAATATTGCTACATAACAACCATAATCATCATATCAGCAAATAACCAAAAGAATAATAGCACCAAATGTTTGTTAGAGTATGAGGAAAGGATATTCTCATTCTCTACTGATGGGAATATAAATTTATGGTGTGTCTGAAAGACCATTAGAAATTACATATCAAAAGTATTTTAAAATTAGCTTTTGACTGTTAATTTAATTTCTTGGAATTAATACTGATTCCTTAATAGAACATTCATGATAAGGCATAGTTACAAATATGCTTACCATAATATCATCCTTAATAATAACAAGTTGAAATTGAGAATCTCTAAAAGTCCAAAAATATAAGATTGCTTAAATGTATATATGAATATATATGGAATGTATTTATATGAAAAACATTTGAAATATCAGAATCTTTACACATCATTTTGATAAGTGGTTATCTTTCAGTGATGGGATTTGGTGATACTAATGTTTTACTTTTCTTTCCTTTTCATTATCTCTATTTCCTTTTCCTGCAATGTATATGTATTGAAAAAGGTAGGGACTTTCAGAGTAGAGGAATGTAGTCTGCTAGTCCTAAGACTAGTCCCTAAGCATGACCAGTTCAAGTCCCAAATGTACAAGCTGAGAATGATAAGCAAGTTCCTTAGCTAAGGAAGGGAGTGTATAGAGTCAAAGGTAGACCTAAACTCTGATACTTGAATTCCTTCTGTAAGTCTTACTCTATGTTTAGCCTGACTCCAGTGTTTAGCATTGTGTCCCTCAGTACTGAACTACTAGAGTCATGTCCATTTTAAGGCAATTATGTATTACATATATTTTTTATCAACCTCGATCAATCTATCTATAGCTCTGTAGGTTAAAACACTGTATTATTGGACGTGGCAAGGTTGATTATGTCCATGTATACATACATATATACACATATGAAATTAATTTCTAGACACAAGTTGGTAACTAGAAGTCTTTCAAATTTAGCATGGAGTTCTAGCAAGATTATCTAAACCTACAAGCTGTTGTATATTTAACCATGGTAGTATTTGATTCCTAAAGTATAACTTGACAACATATGACTTTTAAGAATAAAGATGAAAAAAGTAGTGTCACTCAAGTAAATCATTGCTATCATAAGTTTAAAAATACTTATCTCAGTCAATCCAGAAGCTTCAGATCGTGCATAAACTTGCCTGCATATTATTTTTATTATTCTAGAATTTTACAGAGAGTAATCTCATTTATTTATTTCATTTTTTTTTTACAATGCCTTGAACATGGTGGTGATGGATAATTTTTGTTGGAAGAGTGAATTAATGAATTTTCTTATGGCTTTGGGATTTAACAGAGCAAGAACTTTGAAATCCTATAGAGCTTATTTTGAATCCACGCTCTGTTGCTTGAGAAATCAGTTAACTTCTCTGAGGCTCTCATGCATCATTTCTAGAATGGAGATTCTAGTTTCCTCATCAGGTCAGTTGGAAGATTAAATGAGATCATGAATATCAGAAGAATATCAATGGTGATAACAGTATTCCTTGATTTGTAGCACTGCACCTTCCTTGGTCAATCAATATGAGGCTTTTTGGAGCTCTCTGTGCTGCTGGTACACTTGAATGCCAGATCTTATGGGGCTTAATGACTGGGTATAAACTGACTAACAAGAGGCACCTGGGTGGCTCAGTCAGTTAAGCGTCTGCCCTCAGTTCAGGTCATTATCCCAGGGTCCTGGGATTAAGCCCTGCATGTAGCCCCACATCAGGCCCACATTGAGCTCCCCATTCTGTGGGGAGTCTGCATCTCCCTCTCCCTCTTCCCTTCCCCCTACTGATGCACGCATGAGTGCTCTCTCTCAAATGAATGAATGAATGAATGAATGAATGAATGAATGAATGAATTAATAAACTAACAAGCCTCTGGGTGGGGAGGGATGAGAGAACTCTGAGTATTGCAGGCTCAGCCTAAATAGGTCTAACTATTCTGTTAACATTGTTCTGTGCAGTTTAACCTACTTCACATGAGACTGTCTTAGTTATTCCTGATGCTTTTCTAGAGATAGAAAAAAATCTCTAATTAGTTGTATTTTGGAAGACCTGAGATGAAATGTAGAGAAAAGTAAATATATTGTCCATCTGTAAAAAAGAAGATAGACACACAGTATTTCCTAACTGTATTTCCTGTAACTTCAGGGTTCTGCTGAGCCCTTCCAGGTCTCCTGGGAATAAGGCAAAGGAAGATTATGTTTGAATAAAGGATACTACTGCAAAAATGAAGTCAAAAGTAAATATATGTTGGCAAAAACACTGTGTTCAGTGTCAGGAAATGGTGATGATGATGATAAGTAATATCTCTACAGCACATTATAATTTACTAGAAATATTCACATAGAGTACTTCATATAATGCTTATAAATAGATATTATGAAATAGGTACCTTATTATCCTCATTTTGCAAATGATGAAAACAGACTCAAAAAATTTAAATGACTTGCTTAAGTCATACAGCTAGTTAGTGTTAGCATGGTGATGAAAACCTACATGTTAGAACAAGCTGGTTTTATGACTTGGCTTTACCAATTATTGGCTGTGTGGAATTAAATAAATCTTATCCTCTCTTTAGTACTTAGTTTCCTCATCTGTAAAGTAAAAGTTTCAGGCTAGCAGGTCTTTACTTTAATCCAGTTGATATATTGGAGTTCCAAATGTATTCTGGTTGAAGAAAAATATTAAATGGTTCAAAAAAAAGAACCACTTCCCTAAACTAAATAACACTAAATGTCTCCTACTGATTTGATAACATTTGATTGTAGCAAGAGTATGCATACTGCAGGCAATTCTAAGACATTTTATTCATCATATACTGCTATTCTGCAGATAGAAGACTTTCTGTAGGGGCGCCTGGGTGGCGCAGTCATTAAGCGTCTGCCTTCTGCTCAGGACATGATCCCAGTGTTCTGGGATCGAGCCCCACATCAGGCTCCTCTGCTGGGAGCCTGCTTCTTCTTCTCCCACTCCCCCTGCTTGTGTTCCCTCTCTCACTGGCTGTCTTTCTCTGTCAAATAAATAAATAAAATCTTTAAAAAAAAGAAGACTTTCTGTAACATTCATTGCAAAATGAAATATCTCCCACAAGCACACATACATATATGCACAAACTTATGAGCATATACATCCCAGATGAAAATATCAGTTGTGTAGCTGTCTTAGTCAGCTTGGGCTGCCATAACTAATTACCACAGACTGAGTGTCTTAAACAATAGGAATTTATTTCTCATAGTTCTAGAGGCTGGGAATTCCAAGATCACGGTGCCAGCAAGTCTGGTTGCTACGGAGAGCCCTTTCCCTGGTTTGCAGACTGCTACCTCCTCACTGCGCCCTCACAGGGCTGGGGGAGAGAGAAAATGAACTCTGGTCTCTCTTCTTGTCGCTATAAGGACACTAATCCCATTATGAGGGCCTGGCCCTCAAGACCTCATCCAAAGCTATTACTTCCCAAAGGCCCCACCTCTAAATATTTTCATGTCAGGGTTAGAACTTAAACATACGAATTTGGGGAGGACACAAACATTCAGTTCATAACATTAGCTGAAGTTAGTGGGTAGATAATGTGAGATGGGGCCAAGATGTCTGCTAGTTGACATTGAAAAGCTGCTAGGATTGTACCTGTACAACTTGATACAATAGCAAAATCATAGTCAAAAAACAAAAGCAGAAGTTTAGTTGTGAAGTGCCTGGGCTATGAAGAACAGATTAGACTCTTTGACATTAGAGATAATGGATTTGAAAGAGCCATTGTGACCACTCATGTTGATGATAATGGAAGCCTCATTGACATCTATTGAGATTGTAATAGCATATTGGAGTACATCATAATGAATGTATTGAAACAGCAGATCTTTAATGTCCTTATACTTCTGATCTTACTTTCTCTCTTTGTCTCTACACTATACCATTTACAATTGTGAGTGAGCTAAACAACTAGCCAGCAACATAAAATGTTAACACCATGAAATGCATACTTAAAATGTAAGAGGTGTGTTAATAGAAATTTTCTCTCACCTCTCTTTCTTAAAGCATCTGTATACGTTCTTCAAAGCTTTTAAGCCTTTTTAAAATGCATCTTTTGCCATACTCACCCAAGATGATAAATTACATCCTGACATGAACTCCCTCTCAGTGTATGCTTAAAATTTCTCCAACAGCTTTCTTTTCTTTTGGATAATTAGGTCTAACTAAATATTTGTTGACAAAAAGAGATGATTTGGAACTCAGAGTTGTATTAGTTAGGATGCAATAAGTAAAGGAGAATGTGTTGGTGCATTTGACAATTTCTCTTCTTTTTTTTCCCATATATTTAGCTGTGCAAAATCCTCACACTGCAATTCATCATTTCAAAAAACATGTATCACTATGTGTAAGATACTGTTCTAGGTGCTGGGGAGAAAGAAAAAGAAACAAGCACTTGTTGTAAGCTGCCTGAAAGCCATAGGTCTAATGCAGCACTATATATATGATGTTTTCAAAGTATCTGTTGAAATGTATTCAATTGAGATAATTATTGTAGAAAGATTGTTGGCTCATTGGTGAAATAGGAAACATGGACCTCAGTTTCTCCATGTATGAAATGATGAAGTACAAATAGATTATCCTTAATGTTTATCTGCAAAGGAAGTAAAGTCATGAAGGAGGCAAAGTTTTTGCTTTTCTGTTAATTATAAAACAAATCATAAAATCACCTTTTTTCTCTAACAGCATTCAAGGACAAAGGGAGTAAGTTCGGCATGATGTCCTATCCCCCGTGATCTTGCTTCTGATTCTTTGTCCACTTTTAAAAATGTGGCCCTGACCATTTGCTCAACAGTTGTCCTGTGAACTAAGAACAAAGACTACTTAAGATTTTAAAAATTTAGAAAATCAATATGTCCTGTCATAGAATCTTCAGGATACACTGAAATCCATATTCTTGCCTAATTTCAGTTTAATCACAACACAGCACAGTAATCACAGGTTAAAGAAAACTCTATAGTCATGAGCTCAAATCTAATTCCCAATCCTTTAGAGCAAGGCATACCTATTAAGAATTATGGGAGAAGGGGGCGCCTGGGTGGCACAGCGGTTAAGCGTCTGCCTTCAGCTCAGGGCGTGATCCCGGCGTAACAGGATCGAGCCCCACGTCAGGCTCCTCTGCTGGGAGCCTGCTTCTTCCTCTCCCACTCCCCCTGCTTGTGTTCCCTCTCTCGCTGGCTGTCTGTATCTCTGTCAAATAAATAAAATCTTTAAAAAAAAAGAATTATGGGAGAAGCACTCTGGCAGAATAAATTCACACTAAAATATGAATGACTGATAGAGTTCTATATGTTTTTAATTAAAAATACATTTACGTAAATATCTAACTTATAGAATTTCACATAGTTCAGTTAAAAGAAGTAGAATTTGGGAGCACCTGGGTGCTCGGTCAGTTAAGCATCCGACTGTTGGTTTGGGCTCAGGTCATGATCTCACAGTTGTGGGACTGAGCCCTGTATCAGGCTCTGCACTCAGTGTGGAGTCTGCTTCAGATTGTCTCTCCCTATCCCTGCCACTCACTCCCTTTCAGATAGATAGGTAGATAGATAGATAATTTTTTTTAAGAAGCAAGGAATTCCAAGTTGTTCAAAAATCTTTTTGGTAGCTTTGGTAACACATGTGTAGTTTATCATAGGATCATGTTCCTTTAACTATTGGCCCACTCAAAACTTCTGAACCCAAAGACTGATCTCAAAGCCTGCCTCCTCTTAGGGAACTTTTCTGACTGCTCCAGGCAAAGAAAGTTACTTCTCCTGTAATCATTTAGGACCTTGGTTATATCTATATTATAATATTCATCACATCCTGGAGAGTTTTTCAGGGTATTTCTGGATCTAAATGTACATAGTCAGAGGTAACTAGATGAGGGTTTGATTGATGCACAACTCTTTGTAGGCTTTCTACTACTGCTAGATAGGGAGTGAATCACATCTAACCTTAGGGCCAGAGGAAAGAATGATCAATGAAATGAGCCATCAGCAAGTATGATGGTCAGGAAATAGTGGAATCAGGTTTGGTAGAGGGTGCACAAATTCTGATCTCCTCCTTTAAGAAGATTGGGTACATGGCTAGAAACCCAGTGATATGTAACTGGTTTGACCAGTGTTCCTCTGGGTAGATTGTATTGGACAAACAACCTTGAGTTTTCCAGGCCTGGATATATGCAAAGTAATCAGCCTTGCTATTAGAACCCGTTGATCAGTTAATTTACTCTATGACTGGTTTCGACTTGTTTATTAAAATATAAGCTGGACAAATGTAATAGTAAGTGGATAAAACAAGATTTGCAAACCTGTAACACAAAAGCTACCAGTCACCCATCTTACTAAGAATATTCATGATTGTAATAGTTTACCTTTATTGAGTGCTTATGAAACAGATATTTGTAGTTAAAACCCCAATATCCATTCTCCATTTGTTCTATAGAAGCTCACTCTAGTATGGGCTGCTGGGTTGAGTATTTGATGTGTGGATGTGAGGCCTGGAATTGCTGGAACTATTTTGCTACCCTGAAGGAAACCAGTCTGGGGAAGAAACTAGCCTAGGTAGAAGAGCAGAGCTGTGATAATCATAGAGAAATAGAGCCACTGATAGCATCATTGAATGATCTGTGAATTGTGGTTGAAACTTTGAGTGAAACATGTACAACCTTTGGACCTTTCAGTTAATGAGCCAGTTTTCTTTATTCTTTAAGTATGTTTGATTTGAGTTTTGCAGTACGTTCTACTAAAGAGCATCTTACTCACATAGTTGGCTCTGTTCCAGGCCTTATGCTAAGCTTTTTAGATAGGCTATCTCATTTAATCCTCACCAAAAATCCTATAAAGGGGGCGTGACAGACCTTGGGGCAATCATTCCTGCTGAGCCCAGATATACTATCAGAATCTTCATCCACGCAGAGCTCCAGGTAGTTGTTACCAATCAACTAGAGCAGACATGGACAATGAAAGCAATCACTTTCTCTGCCGTAAATTACTGCCAGGAAGCTGTGGGTCTAATGTAGCACTCTATACACAAAGAGTGCTTAATAAATATCTTTTGGAGTGTATTGAGTTGAGATAATTAATGTAGAAAGATCACCACAGTAGCACTTTCAATGGCTTACTCTTTCTAGTACCTGAAGCCCCAGAAGCCCATTGAAAAATAACTGCAATATTTTCTCACAGGTCATAAGGATTTCTCTTTGCTCTGTCTCTAATCATCTCCAAGCTTTTGCTCTCTTGAGTACTCCTCTGTAACTATTTTTTCCCACTACTCTTCCTCTGTGCCTGGCTCCTTTTATGTTGATTATTCAGTTAGCCTGTCTATCTACAATCTGATACAGCTTCCATTTGCTCGTGTTTTCCATACCTGGACTAAACCATCCTTAACTCTATATAAATGAACATCTTAGTCAATTCCTTATTCAGCCCTATTGTCAGCTTTATATCTGGAGAAGTGTCCTGTGCCAGTGGGAAATGAGGTAGTCAAATGCCCCAGGAAGACATTTTACAACAT
Source organism: Ailuropoda melanoleuca (assembly GCF_002007445.2). NCBI lineage: Eukaryota > Metazoa > Chordata > Mammalia > Carnivora > Ursidae > Ailuropoda > Ailuropoda melanoleuca. Next base: position 103,715,431 of record NC_048238.1, on the reverse strand, counting down.
GTTAAATACAGGATTTGTCAGACTACTTTATCATAAAGATAAAAAATATGCTTTATGCTTCAGTGTTACTTTTTTGCCCATCGCTAAACCCAATTGAGTTTTCAATGACATAATCTGATCAGAGAAGTTCACATTGCACCTTTCTGGAAGAAAAAAAAATGCACATTCAAGTTTCCTGGGAGTTACATTAAGGTTTGAAACAGTCACAGTTGATATAGTAGCAATTGTTTCTTGTCACTAGCTGGAATGAGGATACCATCCTATATGGTAAAAGATATTACGCTTTTCATTGTTGTTATCTATGGCAATATATTAGCATCCACTTGGGTGTTTCCTGTTACAGCCAACTTATTGACAATGAGTGTGTGACAGGAAAAAAAAGACGTCAAAGAAAGAATATAGAAAAGACTTAACTGTAATTTCAAATTAAATAATGAGATTATTCTTATTCTGTGGTGGAATATGAAACCTCATGCCAATGCTTTTGCATTTCTGATTGTCATTTAGTGTGGAGTAGGATCTGGCAGAGGCAGTTGCCAATTGCTTGTTGAAATGAAATGGTACATTATTGTGGAAGAAAGCTACCACCTGTGCCTCCTTCCAGTAGGTATAATTATCTCTAAATGATCCATGGCAGGATTAAGCAATATTTGTATTTTATACCAACCAAATAGTTTTTGCCTGTTATATAAATTTTGACAAATAATGAAAAGGAAAGAAAATATGTTCTTTCTCAACATAACATTAAGAAACTTTGAATTAGATTTGATTTTCTGGACATGTCTCTGTGACAGTGTCTATATGCTATGTGAGAGACTAGATATAGAAATCTTTATGACAATAATATCTGGGAAAATTAATGATTATGATTCGTGTAACACCGTTACTGGTGATACTATCACTACTAACTATGCTTGTCATACTCGCAAGCTTCCCTGAATCTGATCATAGTTTCTGTGTTTGCGGAAACCCCATATCATCATGAAGAGCTCACTTTCTCATTCATTATTTTAATCTGCATAAAAATTTAAGAACATCTGGTCTGGGATGAGTCCTAGGATTTGGGATAGTAAAGCAAATTAGCAAACAGAACTTCCCAGATCTTAGGTGTAAAGTCATGTGTAGAGAACACCTAGGCTAGCCCAGGTGACACATGACTTTACACCTAAGATCTTCATTATATTGTCTGTCTGGGACACAGTTCTTTAAGTAGTTTCACTTCTTGAAAATTTGATCACCTAAACCCTCCAGGAAATTTAGCATTATTGCTTTAAATTTCCCCTAGTGATATTAACAGATGTAATTTTAAACCTATTGTAGACTACCTTCTAGAATTTACTTGATCCTTGGTAATGTTTTGTTTTCTTAGGAGTCCATAATTGTCTCTTTCTACTTATCATTACTTTTTAAAAAGAAACAATATCCATCAGTACAAGAGAAGCTAGATGCCTCCCATTGACTCCAAAGAGACTCACCTAATACCACAAAACTTCCCTCTTCAAAAACCAACCTATGTCGCTAGGAGTCACGGGGATGCCTTTGGGTTGATAGTGCCATAATGCAAAGCTAAATCCTAGAAAAAAACATGAGTTTTAGGTGGTTATCTTAGTTAGGCTTGAAGTATGTGCGAGGTAGTTTTCAAGAAGTCTCCCTGAGTTTTTGTGCCAAATATATATACATACATGGATTTAAGGTGATTATCATTGCCCTCCCTATATATTATCCTTATCCTCTCTTTTGGTAAAAGTTATATTTGAGTATAAGGATCTCATACTACTTGAGATCCCAGTAGAATTGTCAATTACACTGATCCATACACATCCCATGAATTCCCATCCCTACCATAACATATGACCCAGGCTGAACAAATCATTATATTACATTCTTGGGTACAATCTTGGTCCAACAGTAGATACTGGACTCATGGAGAGCTCATCAGTAGGGAAGAACAGAGGTCAGAGAGGACAGAGGAGGCCATATCTGTGGCTTATAGCCATTATAAGGCTTGAGTGTTCACTTTGAGTGAGATGGGAACCTCAGAGCATTTTGAGCAGCAGAGGAGTGGCATGATCTGACTTCTATTTTGACAGAATCACTTTGGCTAATGTGTTGAGAACAGACTGAAAAGGGATAAGGTTGAAAGCAATTATGTGGCTGTCCAGTAGTCCAGGTTAGAGATGATGGTGACTTGGACTAGGGTCATAACAGTGGAGGTGGTGAGAAATGACTGGGGACCATATACCAATGGTCCCCAGTAGTCTACATCTGACCAGTTCTTCCCTAATACTCAGTTGGGAAAACTGTTCCACCCATGAAATCTGCCCAGGTGGCAACAAAAACTTAATAATCTTGCCCTTTCATAATTTTCTTTCAATTTTCTTCTCAGTTAAAGGCATTGCCTTTCTGGCTGTCATCATTAAATATCAATTCTTGGGGCCTATGCTCCACCATCAGAATAAAGAGACTAGAAAACCATTTACCACAGAGTGGTCAAATATACTTGATCCTTTATGACACAATATTTTCCTGGCTTTACCCTATGAGTTCTCACTAAATGCTAGTTAAAGGCAAATGAAGACATTTGACATTTTTCCAAATGGCTCTTTTGAATTTATCAGGTGTAGGGACAAGGGGTCAGAATGATAAGTACTGAGTGAGGGGTTGAATGGGGATTATGCAAGGAAATGTTCTTCTGAACTAGGCCTGTTGACTTGGTTCTAGTTGAACTATTTTATGTGCTGATATATTTTCAGACTCTCATACTCCACTTAAAACCATGTTGTGTTTTCAAAAGCATTTTGTCTGCACAATACAACCTCCAGGGTGTGTGCTTGCCTGCTAATAAACTCACACCCAAGGCGTGTATGTATTGGCAGACAAGCCCATACCCTGGGGTGTGTTATTGCTTGCATAATTAGCCATCAATTATCACCACTTACATTTGCACCTGTTCCATTTGCAGATCTTTGGAATTTCAAGCTTGCCCAATTAGCATGTTCTGAACTTTCTCTCACTTGTGAGAAAGTGGGATAATACTCCCTTCTTTGAGGAACCTCTCCTTAAGCAGGACTCTACAACTGCCATCTGAAAAGGCAGTATTTCAGTCAACCACTTTAGAGACATTGTGAAAATATTAGTATGTCAAAAACAACAAAGTTATTTATTTGCTCTCATAGTTTTTTAGAGTTTGAAATCCTCTTGAGATCATTTCATTTTCCTGATGAATAAAATAAGTTCTGAAAAGTAAAAGTGACTCCTCCAATGTGACACACCTTATTAGTGGCAGAGCCAGTGCCGAAGTCTAAGCATTCCTACCTGAAGTCTGTTTTTACTCTGGCATGTGGTTAAAATTCACCTTTTACTTTGCAACTATATTCAAGACCAGATTTATTGTGGATATGCAGAATTATAGTATTAAATGGCACATTTGAAAGTATCCCTTTCCCTTTTCAGCTATACCAATTGCTGATTATAGTCAGCTTAGAATAAATGTTTTCTCATATGAATGCTTTTGTGCTGTCTCTAGTTATTTTGAAAACTTTGGGAGGCATATCTCTATGACAGTATTGGGTCTTTTACTCAAGGTAGATTTCCATGTCTTTCACTTTTGTCTGATTGGATGCAGTTTACAAAGACTGGTTGTGTGTGAGGCTTCCAAGTCTAGTTTGCCAAATAACAAGTTTTTCAAGTTGCATTGGTAGCTAAGGTGACCTTGATTGCCCAAAAGCCACAAGTGTTAACATAATTCTAGTGTAAGTTATACTGGAAGAAAAAGTTAAGGATAAATTATGCTTCTGACCTTTGTATTTTACTGCTTATAAAAATGAGGCTTCTGGATCTTTAAATTATAAATTTTGGTCCCCATTCAACTGTATGAGTCCTTGATAGCTATCTATTTCGGCTTTTTCATAGACATAATCTGAAACAGTCCACCCTCTGAAGGGTAAATCCGTATGCAACATGCTTGGGAAAAAGCTATGATTGGTGGCACATTTGACAATTTAACAGATGTCCTTCCACATAACTTTTCCTGTATGAACTTCAGTTATAGTTATTACATTTGGTTTCAGTTATTACATTATCTAGGATTTTTTTCCATTCACAAAACTTTTTTTTCTTACAGCACAGTATATAGAAGGATTCATTCATTCAGGCTTAATTTGATAGTTAAAATCTTCATAATTGGATGGTTAAAGTGATGCTGATATAGGAAAGACGTTAGGGTTCGAAGCGGATGGCCAAGGAATAATTCTTAAGATGTCTTTGGTACAAAAAGCACGGGGACAGGACCCTGGGCAGAAAGAGCTGCCCTGGGGTCGTGAGGGGTGGGCCATTATATACTTTCAAGCTGGGAGGGGTTAGGAATAGCGTCAGTCTCTACGGAATTTGGAAGCAAGGTTTCCAGGACCTTGAGGGGGCTAGCTATTGATGGTAAAAGGTCTTTTATTACTGTCTAATAAAACCTTAGTCATGAGACCCTTCAGATGTATATCAGTGGGTTATATGCTTGGGGGATGATTGTCAACATATATCTTGGGGGAATTTAGAGATAAAGCAAGTTTCCAAAGGAATTTTTATATGTTAAAGTAGACTTATAGGATCCTGGGGTTCAGGCTAAGATTTCCTTTGCCCTTAGCAAAGTGTCAACATCCAGGCAATTGAGTTCCTAGTGGAATGTCACTCTGCCTGTTTCAAAGACTTGTCAATGGGCTGTAGGTAGTAAGGAAACGTAATCATTTTTCTTTTCCCTTTGTTTCCCATATCAACGCTATAGTGACTAGAAAATTACACTAAAGAGTCAAGAAACTACCCTTCTGCCCAAATCCACCACTTCTGAGCTGGTTTCCTGAATCAAAGAGGAGTATGATTGAGAATATGACTTTTGGAATGAAACTAACCCATCACTTACTCAAGGGGTAACCTTGTACCAGCTATCTGATCCTTTTATGCTTTAGTGTATTCATCCATAAAATGGGAAATTATGACTGTTTCACAGAGTTTATTGTGAGGATTATATGATTTATATAAGTATCTCAGCACTTAGGAATTATTCTTATTACAATCAAGAGCTGAAGAAGATGCACAGGACTGGATTGGGAGTGTGCTGGATGAGAGGAGTAGAACCTAAAGTCAGATAAGAGTTTGTCAATTTGAGGATACTCTTCCATGTTATAAGATTTAAGATCCATGTAAGAATTTCTGGACATTGTGCAGAAGCATTGTTGGGAAGGCTCCCTGAAAACAAAAAAAGTTGCTCTGTAGGAAGTGAGGTTGAAATTCCAGAATTGCCATGGTAGAAATGAAAGAAGGGATTAAAAAGTTCAAAGTGATAGACATTAGGATATACTGCCTTACCTTTCTTGTGCAAGGCAGAAAAATATATCAAATGATTATGTCCCAACTGGGAACCTGGGGGTAGATCACTTACCAAAGCAATAAGGAAAGCATCAATGAAAGGGGTACCAGCATCATTGTGAAGTTCAGTGGGGGTGATATCTGTAGGCCAAGGCTAATGACAGGAGTTTCTATTCCAAAAATGGGCTCATTGATAGCAATGGGATGGTAGAATCTAGAAAAAATAGAGGTCACATGATGGTGCTTAACATCAGAAGCAAGGTGGATGCAGTCCTCATAATAAGTGACCACATTGCAGTTGCAAGCACAGGATCCTGCTCTGCAGAAAGTTATGCAGATGGCTAATCGAGTACAACATCTTTAGAGGCAGACTTGATGGCAGCCAAAACAGGTGTCAGTTCTCAATCAAGAACATAAATTGAAAACTAATCAAGGATGGATATTCATGAATCTAAGGTATTCTTCCCTATCAAAAGTCATTGTCCCTCACCCAATTTCCTGAGTGAGCCTATTTTCATACCTCTAGAAGCCAAGGACTGCAGAGTCCAGATCCCCAAAGTGAGGACTCTGCAGTGCCAGGGCGAGTGTACATGGAAACAATTATTCCATTACTTCTGCAGAAGGAAAATAACTCATCTGTGGATAAAATATTCGGTGTTAAAAGGAGGGTACAGAAATGTTATCAGAAAATATGTAGATCACGTTTCTCCTTTTTTTTGAGCAATAAAATGTGATATATTTTAATGAAGTCACAGCATCACATGAAATTTAAACCAGGACAATTATTTACCAATAACATAACAGTACATGCTTCCTATCATCTGTATCTCTCATTCCTGCTCTCGTGCATTCTCTCTCTCCCTTTTCCTCTTCCTGTTGGTTGATGACAGAATCATATAGTTTTTCCCCCCTTTATACTCATTTGATAGTATGAAGTTGATGGTATGAAGTACATGAAGTTGAAAACTTCAGTACAACCTAAAATAAATTGATTACTGTGCACACACAAATGCATGCACATATACTCAAAACACAAACACCAACATTATTTATACACGGTTACTCAAACGTTGTTGAGTCGTTGTAAGAAACATTTAAGATAAATTTTAAAATATCAGTTAACACACATCTCATGGAACCAAAAGTATGATTGATCAATACAAAGGATGACATGTTTATAAAAATCATTTTTTAGATCAATTTAATCACTTTCTCTGAATGACACATTACTGAGAATATGTTTCTAATGTTGGATGCTGAAGCTTTCGTAAGCATGACTCAGAAGGCAAACCTGTGATGATCAATGTTGTTAAATTTGATATGTGAAGATTAAATACAATATACTCTGTATATGACAAAAACACCAGAAAGCGAAATTTTAAAAAAAGATTGAAAGAAAATATTTCCAACACATATAAAAGGTAACAACATTAATAATGCATAAATTTTACCTAAAAATCAATAAGGAAAATATAAATACTAAATAGTAAAAACAGCAAGGGATTGGAGCAGAGAGTTTGCCACAGGGAAAATTGAAAAGATGATCAGTTGCACTGGTAATCCAAGAAGTGAAAACTAAAAAACCAACAAAAATAGTCAAGTGCCATTTTTCACCTAACAGATTGACAATTATTTAAAAATTCAGTAATGTTGGGTGTTGACCAAAGTGAGGAGAATGGGGTTTTCTTTTTAAATGATGGTGTAAATTATTATTGACACTTTGGGAGACAGTTAAAATATAAATGTTGTATCCCACTACTTTCTTCTACCATCCTTCCTACTTCACACATCCTAGTCTGGAAATACACTAGATGCTGGCATGTGTGTATTATACATTAGATACAGATCTAGATGTAGATATAGATGTTTATTATTACATTGAGATACTGACTATTGGAAATAATACAAATACCCATTGGCATGGGATAATCTCTGGTACAGCTGCACTATGAAATATGCTGCAGTAGTTAAAATATAAATTAAAATAAAACAAGGTAGATAGGCGATGAAATGGAAAGTTTTATACATTATCATTGACTGTAGTAAATTGCATAATGATCCGTGGAGCACAATGTAAACAAATACATACATGAAAAAATACATATTTCTACCAGTTTATGCATGTAAATGCATAGTACAATCATTAGCAAGTTCACATACCCAAAAAATGTGCAGATTCCAATAAGAGGTTTACTTAGAGTAACAAGATATGTCTAGCAAACATGTTTAGAGTAATATGGTGATAAAGGAATTTTTCTGTGAAATTTAAGTATTCTACAATATTTTACAATTTACTTGTATAAGTAAAGAATCCAACTAAATTTAGGAACAAAGCAATTCAGGTACTTTGTTTGTCTCAGTGTGTTTAGGCAGTTATAAAGGATGGAAATGATTCCATAACTGATGCTTGAAAGAATGCACCTCTCAAAACACATACCCAGAAGTACTGGGGGAATGTTTCTTTGTTGTTGCTTTTTCTTTCAGTTTTTACCACAGTTATTAATTCTTTCAGCTTTTGAATTTAGGAAAAGTTGGTAATTTTCTCAGAAAATAGTATTTTATTGAGGTTTCCAAATGCGTTATCATAAAACTTGTCACTGCGTCTGAAAATGTTTATGATAATACAGTTAAGACTATGGGCTCAGGGCGCCTGGGTGGCTCAGTCGGTTGAGCGTCTGACTTCAGCTCAGGTCATGATCTCAGGGTCCTGGGATAGAACCCTATGTTGGGCTCTGCACTCAGAGGGGAGTCTGCTTATCCCTCTCCCTCTGCCCCTCCCCCTGCTCATGTACTCTCTTGTTCTCTCTCTCTCAAATAAATAAATAAAAATCTTTTTTTTTAAAAAGAAGTATGGGCTCTATAGTTAGATGGATTTGAATCACTGGCTCTCTTACTGGCTGTGTGATCCTTGTAAAATCATGCAAACTTGCATATTAAATATCTTTCAATTTTCTTTTGACTTGGAGTTTCAAGGGGTTTTCTCTTTAATTTTATAAGTAATTGGATTTAAATATGATTTAACATTGATTTCTAACTCTTAAAATTTGATGAGAGAATGTACATGAACTTTTTATTTTGTGATTGTTAGAATATATTGAGGTGGGGTTTTTTTTCTTCCCAATTTTTATTTAAATTCTAGTTAGTTAACATATAGTGTAATGTTGGTTTCAGGAGTAGAATTTAGTGATTCATCACTTACGTATAATACCCAGTGCTATTCATAACACATGCCCTCCTAATAACCATCAACCGTCTAGCCCATTCCCCACCCACCTCCCTCCATCAACCCTCAGTTTGTTCTCTATAGTTAAGACTCTCTTATGATTTGCTTCCCTTTTTCCCCTCCCTATGTTCATCTGTTTTGTTTCTTAAATTCTACATATGAGTGAAATCATATGGTATTTGTCTTTCTCTGACTTTTTTCACTTAGCATAATACATTCTAGCTCCATTCATGCCATTGCAAATGGCAAGATTTCATTTTTTTTTATGACTGAGTAATGTTCCATTGTTTATATAATCACATCTTCTTTATCTTTTCATCAGTCAATAGACACTTGGGCTCTTTCCATAGTTTGGCCATTGTTGATAATGCTGCTATAAACATCAGGGTATATGTACCCCTTCAAATCTGTATTTTTGTATCCTTTCAAACTGGTGCAGCCACTCTGGAAAATAGTAGTATGGAGGTTCCTCAAAAAGTTAAAAATAGAACTATCCTACAGTCCAGCAATTGCACTATGCAGTATTTACCCAAAGAATACAAAATAAAGAGGTTATGTTTTGATCTTGAACATGAATCCATTTTATTCACATAGACTGTTTTTTAGAGCAGTTTTATGTTCACAACAAAATTGAGCTGAAATTAAAGAGATTTCATTTTTTCTTTTTTCAAGTTTTTATTTAAATTCCAGTTAGTTAACATACAATGTAATGTTAGTTTCAACTGTAGACTTTAGCTATTCATCACTTACATATAATACCCAGTGCTCATCACAAGTGCCCTCCTTTTTTTAAAGATTTTATTTATTTATTTATTTATTTGGAGAGCACGGGGAGGGGCAAAAGGAGCGGGAGAGAGAGAAATCTCCAGCAAACTCCCTGCTGAGCATGGAGCCCAAGATGGGGCTTGATCTCACAACTGCAAGATCATGACCTGACCCAAAATCAAGAGTTCTATGCCCAACCGACTGAGCCACCCAGGTGCCCCAAGTGCCCTTGTTAATGCCCATCACCCATGTAACCTATCCTACTGCCCACCTCCCCTCCAGTAGCCTTCAGTTTGTTCTCTATAGTTGAAAGTCTGTTTTCTGGTATGCCTCTCTTCCCACCCCCCCATGTTCATTTGTTTTGTTTCTTAAATTCCACATATGAATGTAATTATATGGTACTGTCTTTGATTTATTTCACTTAGAATAATATTCTCTAGCTCCATCCATGTCATTGCAAATGGCAAGATTTCATTCTTTTGATGGCTGAGTAATATTCCATTATATCTTCTTTATCCATTCATCAGTTGATGAGCATTTGGGCTCGCTCTTTCTTTTTTTTTTTTTTTAAAGATTTTATTTATTTATTTGACAGAGATAGAGACAGCCAGCTAGAGAGGGAACACAAGCAGGGGGAGTGGGAGAGGAAGAAGCAGGCTCCTAGCAGAGGAGCCTGATGTGGGGCTCGATCCCAGAACGCCGGGGTCATGCCCTGAGCTGAAGGCAGACACTTAACTGCTGTGCCACCCAGGCACCCCTGGGCTCTTTCTATACTAAAAAAAAAAAAAAAGATTTCATATATAACCCCTGCCACCATATACTCATAGTCTTCCCCACTATCATCATCATGGACCAGAGTGATACACTTGTCATAATCAGTGAATCTATACTGATGCATCATCATTACCCAAAGTCGATAGTTTATTTTAGAATTCACTATTGTTGATGTATATTCTATGAGTTTTGGTAAATGCATAATGACATGGATCCATTATTATAGTATCATGAAGAATAGTTTTATTCCTCTGAAAATCATCTGTGCTCCTCCAAATCATACCTCTTTCCCCCATAACCCCAAACAATGACAGATCCTTTTACTGTCTACAAAGTTTTACCTTTTCCAGAATCTCAAAGTTGGAATCATACAGTATGTAGTCTTTGCAGATTGGCTTCTTTCACTTACTAATATAGGTTTAGGTTTCCTCCATATATTTTCAGTGCTTGATAGATCATTTCCTTTAGCACTGAATGATATTCCCTTGTCTGGATGTACCGCAGTTTATTTATCCTCTTACCTACTGAAGGATATCTTGGTTGCTTCCAAGTTTTGACAGTTACGAGTAAAGCTTCTGTAAGCATTCACACGCAGGTTTTTGTGTGGACAGAAGTTTTCAACTCCTTTGAATAAATAGTGAGGAGTGTAATTGCTGGAACATATGGTAAGAATATGTTTAGTTTTGTAATAAGGCACCAAACGCTCTTCCAAAGTGGCTATACCATTTTGCATTTCCACCAGCAACGATGAGAATTTCTGTTGTTCCACATTCTCACCAACACTTGGTATCAGTATTTTGGATTTTGGCCATTCTAGTAGATGTAGAATGAAATCTTATTGTTGTTTTAATTTGCATTCCCTGATGGCATATGATGTGGAGCATCTTTTCATATGCTTATTTGCCATCTGTATGTCTCCTTTGATGAAGTGCCTTTTAAGATCTTTGACTCATTTTTAATTGGGCTTTTTGTTTTCTTATTGTTAAAGTTTAGGAGTTCTTCGTATATTTTGGATAACAGTCCTTTCTCAGATGTGTCCTAAGCATATACGTTCTCCCAGTTTGTGACGTGTCTTCTCATTCTCTTGATGTTGCATTTTACAAAGCAGGGATATTTAATTTTGATGAGTTAGCTTATCAATTATTAATTTTATAGATATTCTTTTGCTGTTGTATTTAAGAAACCATCATCATATCCAGATTATCCTAGGTTTTCTCTCATGTTTTCTTCCAAGAGTTTTATAGTTTTGTATTTCACATTTAGACCTATGATTCACTATGAGTTAATTTTTGTGAAGGATATAAGATCAGTGTCTAGATTCATTTTTTTACATGTGGATGTCCAGTTATTCCAGCACCATTTGTTGAAAAGACTGTCTTTGCTTCATTGCATTGCCTTTGTACCTTTGACAAAGGTCACTTGACTATATTTATATGGGTCTATTTCTGGGCTCTCTATTTTGTTCCATTGATGTATTTGTCTATTCTTTCACCAATTCCACACTATCTTTATTATCGTAGCTTTATAGGAAGTCTTGAAGTTGGGTAGTGTCAGTCCTCTAAGTTTAGTCTTTTTCAATATTGTGTTAGAATATTCTTGGTTCTTCTCCTCCATATATATTTTAGAATCAGTTTGTCAATATCCAGAAAATAACTTGCTGGGAATTTGATTAAGATTGCACTGAATCTATAGATCAAGTTGTTAAAACTGACACTTTGATAGTATTGTCTCTAATAAATTTTTGAAGTATTTTACTTCTAATCATGTATTAAATGATTTTCAGAAGCATAGTGGATCATTAAGATGAAATTCCATTTCTTTATTTCTATACTGTTTTATCAGAGACCCAAAATAGCTTTCTTCCCCCCCCCCCCCCCCCAAGGGGTGTTTTTTTTTTTTTGTTGGGCNTGGCTGAAATGCTTATGTCCCTCACCCTACCCTGCCCCTGTTTAACTGTATGGTGAATTTGAAGTGTTTTAATGGTTCTCTCTAAAACAGACTTCTGCAGTCTCTGTAGATGACTTTAAAAATGAAAACAGCATTGTATGCACATATATGATAGTCTGTTGGTTGAATCCATTTTGCAAAATTAAAAATGAAAGCCCTCTTTATTTTTTTAATTATTTTTCAATTTTATAATTTTTTTTATTATATTATGTTAGTCACCATACAGTACATCCCTAGTTTTTGATGTAAAGTTCCATGGTTCATTACTTGCGTACAACACCCAGTGCACCAGGCAATACGTGCCCTCCTTACTACCCATCACCAGTCTATCCCATTCCCCCAACCCCCTCCCCTCTGAAGCCCTCAGTTTGGGAACAGAGTCCGTAGTCTCTTATGGTTCATTCCCCCTTCTGCTTACCCCCCCTTCATTCTTCCCTTCCTTCTCCTACCGATCTTCCTACTTCTTATGTTCCATAAATGAGTGAAACCATATAATAATTGTCTTTCTCTGCAAAGTAGCTTTCTTTCTGTTTATTCAATGTGAAACAAGAACATATCAATGTAGATCCCATGCTTATCAACAAATAGAGTCTGTGGTGTATTCTCTTTCATGGCCCCACTCTCTTTCCATATGAGTAGTGTTGCCAGATATCACAACAGAAATATTAAACTATAAAGTTTATGGTCTCATGAGAAAGCAGCAAATCAGCAGAATAATGAATCTCAAAATACTAGAGTAAGAACATTTGCATGAAAGTCACAATAGAGCATGTCTTTACTTGATAAAATACTTAACTACCATAATCAGACCTAAAATTTACACCTGAAAAACCCTCCACTTGGGTGTTGGTAGAATACCCTTGGCATATTTATGGCTAGAGTACGGATGGATGTACACAGGAGTCAGTCCAGTTTTCAGTGAATATTCTAGTATGTCTCATTGGAATTGAGTTGAAATATTTACTCATTTCCACCATTTCTCTCTTTATCGTACTAAACCAAAGAAGTACATGCATCCCAAAGGTCCCCAACATGTGATGAAACCAGAATTCTTTGTCTTTCTATCCCATCCATTAGAAATTTTTAGGTGGTTATTATCCCCCTCCAGAAACAATAAATAGTTATCACTCCCCTCAATCTCCTGCTCTGTCTTGTGTGTGAATGATTGTATCTTACTGTGTGGGGAATAACCAAAGATCTGAGGGGAAAGGCATAGTACTTAGGACCACCTTCAAAAACCATATCCATGAACGTTGTCTTTCAATCATCACAAAATGTCTGAAATCTGACTTGCATTGAACTGGAAACAAATGGAAAAATGGACAAAATATATGAAACATCTGTTTTCAGATATTGAAAGACATGCAGATCATGACAGCGATACTTGAGAGAAGGAAAACAAAGGAGTGAAACTTAGGATCACCCAGTCTTTCTGCCCAGAGACACCTTCTGCACTGTTGTGCAGGAATGGGGAACCAATGCATAACACAGAGGTTCTGTTGAATTGAGGCAGATATTAGAGTTACAAGAGGCCAATGTAGCTAAAATATGTAAGGCAGAGTCTTGGAAAGAGGCTCTATATAGACAAAGAGCTCCAGAAGTCTGCACTGTGTCCCCATGGGTATATTGCTGAATATAAAGTTGCACATACATGGGATAAAACTTCCCAAGATTAGGCAATGTAATACTGGGATGCTATAAGGTGAACAATTCTAAGAGTTCACACAGGACTGGAATCCATTCCAATTTTGACCACCCAGAGTGGAGAGACTTCACTGGACACCTGACACATTTAGTAGAAATCTCAAGAGTTGCTCTTCAATAGCACAGATATAGTAGGCTTAGAGTAAGGGCAACTATAGAAGTTATTCTAAAAGGCTTAAAAACAATCCTCAAAGGGACATTGCCCAGATATTTACCCAAGAGAAATGAAAGCATATGTTTATACAAAGACTTGTTCACAGATTTTATAGCAGTTTTTTTAAATTGCTATATATTGAAAACAATAATTTCCACAACAGATAAATATTTTAATGTTGATACAATTAATACTACTATGCAAAGGAAATGAACTATTGATACATACATAAGCATAGATGACTCTCAGAAACGTTATGCTGAGCTTAAGAAGCCAGATACAAAGAGGACTTACTGCATAATATCATTTATATGGAATTTAAAAACAGGCCAACTCAACTTGGTTGATAAATACCAGATTAATAATTGCCTATGGGAGTAGGTCGATACTGACTAGGTGCAGGCATGGGGAACTTTTCTGGTGATAGAAATGTTCTGTATCTTGATTGTGAGGATGGTTATGGAAGTGTATGTGCCTGTCAAAACTGATCTAACAGCATAGTAAAATGGGTTCATTTTATTATATGTAAATACATTTTACCCCAATAAGATTGCTGTAAAAAATAAAAACAGTAATATGTTTAGAGAGATGGTTGTACAGGTTTCTGGTTGGTACAAACCCTGGATATCTCAGTCACAGTACAGGCAAGGGGATAAGGACAAAGCGTTTTTCTCGCAGACTTTCAGATTTCCTTTATACAGGGATGTATAAGTTATATTAGTTGATTGTGAGTCTTAACTCAGTGCTGTGGGTCTTGAAATTAATAGAAAATTCTCTTAAATTAGGACAATAGACAGTAGACTCTTTTTAATGGAGTTTGTGTGTGTGTGTGTGTTTGTTTTAGTTATTCTGTGTATTTTAGGGGAAAGTTTAGTGGTACACTACTAGTTAAATGCCATCCTAGTCCAAAAGTGTGAGGTACAAGGTTATTCATCTCCATTGCCTTTCGACTAGGAAGAGTTTCTCTCAGTTCTGATGTTTTCCTCTCACATTGACTCCTAGATACTTACCCATTCCTTTTTATTTTTTTTGCAATCAGCATGCATTATCCTATATAATTTCTCTTCTATTCATCATCCTCTCTCCACCTGCCATCCTACTTACCACCTAATAAATCCTATACTGAAGAGTACCCCTACGTAAAAATCTACTTTGGCTGATAATGTCCATCAAATCACCTACAGACTCTCTATAATGAAAACAAATTTATGAGGGGTCCCTTAGTTGGATGGTAAAATTTGAAATAACTGATAGAGGGTTTCCTGGTGGATAATGCAGTGGAAAGATTCTGGGCTTTGGAGTCTTGGCTTTCCTATTGGTAAAAAAAAAAGAATGATCCTCTTGGTCTCATATAATTATATGAGAATTATATGAACTAAAATATATGATATGCCCACAAATATGTGGTATACCTCCAAATAATCAAATATTCTGTGCCTCCTAAATTATGTATGTAGTATATCATGTATACATGTATAGAATATATATATTCATATATATATGTGTGTGAATATTTAACATGTTTTATATGTAATATGAATCCATGCATATACAGCTAAATATAGGTATTTTAAATATGCATACAGTAGCATTAGAAAATAAACAAAAAAATGACTTTATCATATATCTCATTAAACTTCAATTTATGCATAGAAAATTCCCATAGAGCTATAATTTTTTTGTTCTATTGAAATGGTTCCAATTTATCATTTTATTTCATAGGCATGTGTATATCAAAATTACAGAATTTGCAATATATTAATGAAGGTGTTAGGTTACCCTGTATAAGCCACTTGACATCTTAGCACATAATTGATATTGATGTAACCTTGCTAAGAAATATAACCTAACAAGGAACATTGGATTCTTGTACCATTTCCAATTTGGATAAGACATGAATATTTGACAGTAATTTTTATAATCAGCTGCAAGATTTTTGTTTTGGTTTTTGCTGAGCTGAATATCTGGCGTAATCAGTGGATATTCTAGTTAAAAATATGAAGTATTACTTAGACATTTGCTGCCATATCGGCTTAAGAGTCTTGTGTTTTTAATATCACAGTATTCATGTTGATGATATGTGTAGATTCTGTAACCAAAAAAAATAGAAGCCTCATATAAATAAAACACAAAAAAGATGCAGTGAAAATTTCTTTTTAAAATTATAACTAAACAACAGTTATTGCTTTTGTTAGATCTGACACAATTTATTCATTAGAAAGCAACAAGTGTGCACATCTGTATATTTGCATACTAAAAATAGTTGTTCAAGAAATAAAAGGTTGCTTAGAATACATAACCTCTTACTCGCTTAAATTATATGTTTCCGAGTGTAGTATTATGATCTTGTTTTCAACTACATGTATGTGACTACCAAATTACAAAGCAGACATTTTAAACATAGTGTTTATTTCAAAGCATTGTATCTCAGAATAAAAATGCATCAGAAGCAGTGATCAGGAGGAAGGGGAGGCCGACATGTTCAGAGTATTAGACAAAGACATCAAGATCTTCACCCTCCATTCTCAAGTTTTGTTGTGACCAGACTCAGTGTAGGGTAGACCAAATGCAACTGTTTAGCTATGAAAATGCTGACCGCACGATCAATCCATGAAGAATCACGTCAACTATTTTTATTTTACCTGAGATTCATTATTACTGAAAATGTTGAGAGTGGGCAGGGAATTGGACCAGAGGAATGCTGTTGCATTGTTAATATCAGTAGTTATTATCTCTTGGTTAGCTTTGTCAAGTAGGGAATAAGGTGTAGTGGTGGTGCTTGCTGGTGGGGAAAAGGAAAGGTAGCTAGGAGGGAATTTAGAGGGGTTGAGCCTCGGTATAGGACTAGATGCTGAGAATCATGGCCGAACTGTCCAGTGTATTAAGTCCAAAGGGATGCGATCATTTTGAGCTGGTTTTAACAAATATTGTGGTTTCAGTTCTTTCCCAGCAAGATCCCAGCTAGTGTCTAAGGAATGGAGGAAAGGATGGGGAACAAGGGTGTAGCATGCAGAATCCACCCCTCGAAGAGAAGGATAACAAGAACTAAATTAGATGTCAGGCTCTGGGGTTCAGAGTTGTCCAGTGGGAATTGTAGGACTTGTCAAAGAAGTGGGAGGAAAACCCTAGCCATCACAGAGAGTGCACCGATAGGTTAGTCATACAGGTATAGGAGCACCTGCCTACTAAATCAAGAGCAAACATGTAGCTCTGGGCCCCACTTGTAGTTTGTGGTGGCTCTTTTGATATTCCTTCCCTCAGCAGGATTGGCTCAGGGACTATGCTGGTGGAAGGATCAGTGCCTTCAACTGTGAGGGGTTGGAGGTGACAGGTCAAGACAAAGGAGAGGGGCACCTGGGTGGCTCAGTCATTAAGCGTCTGCCTTCGGCTCAGGTCATGATCCCAGGGTCCTGGGATCTAGCCCCTCATTGGGCTCCCTGCTCAGTGGGAAGCCTGCTTCACCCTCTCCCACCCCCCGTGCTTGTGTTCCCTGTCTTGCTGTGTCTTTCTCTGTCAAATAAATAAATACAATCTTAAAAAAAAAGAAAAAGGAGAATAGTGTTGCATAATGTGTGTCTGTGCAAACAGTGCCACATCTACTCTGTGAATAGATAATGACATCTCTCAGTTCTAGTCTCCTCATCTCTCAGTTCTAGTCTCCTTGCATTTATCTCCAAAAGACGTGGAAAGAAAAATTCAACCGGAGTGTTATGTGGTATTTGGGGTTAGCTAATAAACATAACAAATGTGACCCAGGGTTAATTTTGAATGTAGAAACAGGTTATCAGCTTTTAGCTGACATTTAAGTACCAATGGCACTTAATCCATGCATTGTTTGAGATGTCCCTGCAGTTAAGATATGTACTTTCAAATAAAGGTGATGAGGCAATTCCACACACATGTTAATATAAGCCAGCTCTACGTGCCACAGCAAATCATCTCTGGCATAATCAATTAGATGGTATTTAGTTACCTGTAATGCTATTTATTTTTAATGGTTAAATATATTGCTATAATTCTTCTGAGGCCACAGTGTGAATACACTGGATTCCTAATTAGTCATCACATTGGTTAGTGCAATTTGACAGAACAAAACCTGGAATCTGAATCCCTTTTTAAACAGTTTATGCAAATTTACTCTTTATTCTCAAGCTATTTGCAATCACAATTGAATTTTTAAATGGAGTAATAATTTTATTTAATAAAGTATGCATGCTTCTAGCATCTATTCCCAGTGTTTCACTTATTTATTCTATAACAAAATGATTGTGTCATCACAGCATACATTTTTAGTTCTTCTTAAACCCATATTGCTGGAAAACATGTTGGTCCCCAGGGCTCACCTTTGGTGCTACAGACAAAACTTTTTCTTTTATAGATGATATTCAACAACAATTGGCTAAAACCTTCTATCCAGGCCACAGTCACAGAAGCTAATTGGACCTTAGGCTTCTTTTTTTCCAATTGAATTTAAAGGAAAAGCAAAAGATATTTTCCCCCACACGCTCTCAGGCCTGTGATTCTAGTCTTCTCTGGTCTATTCTAGTTCTATCGAATCCCTCTCTCCCTTTCTAGATTGCATCATTTGATTTCACTTAAATAGAGTGAAATCAATGCAATCTGTAGCCACAATTTTAAAGGGAAAGTATTGCCTTTGCAAGTTTGCAATTGTGAGCAACAAAGAAATAACTAAAGAAGCAGCTTTCCTTTAGAGAATTATTTTTGTTTTAAATAATGTCGGGTTTTTTTTCTCTAAGTAAGGATGCTAAAAGATGGTGATAGAGATGAGAAGTGGAAAGTTGTAGGCAAGAAAATGTTAAGAAAAGTCTAAGGGAAACTTCATTAGAATTAAAAGGAAGGAAGAGTTAGCATTTGTTGGAGAAGACAAATAATGTCACTCTTGGTGAGATGGATGGTATGCAAGAAGAAGATAGGACCAAGTGCTCAGATTGAGTAGTATTTTGCACTGGGTAAAGATCAAGCTTAGGGTTTAGAAAATGATATTGGTTAGGAGCATGAGGACACAGAAACAAATTAAAGAATAAAGCCATAGGGAAAGCAAACCTTTCCTGTCCCTGAGTAAGTGAACAGCATCTACTCTTCAGTAAGTTTCCAACAGTCTTGACTCAAAGGTGAATATGGTTTTGCCTCACAAAAGGTGCATTTATCCTGAAGTTGAATGCCAAGATCCCTGAGAACCACTAAACTGCAACATTCACCATCAGTAAAGAAAATCAAATGGTTTCGTTGTCCAGTGATTTAATTTGATAAAAACAATTTATAGAGGTGAAATAGGCCACTGGAAGGAGCTCATTTTCTATTCTGGTTGCATTAAAATATATTGAATGTTCTGCTATAATGAATTAATAAAAGAATACAAATAAGGGCTACAGAATCAAATAAAGTGTATCTGCTTCCCACATCTACATTCAGGCCAAAAGTCAATCAACAAAATGAGCAAAAAGAATACATCTCTGAGGGAGTGGACACCCATTAAGCGATTTTTGTAAGTGGTAGAATACTTTGATTCATGTTCAGATAGCAATTCAGGTTATAATTTTAATTCCTATCGTAGTTATGACCGTCCCAAATTCCCCATCAACTTCAATTTTGCAGAGGGAGTAATCAGTATGCATGGTGTTTCTCTCATTTGCCTGGAATTGCAGATGATGACTCCAACACCAGTGTTCTGGGCTTTATCTTGCAAATGGGACATTGACTAAAATATGAAGACCATTGAGGCCCTTGCACTCATATAATTTGCATTCTGGACACAATAAGTTCTGCTTATATAAGGATGGCCTGATCAGTTCTCAAATGCAGCATTTTTGAAAATAAGCACATTAGTGCCCATTTTGGAAGAGAAGTGAGCAGTGTCCCAGAAGAAAGAACATAGAGATAACGAGGTTCTAAACCTGCCTCTAACACTATCTTGCAGTATATGCTTTGGCCAAGTCACTTCCTGTCTGTTGGCATAATGTTGTAACTATTTCATTTGTAATGAAAGAGTACCCAACTACTTCATGATTCTCAAATGGGGGTGGCAGGTAAAGGGTGTATGCATCCAAAGGAGTGTATTGGAAAATCCTGGATGATTTTTTTTATTTTTCAAACAGCATGTGCTCCTACCCCAACTTTACTCTCCTCAGATCTTTTGGTTATTAACATTAGTGATATTAGTGATAATATGTTACCTATATTGCCAGCACTGAAGCCAAACTGGTTTAAAATCTCTGGACTAGATGATCTCTAAAATTTCTTACAAGACTAATATTTTTATTTTTATTTTTATTTTTTTTTTTTAAAGATTTTATTCATTTATTCGACAGAGATAGAGACAGCCAGCGAGAGAGGGAACACAAGCAGGGGGAGTGGGAGAGGAAGAAGCAGGCTCATAGCAGAAGAGCCTGATGTGGGGCTCGATCCCACAACGCCGGGATCACGCCCTGAGCCGAAGGCAGGCGCTCAACCGCTGTGCCACCCAGGCGCCCCTACAAGACTAATATTTTATGGATCTATGAAGAGAATGATTGCTTATTTGTACTGCTACTAAACACATATATCCAAGGGTTCTCTTGCTTCACAAGCTATACTAGGAGAATTACATACATAGTATCAGCGATGTGTGAAACAGCACAGTGTTATACCTGGTACATAGTGCGTCCTCCAAAAGCGGGACTTGCCTTCCTTCTATCCACAACAATAGATAAAAGTTTTCCTTATACATAATGTGTTCTGTGATGGGAGATATAAAAACAGGGAGAGGATGAACAATACCTTCTGAAGGGGGACCTAATAAATTGAAAATTACTCTGTCTGGACACTGAGTTAGCTCTAAGCCCCCTTGATTTATGCCAACATTTAGCAGTTTTCATTGCATGACTGTTATTTAGAGAGAAGATATGACTATATTCAGGCACTGTGATATGCAGGCAAATAGCCATATTATGGCATTTAAGATGATATGCATTTTTGTTTAATGAACATCCTTCCCAAACATGAGTCTTACCTCATTCATCATGCAGGAAATACCCCACCATTATTTAGGAAATAATTATGTATGTTCTTCACATATTAGAAGGACAAGTGATCAGGTGCAATTATTTTAAATTGTGTGGCTTTATTTACATGCTCTAAGCATATACTCTACATATACATTTGATACATAGAAGCATATGTGTTTGGCATAAGTGAATATTTAATTTTATAAATAGATGCATATCTGCCTTGGGAGAACTTTTAAAATGACATCAAAAACCAGGGATGTACTGTATGGTGACTAACATAATATAATAAAAAAATATTATTATAAAAATAGTATCTATCTAAATACATACATATTTATTTAGACTCAAATAATTTATTTAGATGCAAGTCTAAATGGACAGGAGCAAGACCCAGAGAAAGAAAAGAATTGAGAGTATATAAGGAGGGCATTTGATGTAATGAGCACTGGCGTTAGATGCAACTGATAGATCACCAAACTCTACCTCTGAAACTAATAATACACTATATGTTAATTAATTATTTTTAAATTTAAATTTAAAAAAATTTTTAAAAGAGTACCTGTGAGAACAAGAGAATGAAAATGAAAAATATGAGGGCCCCAAAATTAACCTGAAGCAATTATGTATGTTTTTGAAGTTGAACTTAAAATAGGTATAATGAGAAATTGTCATTGCCTTAATATAAAAAATGGGCACTTCTTTAAGGAAATTCAGTAATAACTAGCTGTTTTGTTTTGGTGAGCACTGTACTATTTGCTTTACCTTTTAGTCCTTATATAGCATGTATTCTGATTATTGTTGTTGCATAAAAAATGACCCCAAATTTAGAGTAAAACAAAAATGTTTTGACTATGTTCATGAATTCAAGAGGGGCTTCACTGTCTAGTTCTTCAGGTTTCTCATGCCACTGCAGCCAGATGTCAGCGGGGGCTTTGGTCATTTGAAGGTTGCGAGATTGAACATTCAAAATGGTTTGCTCACATGGCTGGCAGTAGATGCTGGCTACTGTGTCCAGTAGATGTAGGCTGGAATCCCAACTAGGACTGTCTACCAGTTCACCATAGCAGTCACAGAACAGTTGGACTTCATGCATAGCAGCTCCCTTCCTCTAAGCAAGTGTCTCAAGAGAAGCCAGTAGAAGGGTCAGGGGCATTTCTGCTTTAGCATCAGAAGTCATATAACGTTACTCAGTTGTCCTCTACTGCTCAAAACAGTCATAAGCCCAATCTGATTGGAGGACAGGACAAAGGTCCACTTACTGAGAGTAAGAATCTTTAAGTAACATTACAGAAGAGCATGCAGAATGGGAGATGTTATCGTGGCTATATTTAAAAAGCATAATCTTCCACAATTGATATTGCCATCTTTTTTAGGTGGGGAAACTGAGGCCCAAAGTGTTTAAGAAACTAGAAAAGGATCTAACTGGAACTCAAACCTAGATCTGTCTTCCTCTAAAACCTATATTCTTTCTACTGTGCTGCATTGCCTCATTGGGAATATTATTCTTAGATTATTATGTATTTTTAAAAATATGAATAAGGCGAAATTAAGTATCAAAGACAGATAACCTAATTAAGAGTCATAGCCCTAACTTCCAGACTTGTTTCTACTGCTTGAATGATTGGGGTTAGTTGTTTCCCTTCCCTGGGCTTCTTTTCCACATCTGATGAGCAGAAAATTGCCATATCATCTTCAAAGTCTCTGCCACTTCTTGAATCCTATTCTTCATGATGTGAAAACATTACAAAAGTGTGTGTGTGTGTGTGTGTGTGTGTGTGTGTCTGAGATAGAACAGTATTAAAAGCTTTAATAATTTTTAATAGCAAGATTACAATACCTATTTATCTCACTTTTAAAATGTCTAATTTTGGTTTTGTGATCCCTGCTTGGGATGCTCATTAACCTCTGAGGCAAGAGACAAATGATTTAATTAGTTGTGCAATTGTGTCTTTCCTCTCTGAATATTTCCTTTTATATTCAGTCACATTTCCTGAATCAAGAGTTTCCCATCGGCAAGAGAAAAGCCATGGATTTTATAGGTTTATTTGGGTTACTAACTAAAATGTAATGAAACTATCATGGGTTTGAAGAACAGTTTGAGTAAAATAGTATTCTAATTCTGCAGGCATGACATAGTAATTTGTGTCTAGGCAGCAGGATACACACTCTTGGAAAAAAAATGTGTCCTCCTAGAAATAGCTTACTGAATGATTGTCTCATATAGTAATGTAAATGATCTGGTGAATTGTCTGAAAGAAGCCCTCCTTCTGTTACCTCCTCTCCTCTGTTATACCTCCTTCTTCAAGTTATCTGTAAGGTGCTTTTAGGACTTTGAAGAATCTGGTTTGAAAATCATTTATCTAGTCCATTGTTTGATGCATAAGAGATTTGGTAAGATGTCCTTGTGCAATTATATTGTGATAGTGTTGTATGGTGACAGAGGGTAGCTACACTTGTGAGCACAGCATATGTATAGACTTATCAAATCACTGTGTTATACACCTGAAACTAATGTAACATTGTGGGTCAACTATACTCAAAAAAAATTTTTTTTTCTAAACATCCCTGTGCTAGACAGAAGTAAATAAAACTGATAGAACTGCTGGCCTTGCAGAACTCACAGTCTAATAGGGGACCTACACATGTAAACAAACTATTTTAGCCCTATTGTTGGTGTGCCAATTATGGCCTATTGTAGGGATACCTAATGTGATCTGGGGGCTAGTGGTCAGAGATGGCTTCCTAACATAAAGGGAAAAGCTGACACCTGAAATAAAATTAAGAGTGAACCATAAAAAAAATGGGAGCAGGAGGGGAAAATGCTTCTGGAAGAAATAAGGTATGTATAAAACCCATGTGAGGAGGGGCAGGGTTAGAGTTTTTCTTCAGTATAAAATGTGAAAGGAGCTGAAGGTAAGGGATAAACCTGTAGATGTAATCAGAAGCCAAATCATCATGGCCCTTGCAAGTTGTTTTATAAAATCTGAGGTGTAACCAAAGGGTAACTGGGAAGAACCACTGTAGGAGGTTAAAGGAGAATGACATAATATGATATGTATTTCCAAAAGAGCACTCTGGCTGATGTTTGGAGAAGGAGTTGGAGAGGGCCAAGATAGAAGAAAAAGGGATCTATTTTGGAGGTAGATTTGGCATCATTGCTGATGGATTGGATGTCATCCCGGAAGAAAAGAGAGAAGTTAAGAATGACCCTTAGGTTTTGGCCTGAGAAATAGTTGGATATTGAAGTTATTTACTTATATTTGGAAGACTGGCAGATGAGTAGATTTGGGGAGAAAACCAAGCACTTTTTGTAAGCATGAGATACATATTAAATATCACAGTAGAAAGGAAGTAAAATGGAAGGTAGGCAGTTAGATATGAGAGAGAGAGGTGAGAAACAATACATATTTCTCCAGATCTTGATCATGGAAAATGGCATTTTTCTGAGAATATTTGAATGAATGCTGAAGGACTCAGCCAATTAAACTTTACTTGGGTTAGTAAGGATTAGAGTCATAAACAGGCCACACAATAGAGTGACAAAGGATATGGGACTAAAGGAGCAATCTTAGAGTGAGGAAGGTCTTCCTAGATAGGAGAAGAGCCATAAAGGAAAACACTGATAAAAAGTGTGGCTTAAAAATTTTCAACTTTTATATACCGAGAAATAGGACAAACATTTCAAGACTATGTCTTGGAAAATTGTAACTCTCTAGTAGATGGAGGACTGTTACAGTTAATATGCAAATAGTTCTTAGAAATTTGTGAGGGAAACACACAGATAAACTGGGAAAGAAAAAGGGAGGACGAACAATGGGAATAAGATACGTCCAAAAGAAAGGCAAGTAGTTAATAAACATATGAAGTGATGGTTAACCTCAGTGAAAATTGCCTATCGTATATGAAAAAAAGAAAATAGTAAAAAGATGGTAAACTACATTATTGACAAGGATATGAGGAAACTGTGTCATTGTTTGTTGACTGTAAAATGCCATATCTTTCCAGAAGGCAACACAGCAATTACTCTGAACATTAAAAGCACACCCCCAACTCAGAAATTCTATTTTTAGAAACTTTTCACATAGAAAGGCATGCACAAATATTTAAAGATGCATTTATAGGAGTTAAGATAGCTGAGTAGCAGGGGGACCCTGAGCTTGCCTCATCCCTTGAACACAGATCAACATCAAATCATTTTGAACAACTAGGAAATTGATCTGAGGATTTCTCTGAGAGAAAAACCGAGGTGCTGTGAATGGGAGGGAACCCTTTCCACAGGGCAAAGTCAGGGAGAGAGGGAGACAGCAGGAGAGGGAACAACATGTAGGCTTTGCACAGCACGCTCTGGTGAGGGCATCCCCTGAGTTGCACTGGAAGAGATCACTCTCCCTCGTGGAGTACATTTGGAAGAGGTTATTTTGCCTCTCCGGGGACAAAAGGCCCATTGGGAGCCACTGAGGGGCAGTTCAACAGCAGGGGGCAGAGGCGCACATGCAGAGGCCAGATAACCCAGTCACAGCCTTTCACCGTGCACCACAATAGACTCCAGCCACCATGTGCGTGCTGTGTGACTTCTTTTCTGGGACAGAATGATGCCAGGCACACTGGGAGGCTCTCCTCTGGGGGAGGCGAACAGGTCCACACCTTGAAGGGCCCTTTAAGATTTGGAGTTTTCAATCCTAGCCACCAGCCAATGATAAAACACAGGAGAAATGTGGCACTGAGCGGCCAAAGGCCAAGCACAGATAGGTTAAAGGCAGGGATCTAACAAAAGCCTGGGACACAGGAGAAATTGTTCACTTTTCTGTGAACGTCTCCTGAAGAACAGCAGCTATGAGCTCTCCTGCCCTGGGACAGGACAAGAGGGTGGGGTGATGCCATCTTCCACCCCCACCCACCAGCATGGTTGGACTTCAGAGAGAAACATAGCACATCCAGTGGAGGCTGGAGTCTCTTACACCAAACCCTGACCCCCTGTGCCCAGCAGGGGCATCTTTACTAAGACAGAGGTAACTGTGAGCCAGCACTGCCGACTTCTCCCTCAACACAAGTCCCCCACATGTACCAAGTCTACTCATAGAGTGCTCCAAGGCGTCAGCTTCAGTTCTGGTGGATATAGAATCAAGCTTTCTTTTCTTTTTTTTCTTTTCTTTTCTTTTTTCTTTTCTTCTCTTCTTTTCTCTTCTCTTTTTTTCTGTTTTCTTTTTTTCTTTTATATATTTTTTCTTCCTTTTTTTCCCCCTTTCTTTGATATCAGCCTTATAGTTTTTTGTTCCTTTGTTGGTTGGTTTGTTTCCTTCTCTCTTTTTTTGGTTCAGGTTTCTTTTTTTTTTCTCTTTTTTCCCTTTATTCCTTCTTTCTATTTCTTTGGAATCAGGCTTCTGTTTTTTTCTTGGTCCTTTGCATGCTTTTTTGGTTCCTTTTCCTTTTTTCATGGATCAGGCCTTTTTTCTTTTCTTTTCTTTTTTCTTTTCTCTTCTCTTCTCTTCTTTTCTTTTTCTTCCAGGCATATCTTAGCAAACAGATCAAAGCACAGCTAATTAAAGGTCCAGGACTGACCTGTGTGAAAGAGCAGCCAAAACAGCAGCAGAGTGCACACAGCATACTTCAAGAAAACACTTCAAGAAGCACCAGCCCCTGGACACTGTATGACCCCTTCTTAAGATAGTATTACTCTCAGAAGCAGGAAACATAGCAACTTTCATAATATGTAAAAGACAGAAACCTAGATGCAGTGACCAGATGAAGGAATTTTCCCCAAAAGAAAGATCAAGAAGAAATCACAGCGAGAGATTTACTCAAAACAGATATAACCAATATATCTGGAAAAGAATTCAGAAGAACAGTACTAAGAATATGACCTGAGCTTGAAAGAAGCATAGAAGACATCAGAGAAACCCTGGCTACAGAGATAAAAGACTTAAAAACTAGTCAGACCAAAATAAAAAACACTATAACTGAGATGCAAAACAGACTGATGTAATCACAGTGAGGATGGAAGGCACAGAGGATCAAACAGGTGACATAGAAGATAAAATTATGGAAAATAATGAAGCTGAAAAGAAGAGGGAAAGGAAACTATTAGATCATGAATATAGACTTCAGGAACTGAGGGATTCCACAAAGCACAATAATATCCATATCACAGGAGTCCCAGAAGACAAAGAGCAAGAAAAAGGGGCAAAAGGTCTAGTTGAACAAATTATAGCTGAGAACTTCCCTAATCCGGGGAAGAAACAGGTATTCAAGTACAAAAGGCACAGAGAACTGTCCTCAAAAGCCAACAAAAAGAGGCCAACACCAAGATATATTGTAGTGAAACTCAAAATTTCAAAAGAGAGAAATCCGAAAGTAGCTAGGGACAAAAGGTCCTTAACCTACAAGGGTACACACATAACATTAGCAGCAGATCTGTCCACAGAAACTTGGCAGGCCAGAAAAGCAGTGGCATAATATATTCAACATGCTAAATGGGAAAAATATGCAGCCAAGAATACTTTATCCAACAGGCTGTAATTCAGAACAGGAGAGATAAAGAGTCTCTAAGAAAAGCAAAAACTAAAGGAGTCGTGAAAACGAAATCAGCTCTACAAGAAATAATAAAGGGGACCCTTTGATTGGGAAAAAGAGACCAAGAGCAACAAAGACTAGAAAGGAACAGAGACAATCTGTAGGAACAGCAACTTCACAGGTAATGCAATGGCACTAAATTCATACCTATCAATAATCACTCTGAATGTACATGGACTCAATGCTCCAATCAAAAGACATAGGATGTCACAATGGATAAAAAATAAGACCCATTGATATGCTGCTTACAAGAGACTCATTTTAGACCCAAAGACACCACCAGATTGAAAGTGAGGGGGTGGAGAACCGTGGATCATGCTAATGGACATGAAAAGAAAGCTGGAGTTGCCATACTTATATCAGACAAACTAGATTTTAAACCAAGACTGTAATTAGAGATGAAGGACACTATATCATAATAAAGAGATCTATCCAACAAGAAGATTCTAACAATTGTAAATCTTTATGCCCCCAACTTGGGAGCAGCCAAATATATAAATTAATAACAAACTTAGAGAGGGGTGCCTGGGTGGCTCAGTCCGTTGGACATCCACTCTTTTTTTTTTTAAGATTGTATTTATTTGTTTGACAGAGAGAGCACACAAGCAGTGGGAGTGGCAGGCAGAAGGAGAGGGAGAAGCAGGGTCCCTGCAGAGCAGGGAGCCTGATGCGGGACTCGATCCCAGGACCCTGGGATCATAACCTGAGCTGAAGGCAGTCGCTTAACCAACTGAGCCACCCAGGTGCCCTGGACACCTGACTGTTGGTTTTGTTTCAGTTCATGGTCCTCAGGGTCATGGGATAGGGCCCTTTGTCAGGCTCTTCACTTAACAGGCAGTCTGCTGGAGATTCACTTGCACTCTCTTCCTCTGCCCCTCCTCTCTCTCTCTCCCCCCTGCCTAAAATATATAAATCTTTGGGGCACCTGGGTGGCACAGCGGTTAAGCGTCTGCCTTCAGCTCAGGGCGTGATCCCAGCGTTATGGGATCGAGCCCCACATCAGGCTCCTCCACTAAGCCTGCTTCTTCCTCTCCCACTCCCCCTGCTTGTGTTCCCTCTCTCGCTAGCTGTCTGTATCTCTGTCAAATAAATAAATAAAATCTTTAAAAAATAATAAATAAAATAAAATAGATAAATCTTTAAAATACAAAAACCAACAAAAATAACAAACATAAAGAAACTCATATATAATAATACAATAGTAGTAGGGGGCTTTAACACCTCACTCCCAGCAATGGACAGATCAACTAAGTAGAAGATCACTAGGGAAACAATGGCTTTAAATGACATACTGGAACAGATGGACTTAACAGACATATTCAGAACATTTCATCCTAAAGCAGCAGAATACACATTCTTTTTGAATGTACGTGGAACATTCTCCAGAACAGGTCATGTACTGGGTCATAAATCAGGCCTTAACCAGAACAAAAAGATTGAGATCATGACCTACATTTTCAGACCACAATGCTATGAAACTTGAAGTCAACCACAAGAAGAAATTTGGAAGGACCGCAAATACATGGTGGTTAAAGAACATCCTACTAAAGAACAAATGGGTTAACCAGGAAATTAGAGAAGAAATTAAAAAAAAAATACATGGAATCAAATGAAAATGAACACACAACAGTCCAAAACCTGTAGGACACAGCAAAGGTAGTCAAAAGGGGGAAGTATATAGCAATACAGGCCCTCCTTAAGAAGCAAAAAAGTCTCAAATTCACAACCTAAACTTATACCTAAAGGAGATGGGAAAAGAACAGCAAATAAAGCCTAAAATCAGTAGCAGAAGGGAGATAATAAAGATTAGAGCAGAAATACATGACATATTGCTGCTCCAGAATCACCAAACTGTGGAAGGAGCCAAGATGTCCTTCAACAGATGAATCGATAAAGAAGATATGGTTCATATACAATGGAATATTACTCAGCCATCAGAAGGGATGAATATCTACCATTTACATCAACATGGATGGAACTGGAGGGTATTACACTAAGTGAAATAAGTCAATCAGAGAAACACAATTATCATATGGTTTCACTCATATGTGGAACATAAGGAAGCAGAGGACAATAGGGGAAGGGAAGGAAAATTGAATGGGAAGAAGTCAGAGAGGGAGACAAATCATATAAGACTCTTGACTCCGGGAAACAAGCTAAGGGTTGTGGAAAGAATGGTGGGTGGGGGGATGGGGCAACTGGGTGAAGAAAATTAAAGAGGGCATGTGATATGATGAGCACTGGATGTTACATTCAACTAATGGATCACTGAACATTATATCAAAAAAACTAATGATGTACTATACCTTGGCTAATTGAATTTAAATTAAAAAAATAAATGATAGAGAAATAAAAAAAAATACAGTAGAGCAGATCAACAAAACTAGGAGCTGGTTCTTTTAAAAAGTTAACCAAATTGATAAACCTCTAGCCCGACTTACCAGAAAGAAAAGAATAAGGACCCCAGTAAAATCACAAGTGAAAGAAGAGACATCACAACCAACACTGCAGAAATATAAACAATTATAAGAGCATGTTATGAGCAGTTATATGCCAACAAATTGGGTAATCTGGAAGAAATGGATGAATTCCTAGAAACGTATAAACTACCAAAACTGAAGCAGAAAGAAATAGAAAATTTGAACAGACCCAAAACCAGTAAAGAAAAGGAATCAGTAATCAAAAATCTCCCAACACACAAGAGTCCAGGGCCACATGGCTTCCCAGGAGAACTCTACCAAACATTTAAAGAAGAATTAATACCTATTCTTCTGAAGCTGTTCCACAAAATAGAAATGGAAGGAAAACTTCCTTAGTCTATGAGGCCAGCATTACCTTGATTCCAAAAGCAGACAAAGACCCCACTTAGAAGGATAATCCCAGGCCAATATCCCTCATGAACATGGATGCAAAAATTCTCAACAATATACTAGCAAATAGGATCCAACAGTACATTATAAGGATTATTCACCCTGATCAAGTGGGATTTATTCCTGGTCTGCAGTATCTGCAAATCAATCAATCTGACACACCACATTAATAAAAGAAAGGATAAGAATCACATGATACTCTTAATAGATGCAGAAAAAAAACATTTGACAAACTATAGCATCCTTTCTTGATAAAAACTCTCAAGAAATTAGGGAAAGAAGGAGCATACCTCAACATCATAAAGGCCATATATGAAAGACCCACAGTTAATATCATCCTCAATGGGGAAAAACTGAGAGCCTTTCCCCTAAGGTCAGGAGCACAACAAGGATGTCCACTCTCACCACTGTTGTTCAACATAGTGCTGGAAGTCCTAGCCTCAGTGATCAGACAACAAAAAGAAATAAAAGGAATCCAGATCGACAAGGAAGAAGGCAAACTTTCACTCTTCGCAGACATGATACTCTATGTACAAAACCTGAAAGACTCTACTGAAAAATTGCTAGAACTGATACATGAATTCAGCAAAGTCACAGGATATAAAATCAATGTACAGAAATCTGTTGCACTTGTATACACCAATAATGAAGCAGCAGAAGGAGAAATCAAAGACTAAAAGCCATTTACAATTGCACCAAAAACCATAAGATACCTAAGAATAAACCTAACCAAAGAGATAAAAGATCTGTACTCTGAAAACTATAGAACACTTCTGAGAGAAATTGAAGAAGACACCAGAAATGGAAAAGACATTCCATGTTCTTGGATTGGAAGAAGAAATATTGTTAAAATGGCTATACTACCCAAAGCAATCAGCCCATTCAGTGCAATCCCTATCAAAATACCATCAGCATTTTTCACAGAACAGAAACAAAAAATTCTAAAATTTGTATGGAACCTGAGAAGACCCCAAATAGCCAAAGTAATTTTGAAAAAGAAAAGCAAAGCAGAAGGCATCACAATTCCAGACTTCAAGCTGTATTACAAAGCTCTAATCATCAAGACAGCATGGTACTGGCACAAAAGCAGACACATAGATCAATGGAACAGAATAGAGACCCCAGAAATAGACCCACAACTCTATGGCCAACAACTTCAACAAAGCAGGAAAGAATATCCAATGGAAAACAGTCTCTACAACAAATGGAGCTGGGAACATTGGACAGCCACATTGAGTAGAATGAAAGTGGACCACTTTCTCTCACCATACACAAACATAAATTCAAAATGGATGAAACACCTAAATGTGAAATAGGAAACCAGCGATATCCTAGAGAAGGAAGCAGGAGGCAACCGCATTTACGTTGGCCACAGCAACTTCTTAACAGACACATCTCCTGAGGCAAAGGAAAGAAAAGCAAAAATGAACTATTGGGACTTCATCAAGATAAAAAGCTTCTGCACAGCAAGGAAAAAATCAACAAAATTAAAAGGCAACAGATGGAATGGGAGAAGATATTTGCAAATGACATATAGGATAAAGGGCAAGTATCCTAAATCTATAAAGAACTTATCAAGCTCAACACCCAAAAAAGAAATAATCCTGTTAAGAGATGGGCAGAAAACTTGAATAGACATTTTTCCAAAGAAGACATTCAGATAGCTAATAGACACATGAAAAGATGCTCAACATCACTGATCATCAGGGAAATGCAAATCAAAACTACAATGAGATATCACCTTACACCTGTCAGAAAGACTAAAATTAACAACACAGGAAACAACAGGTGTTGAAGAGGATGTAGAGAAAGGGGAACCCTCATGCAGTGTTGGTGGGAGTGCAAACTGGTGCAGCCACAGTGGAAACCAGTATGGAGGTTCCTCAAAAAGTTAAAAATAGAACTACCCTATGATCTAGCAATTGCATTACTAGGTATTTACTCAAAGAATACAAGAATACTAAATCAAATTGATACATGCACCCTGATGTTTACATAAAGCAGCATTGTCAACAAAAGCCAAATTATGGAAAGACCCCAAATGTCTTAATTTATTCTAGCTGGAGTTCTTTCAGTTTCTTGAATCTGTTTATCAATTTTTTCCCTCAGATTTGGGAAAATTTCAGTCATTATTTCTTCAAATAAGGTCTCTGTTCTTTTCTTTGTCTCTTCTTCTGAGATTTCCATAATACAGATATTGATAACTTGATAGTATCCCATAAGTCTTTAGCCTCTCCTCACTTTTCTCCATTTTATTTTCTTTTTGCTTCTTTGACTTGATGATTTCAAATAATCTATGTTCAAGTTTGGTGATTCTTCCTTCTGCCTGATGAATTCTAATGTTGAACCCTACTAATGATTTTTTCAGTTCAGTTATTGTATTTTTCAGCTTCAGAATTTCTATGTAATTTTTTTTTTAGTGTTTACCTCTTGGTTGATATTCTCATTTTGTTTATGCATCATTTTTCTGAATTTGTTTTGTTGTCTATCTGTTCTCTTTTTACCTAACTGAGCATCTTTATGGCATTGATATTAAATTCTTTGTCAGGCAGCTAGCTCCCAGATCTGCATTTCTTTAGAGTCAATTTCTGGAGTTTTATTTTGGTCTTTTAGTTGGGCCATGTTTTCCTGTTTAAATTTACATGCTTTGTAATTTTTTTCTGGGACCTTGGCATTTGAAAAAAACAACCACCTCTCTCAGTCTTTGCCTACTGACTTCATGCAAGGAAAGACTTTCACCAATCTGTCTGGCTGGAGGTTTTAGAAACCTCCTGAACCTTTTCTTATCTCCTGCTTCTTCTAGCATCTGCCTGAAGAACTGCTGCTCACCTCTGTTTTCAGTGGCTTCCAAACTCTGGTACTAGTCTCATCAGTACTTCAAGTCAGGTAAAACACAAACCAGTCCCTTGAGCAACCCCCAACAAAACAGAACATTGGACATATTGTCCATTTTTTGTTTGTTTCTCTCCTGTGGGAGGAGCCCTCTACCGTATGGGGTTTTCCTACTGGTTGCTCTATGCAATGCTGCGTAGAGAAAGGGGCATAAGCAGATGCACCAAATGCTATGACTTTTCCTACCCCCTTCACTGGAATCCCTTCTTTACAATGCCCTTGGATGCTGTACTTTCTCAGCTGGTGTTTAGAGTTCTCAGAAAGGTATTCTAGTCTGTATATTGTTGTTAACCTGGTATCTCTGGTGGGAGAAAGAGGTCCTGCTGCTTCCTACTCTGCCATCTTGCTCTACTAGCAGGGTTTTAAACTTGGTTTTCATTCACCCCAGAATCCACATTTCTATACTATGTAACCATGTCTCCTATGTAAGATCTTATGTTCCTCTCCATTTCAGTCCTAAATTTATATTCCTGCCCTCTCACTACAGTCACTCAAAAGTGAGTGTATTTTAAAGATTTTTATCTATTTATTTGAAAGAGAGAGAGCAAGAGCAGAGAGGTGGGGAAGGAGAGGCAGAGGCAGAGGGAGAGAGAGTCTTAAACAGACTCCATGCTGAGTGCAGAGCCTGACGCGGGGCTCTATCTCATAACCCTGAGATCACGACATTAACTGAAACCAAGAGTCATCACTTAACTGTGCCACCCATGTGCCCCAAAAGCGAGTCCATTTTAGAAGTTTAAATGACTATACTGTCAGCAAATTTACCACAAGTAAGTCTTATTTATAAGTAAAATTTCTGGTTAATAACACATCATTTTTAAGTGCTTATGTGTTATAAATTTTATCCAGTAAGTATTATTTATACCTTACTATGATGTAAATGTTGGTTTGGGAAGAAGGTAAATGGATGACGACCTGGAATGACCTACAGGTTTATGACCTATGCTGTGCTACCTAGAAGGCGTTATAGCAGAGGTCTGGAAAAATTGAGGTCTTCAGAAGATAAAGTGATTGCACCTACCTTGGGAATTAAGAGGTTCTTCACTCAGGATATGTCATTTGAACTTGTTCTTAAAGGATAAATAGAAGTTAGCTAAGTGGTTAATAAGTTAATGGGTATTTCTTGCAGAGAGCGGTGTGGTTATAGATGGAGAGGGTTGAAAACAAATGGGGAGGCATTCACTGTAGTGGTGTGGAGGACAGGAAGGGCAAAGGGTGAATTTAGTAGAGGGTGGATTTTAAAGTGTTGAGATAAAATGTTGAGATAACCTGGATCTCTTGCCTTGCCTTGGGGGTTGATCTTTCCTTGAGACAAAGGCTGTGCACTGCTCATCTTAGTATCTGAACTGCTGAAGTCCATGTGGGGCATTGCATAAGCTTCATACACCTATTCATGGGGTTTGGTTTGACTCCCAGAATCTTATCCAGAAGGACCCCAGATTAACTACACATATCTACTTGCTATACAAAATTAACGCTGATCTAATCTATAAAGGTCTCCTTAGAACTAGGGATTTGCTCCCAAAGACAGGGCCAAGATAAATCATCCTAAATGGGGAACCTCATAAAGGTGAGGAATTCTCTAGGAGCCAATGTAACTCTTCATAACAACAGACATTAACTTTCGTCATAGACCCCAAGTCCAAATTACGATGTATGTGGGCTTAAGCAAGTTACTCTAGCCTTCTGAGTCTCAAGTTCTTCATCTCAAAAATGCAGATAATAATAGTATCCTACCACAAAGTGTTGTGAGGATGAAATGAGATAATATGCTAATGGGATTTGTATAATGTGGCTTATACTGCACAAAACAAAGTTTTCACTGCCCCTACCCCAGCCTACCCCACACTGAGTCATTTTGAAAATGCTAATCTATATTTTCTTGATACTAAGTAATGTCTTTCTCTTCACTTTCTACAAACAAACCCGAAAATGTCTGTAGTAATGTCAATCTGGCTTTGATGGCCCGGGCACTTCCTAAGATGGATCTGTAAAACATGACTGATTCAAACTTTACTTAGTTGCACATACCTCACTGACCCTGCAAGACCTCGCTGACCCTGCGCTTGCCTTCCCCTTTATGATTCACCATAGCTGAGCATTTTCGTCACCATGAAATCCCAAGTTTCTGTCCATGAATTCCTGCTTTCCTGAACTTCACCTGAATGAATAGAACGGGGAAGATACTCACTTTGAATTTTGATCCTCAGATACACATTTCTTTTGTATAATGGTTCGATTTCTTTCTTTCTTTAGAAAAAGTCATTTGCCATATGCCCAAAGGATGCTTCAATATCAAAATTCATTGTCTTTTCTAGCTTCCTTCCTTTTTATGATAAGTGAGCCTCCACTGAACTATCTTTGAAATTCGACTTGTCACGAATACAGCCAAAATATTGAAACAGATGTCAAAAATTATTTTCTCAACTTGGAATCATTAAATAGATCTCTATTCATAGACAATATTAAATATAATTACATGATGTAACTGAATTTAAATCTAATGTTTTCTGAATTTTAAATCTAATGTTTTCTTTCCAAAACATCTGAAACAATGTTCTAATATAAGAATTTCATTGTCCCGGTGTGTCTCTTACCCATGAGTGACTTCTCTTTTGTCTTCAATTTTAAACTTTAAGGAAGTCTTTAACAAGGGAAGCTTTCTGAAGATATTAAAATTGTAGTCATCCTCTGATTTCTCAGCTCCTCCAAGCTAGAATCAGTACTATTCTAATTTCAAGATCAGGGACACCTCCTTACCCAGCCTGCCTGATCCTGAGTTAATCCTGGTCAGACTGACATTAGATATATAAGCATGACCCAACTCCTTCAGAATCTGAAACCTGTCATGATATCCAAGGCATGGCATGTTTTAGTGAGCCCTGTAGCTAGATCTGTGCAGTTTTTGAGTCATGAGCTTTCCTTAGTGCTCCCTTCACTGTTTTCCTCATCCATCCATACTACAACTGGCCTTCAGTTTTTTTATATATAACAGATGTTATACACACACACACACACACACACACACACACACACACACATACACACAGTGGAGTATTACTCAGCCATCAAAAAGAATGAAATTTTGCTATTTGCCATGATGTGGATGGAACTAGAGTATATTATGCTAAGTGAAAAAAAGTCAAAGGAAGATAAATACCATATGATTTCATTCATATGTGGAATTTACGAAACAAAACAGATGAACAAAGGGGAAGAGGGAAAAAAGAGAGAGGCAAACCATAAGAGACTCTTAATGATAGAGAACAAACTGAGGGTTGATGGAGGGAGGGTGGTGGGTCGGTGGGCTAGATGGGTGGTGGGTATTAAGGAGGGCACTTGTTGGGATGAGCACTGGGTGTTATATGTAAGTGATGAATCACTAAATTCTACTCCTGAAACCAATATTACACTATATGTTAACTACTAAAATTTAAATAAAAACTTGAAACAAAAAAAAACATAAAACTCCATCAGACTGATTGAAAACTTGGCATCTTAGGTCTTGTAAGACACCTGTCTCAAGGGACTAGATCAGCATTATCTGTGTAAGTTAGTATTACACATGTAGAATATCACATAGGGGGGTTAAGGGCTTGGGCTACTGCACCATGGACCTTTTTTTTCAATTTTTTACTATGTTACACCATACAGTACATCCTTAGTTTTTGATGTAATGTTCCATGATTCATTGTTTGCGTGTAACACCCAGTGCTCCATGCAATACGTGCTTTCCTTAATACCCATCACCGGCCTAGTCACCATGGGCCTTTGCATAAATCTCAACTACATAGCTTGGCTCAAGTATTCTCTTGCAGCCCTGATTTCCTCACAAGTAAAGTGATATAGTACTATCTATTCTCATAGTGTTGTTGTGAAGAATGAATGAGTTAATGAAGATAATGCACCTATTATCAGCAAGTGCTCATTAATATGAACTACAAAATTCACGGACTATACAGAACCATGGTATTTTCACATTTAAATTTGAGGATTACCTAGTACCTAAAATTTCTAGCTATCATAAACTCTTTACACCCTCTAGATTATATGTTCCCTGCTTAGAGGGAATTTGCATATGCTTAATTTGACTTTTTGACACAGGGGTCCAACTGATCCAGTATCTGTCTCTCTCCCAGGACCTGTTCTACACATATATTCTACCTTTCCCCAGCATCAGAGCCCATGTTTCTCACCAAAGCCTACCTAAATGATAACAGCTGTGGAACTGGTAATCATGGTGCTCAACCTGACAAAACATTGAAACACAGGACCCCTTTCACAGAGTATGTTCCTCAAATTATGCCTAGGTGAGACATTGGCATACTTACTTATGGGGATAGAGGATCTTTTGTGCTTTCTGAACTGTATAAGACACGTAGCTGGTGCAATTCACTAAATATAACCTTTAAGACTTGTCAGTGAGGCAGAAGGCAAGTTATCCCTGCTGTACCTCCTCCCCAACACCCTCTTAAAATATCAGAAAAGACACACAGAAACAGAAGATAGACTATAGAGAGGAGCAGCCCATAAGTTGAAAGTTCCATCTTGGTGGAAGAGCCACTAAATGTATTTTTTGTGGGAAGTGATTAAAGGATGTTTGGAAGAAGGGAAGAATAACTTTTCCCACATGCTGGTTTAACACAGTCATTGCAAAT
This sequence comes from Ailuropoda melanoleuca, assembly GCF_002007445.2. Lineage (NCBI taxonomy): Eukaryota > Metazoa > Chordata > Mammalia > Carnivora > Ursidae > Ailuropoda > Ailuropoda melanoleuca. The sequence goes on along the minus strand of NC_048238.1, from coordinate 103,677,512 downwards.
GCAACTAACTGCTGCAGAACTACACAGAGTGACTACCTATCTCACTTTGCTTACAGCACTCTCAGTTTATACCCATTTTTCTGAAGTAAGTATTAATATAGTGCCCCTTTTACTTTCGAAACAGTCCCAGTTTGGATGCTATGTAGTTTCTCTAGGACTACTGAGTGCCTCAATAAAGCATACGGAATTTATTACTGGCCTCTTAATATATATTTATACATATTTTAACAAGTTTACCTTAAAGTCACACAACGGCCCCCTCTAGTAACATGAAACTTTTTTTGGCTCACCTGAAAAGTATATATGTTTTGGAGGATGCTCTGTCAATTCGGAACTGGCCAAGGTTTGTTTCCATTCTTACTAGCACTTTCTCAGATATTGAAACACCTCTAAGACAACACAGCAGGGGAAAAAAAGGCAGAGGAGGCATCACCACAGGAAAGAATTTTAATGCCTGAAAAATGTTTTATTTTTCAGACAAATTATGAAAAATTTAGACTTCATTCTTGTTTGCAAGAGCAAAAGAGAGTATCTATGAAACAGGAATAAGAACAAAAAAGAGATTAAGATGAGAAAAAGGAAAATTTACAAATGCATGACTTAAATAAGCCAATGATGACATGTAAAAATAATTCAATAGAGCAAAATAAAATTTTGCAGTGGAGGTAATAATTGACAAAATGTGAAAGAAAATCCAATCAGTACAGAAGAAAATTTAAGAAATGGTAATAACACAAAATCAATGTGATTTAGAGGAACAGAGAATTGTAGGTGCTCAGAGGAAAAACTAGCATAATAGGAACCCAAACAGTAAAGAAAGATAAAATAAAAGAAAATATTCCCTTGCTGATAAACAGATGTGCATATATGGATCGAAAGTACTCATAAATATTCAGACAAAATTAATGAAAAGAAACTCATACCTTGGGATATCTTTGCAAAACCTGTAAATTTTAATATACTTAAAAAGTCGCCAATCACCAAAGCAGGAAAAATGTTTACTGACAAATGTAGGAAAATCAACCTGAACAGTTTTCTATTCTACTCAGAAAAAAACTAAATACAAGAAGAAAATGAAGAAATTCCTACCATATTTTGAGGGATAAAAAATTGTGACCTAAGACTTGTACCCAACTGACCTGTGATACCTGTGGGAAGAAAACAATGATGTTCTCAAGTAGTGGTACCACTATCCTGCCCTTTTTTCACCTCATAACACATACAGAAAAAGATGTTTTTATAGCATAATAAGGTAAGTAGCTGTGGCTGCTCACAACAAGCAACTGTTAGCCTGAGGCTCTGGCTGACCCAGACTATAATCAGCCACCCCGGAGTTGAAGGGGGTCAGTTCCTCGACACGTCACCCATTTTTGGTACAACTTTAAGCTATGGCATATGCGTTGGGAGCTCTCTTCTCAGCTGTACAAAGATTCACAAAACATAATTCTTGTTCCCTCTTCAGTAGAAACTACCTTAATTGTACCTCAACTGTAAGAAAGATGAAGGTAGGATCCACAAATGATATTTTGATGACGGTGACAGGAGGGTATTAAAACCACCTAAATGTAGGGCATTCAAAATGAACAGCTGCTAGAGATACAGGTATTACATTGACTTCAAAAGCCTAAAACTGTTCTTGAAAATGATTTATTTGACTACAAATTATACTTTCATTATTTGGGGTTTTTAAAAATATATTAACTTAAAACTGGAAGTGCCATGAACAAGACCACTGCTGCTAAGGCAAATGGATAATTGTTAGCCCTTGTCTTGTTCCCTCTGTAGTATTTGTAACTGATTTTTTAAAAACTATATTTTCAGAATTATATTCGTTATAAAAATATTTAAAAATATATACATAAGTGGGGATGAGGGAATGGGTGAAATACGCGATGGGGATTAAGGAGTGTACTTGTTGATGAGCACAGGGTGTTGTATGGAAGTGTTGAATTACTATATTGTACACCTGAAATTCATATAATACTGTATGTTAACTTACTGGAATTAAAATAAAAACTTAAAAAAATATAATTACAGTGAGTATAAACTCTCAAAAAATACATAAGTGTTTGAAATTAGAGATAAAAAGAAGCTCCTCCAACCTGCCCCCTAATTGTAATCCTCAAAGATAAGTACTACTAAAAATTTATACTTTATTCTTGAAAAGTCATCTATATTATGCCACATGACAATGTATTGTAAGTAACTGACAATTAGATTTTTTTATTGTAATGTAAGTGCTTGATGATAAGCTTTTGACTGCCGAGGCCTCCATTTTAATGATATCTATCTGGAATAAACACACTGCCAGCTACACAACTATATAAAGAACCAGGCCACCCCATCCATGAAGTTCCCTTTTTAGAAAGCCCTGGGTGGCCAAGATAACTGACCTTTTCAGTGGCCTTGCTTTTCCTTTCCCACACTTCAATTCCTGCTTTTATGTTTAAAATTCACCAATAAAGAATAATCCTGCGAAGCCCTAGGCCCCCACCCTCAACCTTAATAAAGGAAGAACATCAGGCCAGCATGATCTTTCTCTTTCTCTCTTCCCATGACCTCACTGTGTGGCCTCAGGCATGGCATGTACCGTTACACGACTTGCGAGTAATAAACCTTGTATTTTCAAAGCTCCCTGATGCTCAGGTATGTCTTGCAATCACAATACAAACCACAAGGGTCAGTCCAGCCACAACATTGGGTCCTGTTGGGGAAATGTCTGTTTTAAGTCGCCACAAGGAGTACAGCCCAGGTGACTGTCGCAGGCATTCCTTAGCCGATAGCATCACTATCAATAGGCTGAGACTGAAACAAAAGAGGCAGGTCGGATGACATGTAACACATGTAATGCAGTTTGTTTATTATTCATATTGTGTCATTTGAAACATTTCATATGACATGTTGCATGTGCTGTGCAATTTTTTTGTTTTCTACAAATATGGGATCATACGATATACATTGATTTTTGATTTTTGACTTTAACTTAATATACATTGGACACATTTCTCATGTCATTTCCTGTATATCTCTCATCATTCCTTTCAATTGGTGCATAGTATTACATTACACCAGTGTATTAGCATTTTTTTTTTTTTTAAAGATTTTATTTATTTATTGGACAGAGATAGAGACAGCCAGCGAGAGAGGGAACAGGGAGAGTGGGAGAGGAAGAAGCAGGCTCACAGCAGAGGAAGCCCGATGTGGGGCTCGATCCCACAACGCCGGGATCACGCCCTGAGCCGAAGGCAGACGCTTAACCGCTGTGCCACCCAGGCGCCCCTAGCATTTTCTAATTTACTTATCAAATACCTCGTTGAAACTAGAATGTGTTCTATTTTTAAAATTTTTAATACTGTAGTATTGAACAGCCTTACAAATGCATCTTTATTTTTATTTTTTTAATTTAAATTCAAGTTATTTAACATGTAGAGTACTGTTGGTTTCAGGAGTAGAATTTAGTGATTCATCACTTACATATAACACCCAGTGCTCTTCCCAAGTGCCCTCCTTAATGCCCGTCACCCATTTAGCCCATCCCCCCACCCATCTCTCCTCCAGTGACCCTTATTCTGTTCTCTACAGTTGAGTATCTTATAGTTTGCCTCCCTCTCTGTTTTTATCTTATTTTATTTTTCCTTCCCTTCCTGTATGTTCATCTGTTTTGTTTCTTAAATTCCACATATGAGTGAAATCATATGGTATTTATCCTCTTCTGACTGATTCGTTTCACTTAGCATAATACTTTCTAGTTCCATCCATGTTGTTGCAAATGGCAAGATTTCATTCTTTTTGATGGCTGAGTAATATTCCATTGTATATATATACCATTTCTTCTTTATCCATTCATCAGTAAATGGACATTTGGTCTCTTTCCATAACTTGGCTATTGTTGGTAGTGCTACTATAAACACTGGGGCGCATGTAGCCCTTTGAATCAGCATTTTTTAATCCTTTGGATAAATACCTAGTATGGCAATTGCTAGATCATAGGGCTGTTCTATTTTTAACTTCTTGAGGAACCTCCAAACTGTTCTCTGTCTTTTATGCTGAAATGAATGGAGAACAGCACAAATATTATTTTACTCATATATGAATTTAAGAAACAAAACAAATGAACATGAGGGGAAAAAGAGAGAGGAAAATGAAGAAACAGACTCTTAATTATAGAGGAAAAATTGATGATTACCAGAGGGGAAGTGGATGGGGGAGGGGTTAAATAGGTGATGGTATTAAGGAGGGCACTTATGATGAGCACGAGTTGTGGTATGTAAGTGTTAAATCACTAAATTCTACACCTGAAACTAATATTGTACTATAGTTAACTAACTGGAATTTATTTATTTTAGGGGGGGCAGAGGGAGAGAATCTTAGGCAGACTCTGCACTGAGTGCAGAGCCCAACATGGGGCTCAATCTCATGACCCTGAGATCATGACCTAAGCCAAAGCCAAGAGTTGGTTGCCCAACTGACTAAGCCATCCAGGCACCCCAATTAACTGGAATTTAAATAAAAACTTTAAAAAAGAATAAACTAAAAAAAAAAAAAACATACCAGATCCGTTATAATCAAGCTGTCTAAAGTCAAACACAAAGAGAATATTGAAAGCAGCAAGAGAAAGCAATTTGTCACATACAAGGAAACTTCCATAAGATTTTCAGTGGATTTTTTAGTAGAAACTTTGTATTCCAGAAAGGAATGGGATGACATATTCAAAATCTGAAAGTAAAAACTAACAACCAAGAATACTATATTTGGCAAAAATCTTTCAAAAATAAAGAAGAAATTAAGATTTCCCAGATAAAAACTGAGGAAGTCCATTACCACTAGACCTGTTCTACAAGAAATGGTAAGGAGAGTCCTTTATGTTGAAACAAATGGACAAAACCATAGAAAAATATAAAGTTCTTCCATAAAAGTAAATACATGGACAAATACAGTAACCTGTACTATTATAGTTTTGGTGCATAGAATTTAAATTAAAAAAATTAAAAATCATAAATCTGTGTTAAAGGGTATACAATATATAGATGTAATTTGGGATCATAACAAAGTGTTGGAGGGGTTTATAAAAGCACTAGAGGTTTTGTATGTGAATAAAGTTAAGGTGTTATTCATTTACAATAAAATGCTAGAACCTTAAGATGCTTTATGTAATTACACTGTTAACCACAGAGAAAATATCTATAGAGAATATCCAAAAGGAAATGAGAAGGGACTCATGCATAGTACTACCAAAAAAAAGAAAAAGAAAAAGAAAGAAAGAAAGAGAGAGAGAAAGAGAAAGAAGCACAGTAATGCAGTAAGAGAGGAAAGGAGGGACCAAAAAAACCACAAGACATGAAGAAAACATTTTTTTAATGGCAATTAAGTCCTTCCTTATCAGTAATTACTTTAAATGAAAGTGGATTAAACTCCCCATCAAAAGACATATCATGGAAGGAGCCGAGATGCCCTTCAACAGATGACTGGATTAAGAAGCTGTGGTCCATATATACAATGGAATATTACTCAGCTATCAGAAAGAACGAATTCTCAACATTTGCTGCAACATGGACGGCACTGGAGGAGATAATGCTAAGTGAAATAAGTCAAGCAGAGAAAGACAATTATCATATGATTTCTCTCATCTATGGAACATAAGAACTAGGAGGATCGGTAGGGGAAGAAAGGGATAAAGAAAAGGGGGGTAATCAGAAGGGGGAATGAAACATGAGAGACTATGGACTATGAGAAACAAACTGAAGACTTCAGAGGGGAGGGGGTGGGGGAATGGGATAGACTGGTGATGGGTAGTAAGGAGGGCACGTATTGCATGGTGCACTGGGTGTTATACGCAACTAATGAAGCATCAAACTTTACATCGGAATCTGGGGATGTACTGTATGGTGATTAACATAATATAATAAAATAAAATTAATTATTAAAAAAAAAAAAAAAGACATAGATTGGCCAAATGCATGAAAAAACAGGATCCAACAATATGCTACCTTCAAGAGACTTATGTTAGGTCTAAGGACACACATAGGCTGAACATGATAGGTTGGGAATATATTTCATGCAAAGGGTAATGAACAGAGAACAGGCACTGTTATACTAATATTAGACAAACTGGATTTAAATCAAAATTGTCAGGCACCTGGATGGCTCAGTCGATTAAATCGGTTAATCAGAAGTCATCTGACTCTTTTTTTTAATGATTTTTTATTATATTATGTTAGTCACACACAATACATCCCCGGATTCCGATGTAAAGTTCGATGCTTCATTAGTTGTGTAGAACACCCAGTGCACCATGCAATACGTGCCCTCCTTACTACCCATCACCGATCTATCCCAATTCCCCGCCCCCCTCCCTTCTGAGGCCCTCAGTTTGTTTTTCAGAGTCCATAGTCTCTCAAGTTTCATTCCCCCTTCTGATTACCCCCCTTTTCTTTATCCCTTTCTTCCCCTACCGATCCTCCTAGTTCTTATGTTCCATAGATGAGAGAAATCATATGATAATTGTCTTTCTCTGCTTGACTTATTTCACTTAGCATTATCTCCTCCAGTGCCGTCCATGTTGCAGCAAATGTTGAGAATTCGTTCTTTCTGATAGCTGAGTAATATTCCATTGTATATATGGACCACAGCTTCTTAATCCAGTCATCTGTTGAAGGGCATCTCGGCTCCTTCCATGATTTGGCTATTGTGGACAATGCAGCTATGAACATTGGGGTGCATATGGCCCTTCTCTTTACTACGTCTGTATCTTTGGGGTAAACACCCAGTAGTGCAATGGCTGGGTCATAGGGTAGTTCAATTTTTAACTTTTTAAGGGACCTCCACACTGTTTTCCAGAGTGGCTGTACCAACTTGCATTCCCACCAACAATGTAGGAGGGATCCCCTTTCTCCACATCCTCTCCAACAATTGTTGTTTCTTGCCTTGTCTATCTTTGCCATTCTAACTGGCGTAAGGTGGTATCTCAGTGTGGTTTTGATTTGAATTTCCCTGATGGCTAATGATTTTGAACATTTTTTCATGTGTCTGTTAGCCATTTGTATGTCTTCATTGGAAAAGTGTCTGTTCATATCTTCTGCCCATTTTATGATTTGTTTATTTGTTTCTCGTGTATTGAGTTTGAGAAGTTCTTTGTAGATCTTGGATACCAGTCCTTTATCTGTGGTGTCCTTTGCAAATATATTCTCCCATTCCGTGGGCTGTCTCTTAGTTTTTTTGACTGTTTCCTTGGCTGTGCAGAAGCTCTTTATCCTGATGAAGTCCCATAAGTTCATTTTATCTTTTGTTTCTCTTGCCTTTCGAGATGTGTCATGAAAAAGGTTGCTTTGGCTGATGTCGTAGAGGTTGCTNTAGAAGTTGTTGCCTATGTTCTCCTCTAGAATTTTGATGGATTCCTGTCTCACATTGAGGTCTTTCATCCATTTGGAGTTTATTTTTGTGTATGGTGTGAGAGAGTGGTCAAGTTTCATTCTTTTGCATGTAGCTGTCCAATTTTCCCAGCACCATTTATTGAAGAGACTGTCTTTTTTCCACCGGATGTTTTTTCCTGCTTTATCAAAGATTAGTTGCCCAAAGAGCCGAGGGTCCATTTCTGGGTTCTCTATTCTGTTCCATTGGTCGATGTGTCTGTTTTTGTGCCAGTACCATGCTGTCTTTGTGATCACAGCTTTGTAGTACAGCTCGAAATCTGGCATTGAGAAGTCATCTGACTCTTGATTTCGGCTCAGGTCATGATCTCAGGCTTGTGAGATTGAGCCCCACATCGGGCTCCATGCTGGTAAGCCTGCTTAAGATTCTCTCTCCCTTTCCCTCTGCCCCTCCTGCACCCCCTCCATACTTGCACACTCTCTCTAAATAAAAAAAAAACTGTCATAAGAGACAAAGTGTGGCATTATATAATGATAAAAAGATCAATTTGCTGAGAAGATATAGTAATTATAAATATTTATGCACCAAATCTCAAAACTCCTGAATATATGAAGAATACTAACGGAATTGAAGGAAGAAACATATAACAACACGATAATACTAAGGACTTCAAGGTTCCATTCCAATAATTGATAGAACAACCAGACAGAAGATCAACAAGGAAATAGAGGACTGGAACAATACTATAGACCAATTGGACCTAACAGATATATACAGACCATTCTACCCAACAACAACAAAATATACAATCTTCTCAAGTGCACATGGAATATTCTTCAGGATAGACATATTTTAGGCCACAAAAGCAAATCTTAAAAAATTCATGAAGATTGAAATCATAGTGCCTTTTTTGATCACAATGGAATGAAACAAGAAATTAGTAGCACAAAGAAAACTAGAAAATCCACAAATATGTGAAAATTAAGCAATACACTCTTAAACAACCAATGGGTCAAAGAAGAAATCACAGGAGAAATTGAAAAATATTTAAAACAAATGAAAATGGAAATATACAAAAAACTATGGGATGCAGCAAAAACATTGCTAAGAGGGAGGTTTAGAGCTGTAAATGCATACAAAACAAATATCTTGGGTAAGTCACAGGAAGAAAAGACAAAACATAAGGAATATAATCAATGATATTGTAATAGGGATGATGGGGACAGATGGTAGCTACACTTGCAGTGAAACAGCATAATGTATAACCTTGACAAATCACTAAGTTATATACCTGAAACTGATGTAACATCTCATGTCAATTATACTCAAATTGAAAAATAATAATAAAAATAAAAAAATATCTCAAATCAACAACATAACAAAGAAGAACAGACTGAACCCCAAACTAACAGAAGAAAGGAAATAATAAAGATTAGAGTCAAGGTAAATGAAATAGGAAACAGACAAGCAATAGGAAAAAATCAATGAAACTGAGAGCATTTTTTAAAAGGTAAAGTTGGCAAACTCTTAGCTAGAATAACTAAGAAAAAAGAGAGAAGACTCACATAACTAAAACCAGGAATGAAAGAGGGGACATTGCAATTGATACAACAAAAATAAAAAAGGATTATAAAAGAATACTGTGGATAGTTGTATGCCAACAAATTAGATAACCCAGAAGAAATGTATAAATTCCAAAAACACACAACCTACCAAGACTGAATCATGAAGAAATAGAAAATATGAACAGAATAGCTAGGAAGACACTTGCTTGGATAGCTGAGACTACTACTGTAACCAAGAGTGCTTATAAAATCAACCGCTCCTGCTTCAGAACTTCCATGCTTTCCCAAAGTATAAGACTGATCTAAGTAGCAAGAGACCAACCAATTGTAAATGGTTTACTATGTTCAATTCATTTCATAATAACATCTTACATTTAGAACATGTTCTGAAGAACAGGGTATTTTTTCTTTCAAATACATTTTAGCATTTTTTTCTTGAAATTTACTGTGATTTTCACATCCTGTCTGTTCCATTCATGCAGTCGCTGATTAAAAACCAACCAAAACCCTCAACATTAATCCAGGGCATTCTTGGTGCAGATGGTAGGTAGGGGCACTAGTGAGAGTTTGACTGGTTTGTGAGGAAATCCGGAGGAAAAAAGCTAACTCTCAGTCTTAGATGGTGAATTTAAAAGTGCCTGAGCCCTATCAGTGACCACAAATCAAAAGGACAGTGGTTGACTTAGGCTACTTCGGAAGTGTGTCTAAATTCATCATTTCGTTAGAAGTACGATAATAACTTACAGAGAATTTCTTTGGAAATTCACTTACCATTCAATTTCTAGTACTATTGACCAACTCTAAGTTTAGCTGCTCAAAATGTTTCTTGTTAGGAAAGTCTTTTATCTTTCTATCATGTTCTTCAGTGTAACTTTATAAGCCTAAACTTGAATCCATGAAGGTGGATTCATTCCACTGCCTGTGACATTCTGTGCACTATCTCATGTCTTATGCATGAAGCAGGTATCTCTGCTGACAACTTAAATTCAACCCGTTGCTTCCGTTCAGCAGTGGACAGTAAATACTTGTATCTGCAGTTTATTTTCTTATCCTATATGTTACAAATTCTCAGTATGACTAACCTCACTACAGGCCTAGAGATTAAACTAAATGGAGATAGAAAATGGAAAATATAAATAGAAAAAAAAGTGGTTAAAATACAAAAACAAAGAAATTCTTAAAACCAAGTACTCATGAGAAGCTAAGAGAAAACATAGTAAAATGATGAATGGAACTTTTTCTATGAAGCATAGCATTAATTCACATCAAGAGAAAGATCAGAAACTTCAAGGAGAGCAATGTTATATGGAGAATAGTGCCAGTTTTACTCAGTGCTGAAACCTTCCCTGACCCCTTGGGTAGATTTAATTGTTTCTTCTTCTGTAATACTGTAATATTGCTTTCATCACATCCTCATGCTGGGGGAACCTAAAATTTTCACTTTTTTAGCCTTCCCTACTAAATATTGAGAGCCCTGATTCTCTTCTATAGCCCCAGTACTGGGCACAGAACCTCGTATATAGTAGGTACACCATAAATATTCTGTGAAGTAATGAATGAATGGCAGGAAAAGGCAACATAAAATGTTTTTGAAATATGAGTTCATAATCCACTAAGAACTTCGGAGATATTTCATGGCCCAAAGAGATAAATCAGCCATGCCTTACTACTTATTCATCCTGCTTCATTTCCTCATGTTTCCAAGCACCAATGCAGACAGTTGCTGTCTTCTTGGAGCTTAGGTAATAGTAATAGTAATTATAATACCATTAAATAGTACTATTATAATAATGATGATAAATGCTAATTGTTGAGTGCTACTGTATGCTGAGCACTGTGCTAGAAACTGCAAATATACAAAGTGGTAACCCGGATACAGCATCAACTCTCACAAAGTTTATATCACAGTTTGAAAGTCAAGCACACTGCGGATGTCCAAAATAGAATTCATATTCTCCACCCTTACTCCAAGCCTGCTCTGTCTATGTGTTACATGATTGTATGAGGTCTATAAGGTAAAATAAACCATTTACTCAGGAGTCCTAGTACTCAGAACAAAAATGAAAACAAAACCCCCATTATTTTACGGTCTCCTGGATCAATTTGTTTAGTCAGAGAACACTGAGATAGAAGACTGCTACTTCTGGTTAGCTGTGTGATGTTAAGTAAATGTTAAGTAAATTGACCTACCGTCTTTGTAGTTTCCTCAACTGGATAATGTGGGGATTAACCTAGACGATATCTGTAAGGGCTCAGACAGCTTAAACATCCTGTGGGTCTATGAATTGGCAGTTGATATTGACCTTTAAAAGTGGAGATAACCCAGTGACTATACCCTCATTTTTTTGTAGATACAGAATTGTTCTGACATGGCAGGAAATATGCTGAAATTAGTACATATGGTTAGATCATAATAATGTAAATGTGTTCCATGAGATATACACAATTACTAACACTACAGCAGAACCTCATCTAGATTTCAGATTTTAAAAAAAGAGTGCCTTGTGTATGTCAGTTTCTTGATTCACAACTTCACCTACACGGTAATACATGTACTAGGTTTCTTTAAAATTCATCTGTGATCTTGTTCTGAGTTCCCCTATAACATTCTTTCGCTATCACATTGCTAATATCCTTTGCTTCAACCAAATTAATCTAGTCATTGTTCTTGGAAGAAATCAGTGCAACACTCCTAAACTGCTATTTATGCCATTCCCCTTGCTTATTTAGCAAGATGTTAAATAGGACTTTACATATAATCTTGTAATTTTTAAAACTGAAGATAGTGGATATCAAGTACCTATATATTGTAAAAAGAGTTGATGAACATGCCCTTATAGAACATTTGAGAGCTGGATATACTGCTCCTTAATTTTTATACCATCACCCACCTCCATAGTGTATAAAAGAAGTCAAGACATTCAAAATAAATTATTCATGTAATGAAACAATTATTTCTTTGAAGATGGTTGTATGTGTAGTAGTAGGGAGTACTGTAACATTTCAGTACCCTTTGCCATAACCCATCTCCAGCCAAATGAAAAGGCCCAGCAAGTTCTGAATAATGTCATATGGCCAAAGTGGTATTAAAATTTTTGTTGTAACTTAACCCATGTTCCTTGGAATTTGGGGAAACACAGGGACTAGTGCCTAATTTTTCCCTGGCAAAGTTTAAAGCCTGCTCCTGAGAACTTTAGCAGAAAGAGCTCCCCTGAAAGCTAGTTGCACTCTCACCAAATTAAGACTTTCTTTGTCTAATGGGCCACGTAAACACTGTGAGTAGTAGAGAGGCTAAAATAATCTTGGCAGGAGAGGCTAGAATAATCTTGATAGGAGGGCTGTTTTCACCAGCACAAATTGGGGTTGGGGAGTAGGAAGTAACAATTGCAATGGAATGAGTGATGATGGAGTTTTTATTTTGATTGTACTGGACATTTAAATACCATCAAATGACGCTATTCTAAATAAACATACCTGGCTGGAAAAAATATGGAATCCTCCATGATATTAAGAGGGCAGTGAGGGAAGATCTTACAGAGTTCATTTGCAAAAATGCAGTAATAAAGTTTGTTGTTTGTATCCCCACGATGTTCAGCCCATAACATAAATGGGTTACATATGGAAGGTCCTCCTGACTCCTTTTCTATTCTAAGATTTTCTTTAAGAAGCTTCTCCTGACTCCAGTCCTTGAAAATTTCCTCAGAATTCTTACTGTGTCAAATTATGTATACCATTCACATGACTCTTTGTCTATGCTGCCTGCTATGTTTTATTATTTACATGCTAGCATCCATACTCTGTTTCCTCAACTGAGTGGTAAGGCCAAATGAAGGGAAAAGGAACTACCATTTCTTAAGCACCTATTCTGTGCCAGGAACTTCATCTACTTTACCTTATCTAATTTTCACAGGTAACCCCTAGCAGTGGGCATTATCTTCACTTGTTACAGTTCAGTGAATTCATATAATTTGGTTATTGAACCATCTGTACTTTCAAATAAACCTCAAGTCAATTTTCCTGAATTTTTCAGGTTGAACAGTGTATTATCTGAAACATAACAAAATAAAAATTATTTTAAAAAACCCAATGTATTATCTGATTAGCTTATTTGTATCCTTTTCAAGAAATATACTTTTTTTTCTTGTAATGGCTCTAACTTCCAAAACAGTTAAGTTTTAGAGATGATGGGAATTATTCTTGCATTGCTTCAGTTTTTTTTTAATTGAAGCATAGTTGACACGTTACATTAGTTTCAGGTGTAGAACATAGTGATTCAACAAGTCTGTACATTATGCTATGTTCTCCACAAGTGTAACTACCATCTGTCACCATACAATGCTATTACATACCATTGTGTATTGATCCAGTTTTTAATAAGAATGTTTTTATATTACAGCATTTAAGTTATAACATTTACTTCATATGTAAGTTTTAGGTATATGTATTTAATCATTTTAATCTAAGAATATTTATTTTTAGTTAACTATGATATTATATGGGGGATAAAAATTCCTTTTACATATGCCTAATTGGGATCTATCAAGATGACCATATGGTTTTGATCTTTGTCCACTTGATATGACGAACAGAAGTTTCATGAATAAAAAATATATACCTCTCTGAAATAAATCCTACTGGCGCTTTTACTATAGCTGTGTGTTTGAATTGGTAGTATTTTATTCACTACGTGTATTTTGGGGTGCATAGGTAAGATTAAAGCAAATAATATAACTTTGTATTGTGTTTCAAGAACATATTATGTTTCTAAAATGAATTGAAGAGTCACTTATATTCTTTTGTGTTCTATAATAGCATAAATTGATAATTAACTCTTCCATAATAATTTAGAAGAAATCACTTCTTACAAAATCTCAGAGTGGGTATCATTAATGCATTCCTTTTCCTTAAGTTTTCTATTTCTGAATACATTTGTATAACTGATTTTTTCTAAAATCATCCATTTCATCAAGACTTTCAACTTTATTAGTATAAAGTTGTGCATAACTACTTATAATTGTATGACCTCTATTATTTGTGGTTACATTTCTTTTGACACCTACAAATATTTTATATATACTTTTTCTCTCCTTTTTCTCTTGGTCAGACTTGCCAGAAGTTGCTCTTTTTATTGATATTTTCACCTATCCTGTGTTTTTTTGTTTTCAAATTCATTAACTTTCTATTTTATCTCTATTAATTCATTCTTCTTGCAACATTTGGTGCTTGTTTTTTATTGTTGCTTTAAATGCTTAGATCATGTAGCTCATTTTTTTAAATTTTCTGTAATAATGAAATCAATTGACACTAATTATGTTTTACAGAACACTGTGAGTATTTATGGTTTGGCCAATCATGTTTCAGTGAATACCACTTTAGGCACTTCTTAAAGGTTTGATGTGTAGTTTTCTCCCTGGATTTACTTTTAGAATCCTCCCTAATTAAAGTTATGATTTCCTCTTTGACTTAAGAAATAGTTTTGTAAAAATTTTTAAATCTAAATGCTTAAGGTCCAAAATTTTGGCCTTTCCTATTTCTGAATTTTAGAATTTATGAAGTTTCTGTATGGCATAATACATAACAGTTCATTAAACTAATGTTTGTATACTAGAATTTTACAATTAGATGGATAAATGGATAGATACATACATAAAACTTCCCATTAGCTGAATTATTTACACTCAATTCATCCATATCATTTGTATTTATCAATTTGACTTATCAAAGACAAAGCAAGTTGTGTAACACAGTCCAAGTATGATGGTATTTTATCGGTTTTTACTATCCATAAAAACTATTATTTTATATTTTGATGTAATATTATTCACTACATAAATGATTAGTATTGGTACACCTTCATTGTTCTGTGTGAATTTTAAATATAAAACATAATCTTATACCCATTGAATGCTTTTAGGTTTGTATTCACCTTTATCTCTCCGTAATATTAAAATATCTGCTTTCATTATGTTATGACTTCCATTATATCTTTGCCTAGTTATTTGTTTTTATCCTTTCTATGAAATCTGTGTTTTATGTGCTTCTCACTGTATTAGTCCATATAGGCTATTTTTTACAAAACTCAAAAATCTTTTTGTTAACAATAATACCTCATTTCTAACACAGTCCCTTGACCAGAACTACTATCCACAAGGTCTCATTTAGATGCAAGAGAAGAAGCTGAGAAATGTAGTTTTCCTGTGTTGCCAGGCAAATACCATTGTTTCTGACATAGTCTGTCCTTCTGGTTGCCAAATATCCATTTCACTCTCCTTCCCATAAAATTAAAAATGTTCATCTACTGCCTAATGAAGAAAAACCAAAGTCCCATCTGTGTAATGAATCCAGCTTAAATTTCAGAATCTCCAGGCAATGCCCAGTATTCTCCCTTAGGACTAGATGTGATTGTTTTCAGTTTGGTGACCTATGAACTAAAGAAGACAAGTTATCTGGCCACCACCACACATATCAAAAATACAGTAGTGGAGCAAGTAAAAGGATATTAGAGGAAAGAAGGAAGGAAGCAACCCAGCAAAGGAAGGAAGGACTTTCCATTGACAAAAAGGAATAAAGGAATACATACCCATCGGTCACTAGTACCTAGCAAGGTTGAAATCCTGAAAATCAGGCATTATGAAGGCTCCCTAACCTGTGGAGGTAAGAAGTCTTGATTAAGGCCCAATTCTACTCACTGAGAGGGAATCCTTGTTGATTATTGCTGAGGCTGGGCTCTATCTTCTAGGAAGTTCTTTTACATTATCTTCCTTGGTCACATCTGAAATACATGGGTATGTGTCCTGTGGCTCCACAGCTGTCTTAACTTGCTACAGTTCTTGAAAGATGAGACTGCAAGTTCTTCAAACTTTCCAATTTTCAGAGACTGAGGGATTTTGATCTATTTGCTTCAAGTCTGTTCCATGTACCAGTAACCATACGAACAAGCATTTCCTACATATAATTCTCAACTCTGATTTATTTTGCATCCTTACACAAATAATATACACACACTCTCTCATTAAAACACTACATCAAAAACTAATGAAGTACTGTATGGTGACTAACATAATAAAAAAAATAGTAGCTATCTTAAGGCTATTTGTAAAAGTGAGTGGGAACCATACCTTTAATTTCATCATTGTCCTAAATCACTTTATTCAGCTGAGAAGTATTACTGAAATCTTATCCCTTCAACATTTTTTTCATTCCCAATTCTCTTCCTAGTCAGCTTGCAAACTGACTGTATTCCGAGTTCATCTCTTTGGTATATTATCTTGCCAAATATTTGCGGGCAATACCCAGCAGCACACACTACAAAGTTTTTCAACCTTTTTCTCTAGGATTGCTGGCTAAGTATACATCTGATTATACCTCCAAGTTACTGAAGGTAATGACTTATTAAAAGATTTACACTGCATACAATACATTGTCATCTTTCTAGCCTCTTTTATCTGTTACCTTGCTTCCTGGCACCCAAACACGTATTTTAGGTTTTTGTTACAGCCGCACACCAAGACATCAATTTATGTATTAGTAAGTTCGGTTCATACAATGGTAATAAGTGTCACATACTTCTTGCTCCTGAAAATTCCAATGCAAATGATCCTGACTGAGTGGTTCTCCTTTGGGTACAGATTCAGGGATCTAGGCTCCTTGAGTTGGTTTGTACTCTAAAATGAAACTATTTTTATATTTTTTCCTTAGAATAAATTCATTTTGATGCTTCTGTCATCCTGTTTGATGCTTTATGTTTTTTAAAAGATTTATTTATTTATTTGAGAGAGAAAGGGAGAGAAAGACCGTGCATGAGGGGGAGGGGCAGCGAGAGACAGAATCTGAAGGAGACTCCACATTGAGCGTGGCTCCAGGGCCCATCGCCAGGATGGATCTCCTGACCCTGAGATCAGGACCTGAGCCCAAACCAAGATTCAGATGGTTAGCTGACTGTGCCACCCAGGCACCCCTTGTTGCTTTATATATTTTTATAGCTTGTTTGTCGTTGACATATTTTCCTGTTTTATTAAATAAAATACCTTTCTCAGTTTATTTGGAAGGTATACATACACCCTGTTTTCATTCAGGAGGTTACGTTAATATTGAAATACATATTTGAACTTAATTATAATTATTTAACAATGAAGCCATGTCTCTCATATCCTATCTGATGAGAGATTTATTCCTTGGCAACTTCTATTTATTCCCTATGAGATTTTATATTCAGATTATTACTTATTGTCACAGAAGTATCTCATAAAATCTCTCATCTTTTAAGAGGTATTTTTAGCATAGCTTTAGATTTTATTGCCAAACTTAAATTATTTAGACTTAAGTCTATATCTTAACTGGCTTTAGTGCTCACAGTGTCTTTTCCTATAAACAACTCATCTTGAGTTCTTTGATTTGACTATTTCCAGAGGAAACTGGAGCAAATCTTCAAGTTCTAGCAATTTGAGAGGAGGAGTATACTTCTGGGAATTATGTAGGTGGCATTCTTTCTGCACCCTTGGATATCTGAGAAAGTGTTGTTTTTGCTAAGTTCCCATAAGTGCCACCTTGACTATGTATATAATTTCTCATTCATAAAATCTTTTCTCTCAGCCTTCTGTAGAACTAGTTCCTCTAGTGTTTAAAACAATGCAGAAAAGAAAAAGAAGAAAAAGCAACTGAATTTGATAATTTACCATCAAATTGTTCTTTCTACTAAGTTGCTTATAAGGACAAAGAAAAACTTTGAAATGCAAGGATTTTTCCAAAATAAATCAAAATCTTGGTTATTTTTCATTATTTGCCATTGCGTGGTACATGGTTTTATTAATGATAATTGGGTCTTTTTCACCTCAAGATTTCCTTTCATACTTTTTTGATCATTAATTTCATTAATAATTTTAATATTTGTTCTTCCTTCTGGAATTCAGATTATGTATAATTTAGATTTCCATAATCTGTTCTCTGTGTCTCTTAGAGGTTATTTTATTATTTTAATGTCTTCATTCTTTTTTTCAGGGTTCTGGTAAAATATAACAAATTTGTATTCTACTTCAGTGATTTGATTATGCATCAATCTGGTTTATGCTTCCCTCGTGGTATATTTTTATTTGACAATTGTGGAATTTTCATTTCTGGAAAATTGTTCGTAATTTCACATTTTCCCCTTATGGTTGGTTATTCTTAGTTCATAAATGCCGTGTACTCTGAAATGTTATTAAGAAGACAAAACCTATTTTTACTTTGGATCTTTATTACTTCAAATATCCTACTTATAAAATTTATAGAACATTACAGAAAAAGTCCTTAGACATGTTCCTATCGCTACCATAAATTTTTGTGTGTATCTTACCAGTCAAAATTTTTACTACATATAGAGCTGTATATTATAAAAGTTACATGAATGCTTTAATTTTTATATTATTGTATACTTGATTTTCTCTATCTACAGTCTGTTTATGAAATCTATGTTGTTATATATTGTTCATTCATATTTAATTCTACAGTCTCCCATTGTAAGAATGTACCATAATATATTTGTCCTTTTGTCTGTTGTTGGGCATGTAATGCCACTTCATGCTATTATAATTATTCAGTGAGCATTCTTTTTTTTTTTTTTTTACTTTGGTTCTCTTTAACCAACACCTATTAATGCTACTGTGGACAACAGCCTCTGCTAGATACTCTATTTATACAAGGATATCTCATTTTTTTTGGAGTTTTTAATCACCCAGTGCTCATCACAAGTGCATTCCTTAATCCCCATCGCCTATTTCACCCATCCCTCACCCACCTCCCCTCTGGTAACCATCAGTTTGTTTTCTAGAGTTAAGAGTCTGTTTATTGGTTTGTCTCTCTTTTTTTCCCCTTTGCTCATTTGTTTTGTTTCTTAAATTCCACATATGAGTGAAATCCTATGGTATTTTTCTTTCTCTGACTCACTTGTTTCACTTAGCATTATTCTCTTTTGCTCCGTCCATGTTGCTGCAAATGGCAACATTTTATTCTTTTTTATGGCTGAATAACATTCCATTTATATAGCCATATCCATCCCACATCTTCTTTATCCATTCATCAATCGATGGGTACTTGAGCTGCTTCCATAATTTGGTGTTGTAGATAATGCCGCTATCAACACAGGGGTGCAAGTATCCCTTTGAATTAGTATTTTTGTATTCTCTAGGTAAATACCCAGCAGGGTGATTGCTGGATTGGATTGCTGGATTGTAGGATAGTTCTATTTGTAACTTTTTGAGGAAACTCCATAGTGTTTTCCACAGTGGCTGCACCAGTATGCATTCCCACCAATTGTGCAAGAGGGCTCCTTTTTTTCTACATCCTTGCTAAAACCTGATGTTTCATGTGTTGCTGATTTTAGCCATTCTGACTCATGCAAGGTGATACTACATTGTAGTTTTCATTTGCATTTACCTGATGGTAAGTGATGATGAGCATCTTTTCATGTGGCCATTGGCCATCTGTCTTCTTTGGAAAAATGTTCATGTCTTCTGCACATTTCTTGAATAGATTATTTGTTCTCTGGGTGTTGAGTTTGATAAGTTTTTTTTATAGATTTTCGATACTAACCCTTTATCCGATATGTCATTTGTAAATATCTTCTCCCATTCTATACATTGTCTTTTTTTTTTCCTTCTTGCTTTACCTTTTATTTTTTTTTATTTTATTATATTATGTTAATCACCATATAGTACATCCCCAGATTCCGATGTAAAGTTTGA